>NC_090324.1:199283147-199643238 GCF_040869045.1 Eurosta solidaginis
TTGATTAATTGGAACAAGCGTATAATCAGTATACGCTGTACACCGCAACCCGCATACATAATCCGCTACACCATTTGCTGATCCTTCGCACCGGATTTGTAAACCCGCATATTCATCATAATTTCATATCTCGTTTCGTGAAATAAATTGGCTCAACTTTAACAACAACAACAACATCAACAGTTATAAAGTGGTCTGATTTAAATAATAAAAAAATAAATGTAAGGCGCGATAACCTCCGAAGAGATCTAAGGCCGAGCTTCTCTTCCAATTTGCGTCGTGCTCCTCTTGATTTTTCCCTACAAATTGGCCGGACGGGACCTACATGTTTTATGCCGACTCCGAACGGCATCTGCAAGGCAGATGAGTTTTCAGTGAGAGCTTTTCATGGCAGAAATACAATCGGAGCGCTTGCCAGACACTGCCGAGGGGCGACCCCGCTTAGAAAAATTTTCTTCTAATTGAAAAATCTTATTTCTAAAATTTTGATGTTGCTTTGCCCGGGAGTTGAACCCAGGGCATACGGTGTGATAGGCGGAGCACGCTACCATCACACCACGGTATGTACAAACTAGTAAAGCTGATTCAACTGCAATCGATACCGATGCCATATCGACATATTCCCAACTACTTGAAGAGCAATGGGCACGTTTTTGCAAAGCTCAAGAAGAAGTAGAGCTTTCATGTGGGGAAGACAATGTTTCTGTAGAGGAGCAGTCACGCGTCCAAGCTGAAGCATGGTATGCAATAGCCAAAACAAATTTCAAAAGCCTTTGCATGCCTGAAAAGCAACCGCAGTTCTTACAAAATCCTGTTCACGTTGCAACCGCTCATGTGCCTTTACCAAAATTACAACTGCCGTCTTTTAGTGGTGATGCCACAGAATGGCTATCGTTCCATGATAACTTCTGCTCGTTAGTTAACGCAAATACGAGTCTGTCGGACGGACAAAAATTACAATATCTTCGAAATTGCTTAAAAGGCGAAGCGCTCGATTTGGTAAAGGGCTTAGCCATATGCGATTGCAATTATAGTGAAGCTTAGGATTTGCTTACGTCGAGATACAAAGTAATGCGCGTAATAGTAGAGAGCCATGTCAAAGCTTTGACTTCGATTGAAAAGGCAACCAAAGATTCAGCCAAGTCAATCAAGCTCGTTTTAGATGCTACTTTACAGCATATCGGAGCTTTACGCGCGCTAAAGCGTCCTGTCGAATTTTGGGATGACTGGTTAGTGCATTTGACAGTTTCCAAGCTGGCGCACGATTGTAGACGATTTACTATCGTTCAACGATCTTCGAGACTTTCTCGAAACACGCGCTCGCTCATTGGAAATGGTCCCAGTAGTCAATGCAACACAACGTCAGTCAACAAAAAATGTTTTACAAACCACATGCACTAAACCAAAATCCGCATCATCCCATTTTAACAAATTGTCGGCATGTCTCTTCTGCAAAGGTGACCATAAAATATATTCATGCTTACAATTTATTCAGCTTGACCCTAAGTCTATACTATCCGCTATAAAGAAAGAAGGTGTTGGCTTGAATTGCCTTAGCAAGGGGCATATTCTAGCAAAATGTCACAGCACGTCGGCATGTCGCATATGCCAACGACGTCACCATACATCATTACATGCTAGTTTCATCGATCAACCCGTTGGGTCCGCAGCCAACACAACTGGCCTGCACGTAAAGATCGCATCTCACTATGCCGATACTGAGCGTGTGATTTTATTGGCAACCGCTGAAGTTCTTCTGAAAGACAACGCTGATTCTTGACAACCCGCTCTTGCGCTACTAGATAGTGGTTCGCACGCTTCATTTATTACCGAATCCTGCGTGCAACGCCTTCGCTTACCCCGAAAGGCATCATCCGCTTACGTTACAGGAATCGGCTCATCACAAGGAGGGCATACAAGAGGAAAATGCAAAATCACAATTTCACCGCGGTCGTTGGGTACCAAATTCCAATTTAACGCACTGGTTTTACCGAAAATCACCAACGATCTTCCCGCCACCGATGTCTCGATATCGTCATGGGCACACCTTCGCGACTTAGCTCTAGCTGACCCATATTTTTCTAAACCAGGTCCCATAGATATTTTAATCGGTATGGATGAGATGGATAAGTTTTTGTTAAATGGGTTGCGAAAGAGACATCTCGGCACACCAATGGCGCAAAACACCGCGTTCGGATGGGTGTTGTTTGGCAACGCATCCAATTCCGAAACACATTCTGTTTCCATCCCCGCATTGTACTGCGACATGCAGCTACGACAACTCGTCAGTAAATTTTGGGAGCTCGAGGAACTAAATCCTAGAAAACATTACACGTCAGAAGAAACCCTTTGTGAGAAGCTCTTCGATGAAACAACTCAACGAGCAGACAACGGGCGCTACCATGTGCGTCGACCGCTTAAGGAGGGAATCGAGCTCGGTGAGTCTCGAAACGCCGCAGTTCGAGCCTACTCCGCATGGAAAAGAGGTTCGCGAAAGATAAAAACCTTCATAAAGGGTACAGCGATTTCATGAAAGAGCTGGTTGAGCTTGGTCACATGGAGTTAGCAGGTCCAAGTACATCCAATACATATTATATGCCGCATCACGCTGTGGTCAAGGACACGAGTGCCACGACCAAGTTGAGAGTCGTCTTTAACGCCTCCATGAAGACTTCTTCGGAAAACTCTCTAAACGACGCGCTGATGGTAGGTCCACAGCTGCAGCAAGATCTCTTTTCGATTTTAGTGCGATTTCGTACCCATCGCTGTGGGCTCATAGCGGATGTGGAAAAAATGTATCGGCAAGTTTACGTTGCTTCGCAAGACGCTGATTATCAGCGCATAGTTTGGCGTAGGAATACATCAGAGCCGATACAAAATTTCCGACTTTTAAGAGTAACATATGGTGTTGCTTCTGCTCCGCACTTAGCCATCAAGTCATTACAACGAGCAGCTACGGACGCTACCAACACAAACGAAATGGTAGTAGAGGTGGTTAAGAAGGATTTCTATATGGATGATCTGCTTACCGGGTCACATACTATTGATGAACTTACCATGCTTCAGAAGGACGTATCAAATGTACTCAGTCAAGGTGGGTTGGAGATACGCAAATGGGCGACAAATTGTTCAACGCTAAGAGAGCGCACACCTCACGCGTCTAAACAAGTGTCACACTTGTTGGCGGACGGTAACAAAATTCGAACCCTGGGTACAATTTGGTGCACGGATACCGACTCGCTATCTTTAGCCGTAGACTTGGATGAACTGCATGACACACTAACAAAACGAGTTTTCCTATCGGATTCTAGCAAAATATTCGATCCCTTAGGTATAATCGCGCCATTCACGATTCATTCTAAGATTTGGCTGCAAGGGATTTGGAGAACAAAGGTGGATTGGGACGAACCAGTTCCCGCCGACGTATCAAGGGAATGGTTGCATCACCGCGACGAGCAACAGAAGTTAACGTCACTAAAGTTAAACCGCTGGTTGGGAACTCGCAATATTAACGATTCAGAGTTTCATCTCTTCACCGACGCTTCTGAACTGGCTTATGCAGCTGCGCTTTACTGTCGTACTCAAAGCACAAGTGGTGAGCTACAATTTGTCCTGGTTGCTGCTAAAACCAAAGTCGCTCCACTCAATACCACTACGCTACCACGCTTGGAGCTTTGTGCAACGCATCTAGGTGCAAAACTAGTTCGTCAGGTTCAGAGTAGTTTCGGCTGAACATTCGAAAAACTCTACACGTGGACCGAATCAATGGTTACATTAGCGTGGTTGCAAGGTACACCCAGCAGGTGGTCAGTCTTCGTTTCCAATGGCGTAGCGGCAGTGCAGAACACCATACCATCATATCGTTGGAGACACGTAGCACCACAACACAATCCCGAAGATTGCGCATCACGCGGCATCAGCCCATCGCAGCTTCTTAAGCATCACTTATGGTGGTATGGGCCAAAATGGTTACAAAACATCAACGACTTTTCTTCGAAAACTATCACGCATAATACGACGGATCTCGAGTTGAAATCCACAAAGGCAGCGGTACACTTATCTCAAACTGCAAAGGAATGGGAGTTGTTAAGCCGATATCAGTCGTACACTAAACTCAAGAGAATAACTGCTCTTCTATTACGGTTCATAAAAAACGTACATTTTTCCGCGGGGGAGCCCAAAAAGCGCATGTCAGGTCCAATAACTTGCGACGAAATTCGGGAGGCAGAGCTCGCATTGGTAAAGTATACTCAACATAACGCTTTCGAACAAGAAATTTCTCATTTCAGATTGAACAAACCCTTACCTTTCCGAAGCACTCTTGTACGCCTTCAGCCCTTCATGGATGTCGATGGAATTGTTCGTGCCGGGGGCCGTCTCAGAAAGGCCTCGCTCGCAACCGACGTTAAACATCCAATAATTTTACCTAGAACTTCATCACTTGCAAAAGCTATCACAGCTGAAATACATATCACGACTCTACATGCTGGACCACAAATTATGCAAACTGTGTTACAGCGACGCTTCTGGGTTCTCGGCATGCGAAATCTTATACGAGGAATATACCGTCGGTGCATCCGTTGTAGACGATTAAACCACAAACCGTCGCAACAAGCCATGTGCGGCTTACCAATGAGCCGCGTTGCGAGCGCTCGATGTTTTCTCCTCAGTGCAGTCGATTTCGCCGGTCCCTACATTTTAAAGTTTTCTCACGGAAGAGGAGGTAAAACTATTAAAGCTTATATCTGCTCATTCATATGCATGAGTACTTGAGCAATGCACTTAGAGCTGGCTAGTGATCTGTCGTCGCCGACCTTTATAGCAGCGTTTAAACGTTTTACAAATAGCAGAGGTCACTGCCAACATGTTTATTCCGATAATGGCACTAATTTCGTTGGTGCTAATAAAGAGCTACGAGCTGCCTACAAGCGATGTATCAAGGATGGAAGGATATCATCGTATTTTGCTGACACTCAAACAGCATGGCATTTTAATCCACCAAGTGCACCACACATGGGTGGCTTCTGGGAAACCGGCATTAAGCGCGTCAAATACCACCTCAAACGTGCGCTAGGTCCCACGCTATTAACTTTCGAAGAATTTACAACTGTATTAACTGAAGTTGAAGGCTGCGTAAACTCGCGTCATATTCGTTGGATCCCGACGGAAGTCGAAGACTACGAAGTTTTTACGCTGGGTCACTTCATTGTCGGCCAACCTTTGAAAGCCCTGACCGATCTTAACGTGGAAGTCTTTAAGGGAACTATTTTTCAACGCTGGCAAGCTATCACTACAATACGACAACATTTTTGGAAGCGCTGGCGGGATGAATATTTGGTCAATCTTCAGAAACGTACAAAGTGGTTCCGATCAAGGCAAAGCTTACAAGAAAACGATGTGGTAGTCATACACGACAACACTGCTCCTCCTACGAAATTGAAATTTGGGCGCATACTTAACGTTCATCCAGGTACCGATGGCTGCGTTCGAGTGGTCAACGTAAAAACTTCAGATGGCGAAATGTTACGACCCGTAGTTAAGTTATCTTTACTGCCAACAAAAACAGATATTTTTAATAACTGATATTAATTTAAAGAATTTGAAATCAAACAATGTATACATTTTAAATATTTTGAACAGTCGTTCAAGGCGGCCGGCATGGTCGCGCCTAATCTGCATTTGCATATATGTATATATTGCCTTTCTAATTCCACAACTAAAATTGCATATTTCATACTTAAGTATTTTAGAACTAGATGGTAACACTAGCTGCTATTTGACATTTTGGTATTATCATGTTGTCCGCTTTGTCATTCGCCTTCTTACAGTCCACTATACCGCGAGCATAGCAATACTTTTCTACCGCTTAAATTATTTTAAATAAAGTTAAGTGAAATAGTAAAAATATTGTTCGGTCTTCATTTAATTAATTGGAACAAGCGTATCATCAGCATACGATGTACACCGCAACCCGCATACATAATCCGCTACACCATACATATTTTATTTAACTTAAAAAAGGTAGAAAGTGAGTGTGGCAGTTCAATAAAAATGATACAAATAATTGTATTTCGTCCCTCAAATGCAACAAAATTGATACTTCCAATTGGGATACAATCCTGACTTATCTCTGTTCAACCAAGTTACCAGAGAGCACATTGGCTCTATGGGAGCAAAGTATAGATCATAAAATGGACATATCCAAGTGGAAGGATATGGACAAATACCTGTCTAATCGGTTTCAGACACTTGAAACAGTGTCTGGTTTTACAGGGCATGCCACTTCGAAAGTGCAAAAACCAAACGCGTCGCGACAATCGACAGAAGCCCCTACGAAAAACTTGGTGTCTTTCAAACAAAGGTAGCCGGACCGACGTCAAAGGCAATGTGTAAAATGTGCAAGTCCGCAGTGCACAGATTACGAAACTGTTAACGCTTTTGCGAGTTGATCCCTCCAGAAAGGATTAAATTTATAAAATCCATATATGGTTGCCTAAATTGTCTATCCCCAGGACACACAGTGACCAGATGCACCAGCTCCTACAACTGCAATACGTGCCACTCTCGTCACCATACGCTCCTGCATGCGGATACATTACAGAAAAGCACCTCTTACAACCCGTCCCCAAATTCCTACGATAATAGGCCCACTACTTCTAGACAGGCATTAGCGAGACAGGAATCAGAAAAGCCAGGTTCAAACGGGAACAAGAATGTGACAACCTGTCATACGAATTCCAGCACAGGTGTGCTATTAGAACTGCCCGAGTACACATTTACCATAATGGTACCGACTTCACCGCGCGGGCATTAATTGATTCAGGGTCTGAATGTTCTCTCATGACAGAAAGACTGAAACGCAGTATCAATTTGCCGGCGAGGAAAATGCATGCACAAGTGTCAGGCATCACCAATGCAGTATCTGCTCAAGTTAGAGAGGCATCCACCATCGAATTACGTTCACCAGTGGATCCATGCTTCAGCTTGACTACTCCAGTTCTGATTCTAGCCAAACTTACTGGGAATCTGCCATCCTGCCATATCAACACCATGACTATGCAGGCATTCCCAGACTTGGTTCTGGCATACAAGAGGTTCTATGTCAACGAAGATGTAGACCTCATACTTGGTGGAGACATATATCCCCAAATTATAATAAGCGGTCTGAAAAAGAATGTACTTAATACACTTCTGGCCCAAGAGACAGTGTTCGGTTGGATACTAACCGGTCGAATTGAAGCACCGAGTCCAACGAAGAGCATCGCGTCATTTTACAATGAGGTTGCATTGGACAACCAATTAAAAGCTTTCTAGGAGATAGAAAATGTCCCCAAAAATAAAATGCTTAATGAAACAGAAAGGTATTGTGAACAGTTATTTAAAGACACAACAAAACGTGATGAAAGTGGAAGAGATATAGTTTCACTGCAATTCAGGCAGGATTACCCTGCGAATATTAAATTAGGACGGTCCCTAAAGCGCGCATGTTCACAATTCTTCAGAAATGAGGGCCGATTACTGAAAAACCAAGAGTTAGGGAAAGAGTATGTTCGGGTGTTGTCAGAATACGAAACGCTTGGACATATGAGAAAAATCAAGAATAATATACCATCCGACGATTCGGATAATTATTTCCTACACCACCACGCCGTTATAAATGCGGAAAGTACCACTAACAAGGTGCGCGTCGTCTTCAACGCGTCAAGTCCGACGGCAAATGGCATTAGTCTCAAGACATACTCCACCCAGTTCCAGTACTCCAAGCAGACTTGCCCATTTTACTTCTACGTCGGAGACTGTACCGCTTTGTCTTTAATAGTGACATAGAAAAGAGATATAGGCAAATTTGGGTGACCGATAATCACGCCAAATTTCAAAGAATTGTCCATCGAACATCCCCCAACGAACCCATCGTTCTTAAGAACTAAAGACTGTCACATTGGGTGTAAACTGCGCCCCCTACCTCGCGATACGGTCACTTCTACAATTGGCTGATGATGTAGAAAATATCCACCCAATAGCATCGGGTATATTACGAGAAAGTATGTATGTCGACGACGTTTTATCTGGAGGACATACAATAGCGTCAACTATCAGAGCTAGAAACGAGATTCGCGAAGCATTACACTCCGCTGGCTTTCCATTGCGCAAGTGGACATCAAACTGTGAGGAAGCCCTTCAGGACATCCCCAAAACGGATCTGCTCAGCGAGGACTTCCTAGCGTTTGAAGAGGCTAGCTCGGAGAAGGCACTCGGAATCCGATGGAACGCGCACTCAGACATGTTTCACTTTACAGCAGGAGTTTTAGAGAATGGCGAGAACATCACCAATCGCGCAATGCTATCCGCTATAACCAAACTTTTCGATCCTTTAGGCTGGCTTGTACCAATGGTCATAGTGGCAAAAATACTAATGCAGAATATCTGGTTAGAGGGCACCGGGTGGGGCGAACCTGTCTCCCCAACTACCTTAGAACGGTGGCAAAATTTCACCCAACACTATAGCGAAATAGATAACATTAGGATACCGCGGTTGGTAAATTTTTCACCGGAAAACGACATAGAAATCCACGGCTTTTGTGACGCTTCCGAGAAAGCATATGCGGCAGCGGTATACATGCGCTTGAAAAGAGACGATCAGGTTTTCATACACTTACTTTTAGCAAAAACCAGAGTAGCTCCAGTGAAAACCATCTCGCTACCACGTTTAGAATTCTGCGGCGCCATACTGCTCGCAGAAATCATGGAATAAATATTCTGAAACATTCATTTGGGACCAGCAAAAGTTCACCTCTGGACGGATTCAACCATCGTACTCGCTTGGATAAGAAAGCCGCCCTATTCTTGGTCAACCTTCGTCGCACACCGAATCACTAAGATCATCGATATGTTCGGTAGCAAGGACTGGCTTCACGTGGACTCGGAATCTAATCAAGCGGAACTAGGAAGCAGAGGACTACTTGCATCAGGTTTGGTCAACAATTCGTTGTGTTGGCAGGGACCTTCTTGGATGCAAGAAGACAATTCCCAGTGGCCAGCACAATAGACCGAATACAAAACGTCCGTTGAGGAGAAGAGGGCACAAACATATGCCGCGACAAGGGAAGATCAAATAGATATTCTCGACCGATTTTAAAATCTTCCCAGGGCTTTGAAAGTTTTAGCCTATGTTAGGAGATTCTATAAAAGAACGCATCCTAAGACTAAAGCAATGTTCCACGAAAAGACATGTATAATCTCAGCCGATGAGATTAAGGCAACGACTTAAGCATTAATACGAGTATGCCAGAAATAATTTTACGGTACAGAATATTTAAAATTGAAAAATAGGGAACCTATCGATCGAAAGAGCGAAATACTGTCACTCAACCCATACATCGACAAAAATGATATTATTAGAACAGGAGGGGCGTCTAGGGGCTTCAAAAGGCATGTCATACAACGAGCGTCATCCGATCATCTTGCCTTACAATTATAGGCTGTCTCGCCTTACAGTCATTGTTCGGCCAGGGTGCGTTTGCTCCTGGAGGTAGGGGGATGGACCGGGGTCGATCTCAGTGGGAATAGGTTTATGGAATAGAAAATAAGCAAATAGACGAGATTTCTCGTTATAATATATATGATTTATTGGGTAAATGTAAAAATAGCAATAGTTACAATATTACCTGAATAAACGCAAAAATACGGCAGAGATCGCTGGTGGCAGATGTTAGCTGGTTGGCTGTTAAAATCCAAGAGGCCGATTGTATTGAAAGCTACAACCCTTGACCCGCAAAATCCTCCGTTTTGGAGGGGAAAGGCACCCACACATCAACCCCGACGTGCATATGCATGAGTGCTGACAAAAAACACACATACACGTGCATGTACATGCATGCACATGCATGTGGCGGTGATGGTGTGGGTGGTTATAAATTAAAACGAGTACCGAGTATCGATTTCCAGAGTTGCATTGGGGGGATCGCAATCAGATACGGAAAAGTTAGGCATCCTGCCTAAACATGCCGGCCGCCCTTGCGATACGCAACATCGTTTTACCCCCACCGATCTCCGACCGCTGAAAAGCAACGAGAAAAACGTTTGCATTAAAACTAAACTTAACCTAAATCGCGTATTTCGCCAGCGTCGCGGGTGACCGGGAGTCTTGCCCGACTTGCGCAGCATGCCACCTAAGCTAGGATGAAAAATAAACATTAGAAGTGGAGGAAAGTGAATATTTCTTGCCTTTAATTATACATAATTCTTAAATATAGGAATTCAGAACGTAATATATGTATAGTCGATGGCCAGTAAGGCTGGACGAAGAGGCCGAGGTCTCCGTTCCAGAATGGCACCATTTTTTTGTTATTCTTTGTTTTTTTTTGTTCCGGATGGAGAGGCCGAGGTCTCCGTTCCAGATTTGTGATTTTTTTTTTGGTTGGACGAAGAGGCAGAGGTCTCCGTTCCAGACTCGAGGGTTTTGAGGTTTTTCTGGGCTGGGCGAAGAGGCCGAGGTCTCCGTTCCAGCGTCTAACTTGTCGTATCGCTCTCAAGGCAACTGTGGTATTTTATGGATGTACCGGGGCGAGCGGCCGTGAGGTTGGTTGGGTGAAGCGGAGGTGTTTTTATTACAAGCGTATGTTAGGATAGATAAACAAAGCGCATATGCGAAGCATATTATTAAATACAATTTTTACCAAGCAGATAAGCGTTATTTACGTTCACCTGACATAAATTTGCAGATTGGCGATGCGTTCTCCGCGACGCTTTCTATCTGCACGTACCATTATGCTAAATGTATCATGCAACCCTGTTGTGTATTTATTGGCCAGCTGACAGCTGGTATGGTGAATTTGTGGTGTGCAAGTATATATATACATATATGTATTTGCTTGCTCTTGAAAAAAAACTAGGTCACTGGGGCAGTGGCACACTAAGCCAGTAGAAACAGTTGACTTTTTCCAATTTCGGGATTTTGTCGTGTCGGGATTCTTTTATTTCAGGACTCGGATTGTTTTTGTACCGAGCCCTTATAATGACTGTTTGTGATGTTTGTTGTTGAAAAACAACAAGTCCTGTCCCCCAGCCAGAAAGCAGGCAGTACCGACGGCAAAAAAAAAATCAAAAAAATCAAAAAGAAAAAATAAATTTTTTTTTTGTCCTTTTTTTTTTGTTTGCAAATACGAGCAATTAATTTTTAAGGATGTGTTTGCCTTTATTTTTTTGTGTGTAAGTATTTTTTGGGACTGCCCGGGTCAAAAAAGCCGATCCCGATTTTGTTCCTTTTGCGGGTTTTCGGTACCAGTGTGCGTCACTTGATGCAGCACTAATATGATATGCCGAACCAAGTAGGCATACATACATACATACATATGTACATACGTTGGTTACAAATATGCCAACGGCAAAAGACAAAACAAATGAACATTCATACACACCCGTGTATAGAATTCCAATGAATTGAAAGAAGCGGTAAAGAAATCGAATGATTTTTTTTCCCGTTCTTTCAATTCTTTTTACTACGGCGCTTGGAGTACGGCGCATGGAAAATTGAGGAGGAAAAAATGGTAAGTTGGTTTTAATATTTATTCTTTTTGTAAAAGAATTTTTATTGTAGATTATTAATTAATATTACATTTATTTTCAGGTGCAGGCGGTGGAGATCCAGGAGAGCTGATGGGTTTTATGTGTCGTTCCCTTTTTGTGTTTTCTAGGTTACCGGCATCGCAAAAGGGCGCTCCAACTGCGGCGTCGGCCTTGCCGGCAGTTGTCACACCTCTGCGATGCCCATTTATCTAATAGCTTCTTCCTTTTTCTCTTTTTCTTTGCAGGTTCTATCATGGTTTCTACAAGCAGGACCTACGAGATGAGAATAAAACCGCAGAACGTTGTGTTGGTTGATTTTGGTCATTCATCATTGGGGGATACCTTTTTTTTTTTTTTGGAATGCGCTTCAATGGGTATGGTTATGATGTACATGCTCCAAAACCAATTCTTTTAATTGAGCACACAATTGAACCGCTGGCTCGAAGGGCCAGCAACTGAAGATGGTGATTGGGTTCTTGGTAATCACTCTGATGAAATTTCACCATGGGTACCCATTTTTGAAGCAATAAGAAGCTTTTACCTTTTGCTGCCATGTTGTGCTTATGAATTATCAGGTGCAAAATATCAACGGCGCAATACTGGAGCCAGTGTATATAAAGATTTCTATGCTTATTTGCTGACGCTTTCTCAAAAATGCGGACGTGCGACGCTTAAAGATCGCTTAAAATCCCTAGTACAAAGCGTTTAGCATTAGTAGCATTTGAACGCACACATTCTAGGGACAACTTCAATAATGCTAGAAGAGATATCTAGTTGAAGAAGAGCGTATAAAATGTGGTAACGGTCGACCAGCAGTTGATATTAAGTCGCGTGATAGGAATGAGGTAGAACGAAATTGTACTAAATTAATAAAAAACATTATCGGCGCATTAGTTTGAAAATATTTCAAAAACTATTATCCGCTGCAAGCATAATGCCTGAAAAAACCAATGAAGCTAATAGGTGGCAATGCGAAAACGCTTTGCGTCTGTGTGAAATTGTTAAAAGTTTCGATAAGAATGAGTTGCAAAATATTAAAGAGGAATGTGGTGGCATCAAACTTTACTACTTATAGGCCTCCGGCGATTTACAACGAGTCTGTTTCCGTTGGTGATTTGCGATGTAAATGGTTGATGGTGCGCAGCAAGCATTTTCGGTCACAAAACGAGTATTCATATTGTCCGTGGATCGGTAGCATTGGATTTGTTTTGGAGCGCGGATTACCAGCTGTTGAGTTTGGAGGCAGTGGTTACAATTTTGCAAATGCTAGTCGTTTTTGGACTCTGCTGACTGCAAGCTGTTGTGGCCGACAGATATCTGACCCATACCTATTAACGATTTTCCAAAATATGGACCTGACTTCAGCTTGAGACTACCGGCTTCAAATATAATTAAGGATGAAAACGGCAGGGAATATTGGAAGAAAGAGCGCAGGTATTAAAGGCCATCTACAAAAGTACAACGTATGCGCTGTTTGAACGTGAGCTGCAACGCGTCTGCTGCATGCGGCAAATCTAAAACTGGCAGACAAATAGCTTACATATCTATATTCTCCTATGGTAAGTGGTTTTACATTTCATATTGTATCTTCTTGAACGTAGTAGCTTTATGAATTATAATTTAGAACCGAAATGTATTATATTGTCATTAAAATTTTGCAGTAACTGATACAACATCCGTTGGATCGTTTGCTATAAAAGAGGAGGAGCTGCCAGCAACACGCTCACGCGCTGTTCAGTAAGGGTGTCGAGAAATCGTCTTCAACAGCAAGCACGCCTCCACTCGCTACCGGAAGGTGAGTAACTTGCTTGTTTACGCTATTTTTTTGTTAAGATATAATGAGTGTGCGTTCTGAAGTTGATGATATTTGACGGTCAACCACTGAAATTGCTTTTCGATCTCGTTCTGGTATCATTTTGACTAAAGTTGATAATTTAGTTTTAACATTTCGGAAAAACGAACAAAGGTTAATCAAATTTGTTTACTTTTAATGATTAAAATCCAAAAGCAATTTTTTGTGTTTCAATCGTAAATTCAGAAAGATTATAACTATCCAAAAGATATTCAAGACAAAAATAATGTGACTGCTGCTCCTACCCCATAAAAGCCCACTAATTCTTCACATGTGCCTCCCCAGAAAAGACATACTGGTTGTAAGCTACGAAAGATGTGAGCTGTTTGAAACGCCAGTAAGTTAAAACATCGCCGACACGCCTGGATACGGCTTCAACATCCCCCTCAATCACGAACGTCAAAAACAATCAAGTGATAATTAAATAATGATATGAAGCTCGGTAAAGTTTGTGATTTGGCTTCATGGAGTGACTTCACTCGTTATAATCCAAGATGTTGGGTGTCCCAGTCGTTTGTGTATATCGGCCAAGCCTTTTAATGCCATTGTGGCTCAAACAGCTCCCTTCTACGTGACTTCCCTGATGAAATATAATGATTGTGTAACAGTTAGTTATGTCTCAGCTACGATGAGGAAATGCATCATGATGATATTCGTATAGGATTCCAAACTTCATTGAATTTTGAAAATTAAATCAAATTTCACTAAATTAAAATGAAATTTGAACGTTTTTAACCATATAAGTTATGATATTCGCGTATTTTTTTGATCAAAATTATCAAAAAGTGCTGGCTGGGTCAGACCTGGAAATGTGATCTCAAGTATCGTAATGCACCTTTTGATATGGGTATTGAAGGTGGTCAACTGTATAAGGAATCAGATACTTTAACCGCATGAGGAAATTTGTCAGTTACTCAGTTAGATGGTTATAAATCGGAATGGGTATCTGATTTTTTTCTTTCACTGGAATTAACTTCGTGAACAAGTTCCAACGCTTGTATACAACAAAGGTTGTGAAGACGTGTGACTGCAGACTACGCTAAAAGTGTGCGCGTATATTTGTTATAAAATTTTCAAACCGAATGTGAAACATACGTTTAGGCACAAGCGGTTGGGGTCGCAATGTGCCAAAGGTAATGCACATTTAAAACCAATCTTGCAAACGTTGATTTGACGCAGCGTTAAGCAGCTGACAGCAGGGGTCACTGATATTTAAAAAGAGACAAAGGTGATTTGTTTCGCATTCTCAAGGTTTCCTAGTCTTACAGCTCCCGTTGTACCATGAGACATCAGTGACTTTGACGATTATGAAGAGGAAGTTCTCCGGATTTCACGCACCGAAAAATGTGCGAAGGGGTTTATTGATTCCTAATTATGAGTTTACGGATTACTATTATGACGCATTTTTGACGAAAAAAAAATATTGACTGTATTCGGAGCACTCCCCACGTGCGTTTCTGTAAATGTTTTAAGAAGCAATTTAAAGTAAAAAATGATGTGCTAAGCGTAAGCTTTGAAGGCAGATGTTAAGGCGCGAAAGCTGTTTGCCAATATTTTCCAACGTGGAAAATTTCAAATTATTTTCATAAACGTTTGTTTAGAAGAGAGAGTTATTTGTAAATTTATCATTTGTAATATTATCTTAAATTGCTACTTGGTGAAGCTCATGAGAGCATTATTTCTCATGAAGAGTTCCATGAATTCATTACTTTGTTTTTATGAGAATTGCTGAAATGTACGGTTTTTGTGCTTAAATTGAAATGCACCTTAATTGGAGAAATGTTGAAAAAACCTGTTGATGTTATTTATAAGGGGTTCTGGGAGGCAATTTATAACATGCTTTCCTTTGGAAAATTTTTATAAGCTTTCATTCATGAGCTTGAAGTGACGAGCCGTGTCGAGCACTTCAGCTTAATTTTACGCAATTTGTGAACACACATCAACGTTTTGTAAGCTTAATGTTTGTTTGAGAAAACTTATTATAGACTTGCATTACGTTTACGGCGCTTGTTAGGTATAAACTATTGGAATCCTGATTGCTAACCCCGCTTCGGTGCTGTTGATTGTGTTCTGTGATCCTCGCTCTGGGTGAGCGAGTGAAGCTGGGTTGGTCTGCTGGGAATTAAGAAAGATAATGGGCTGAAAGCCTTTAGGTTCTGTGGCAGATCGGTTCGCCCTTCTGCGGTAGGCTTTTATGATGTCCTCGTTATGGGATAACGAGTGAATGGGATGGGTTCTGGTGTCCTCGCTCGGGGCGAGCGAGTAAATTCGGGGATTTTCTGGTGTCCTCGCTCTGGGTGAGCGAGTGAATTGTGGGATTTTCTGTTCAGGGGGCCCCGGTTAGTATTGTTGAAAAAAAACTTAGAACAAAAATGTTTTTTGTTTGCGAGCTTTTGGTAAGCTTTCCCGCGTCTTCGTGCATCTCGCTCCCTTTCCCCACTGCCCAACAGTAGTCAGGTGTAGGATTCCCTCCGGCAGACTCGACACGAGACCGGGGGTAGAGAACAAAAAAAAAGGGGCGATGTAGGATCGCCCTCCGGTAGACTCGCACCATCACGAGACCGGGGGGTTGATTATGATTCGGGCCTCGGGAGAGACGCAAGCTTAGAGATAGCGGGGCATCACGGCGCGTGGTTGAACGCGTCTTTATGTCCCGCGCTCCCTTTCCCCATTGCCATCGCGTAGTACGTTTTAGGTTTCCCCTCCGGTATACTCGCACCCTCACGAGACCGGGGGGTTGATTATAATATATGGCTCGGGAGAAACACAGGCTTAGGGATAGAGAGACACGAAGACGCGGGTTCGTGAATGTGCTTTCTATGCTATCACCAACCGTGGGCTTCTGATTTTAGGTAGTCGGGGGAATAGAATTTTGGTTTTTGGGGTTTTGGAAGGCGGGATTTGGCCCCTTACATTTAATCCTCCTTGTCGTGGGACGGAAGGAGTACCAATTTCGTAATTGGTCTAGTGGTTTGTCACCTGGTTGTATGAACGTCAACAACACGCACACGGTTATCAGAGCCTGGGTGTGTGTTGACGATTCTCCCCATTCTCCACTCGTTGGGTTGGAGGTTGTCCTCTTTGATAACAACTAGGTTTCCGGGTTTTGGATTAGGTTGTGGATGTTTCCACTTGTATCGTTTCTGGATCTCGGTGAGATATTCGGTTTTCCATCGCTTGCAGAAAGTGTGATGGAGGGCTTTGAGTTTCTGCCACCGATTGATCATCGAGGCGGGGCTCTCACTCGCATCCGGCTCTGGCGGAGCCAGTAGATGGCTGCCAGTGAGGAAATGTCCTGGGGTGAGCGGCTCTAGGTCCGTCGGGTCATTGGACGCCGGGCTGAGCGGCCGCGAGTTCAGGCATGCCTCGATGCGTCACAAGAGGGTATGGAATTCCTCGAGGGTGAATTTGTGTGGTGAGGCTATCTTTTTGAAATGGCTTTTGAAGCTTTTCACTCCCTTCTCCCACAGCCCTCCCATATGGAGAGCGCCCGCAGGGATGAAATGCCAAGTGAGTGATTGGTGGCTGTACTTCGAGGCAGCATTGTCTCGGGCTTGTGAAATGAAAGTTTTGAATTCCGATCGTAGGGATCGTGAAGCTCCGACAAAGTTCGTCCCGTTGTCGGAGTAGACGTTTTTGGGGCATCCGCGTCTAGATATAAAACGGGCAAAAGCCTTTGGATAGTCGACACCCTCTACCGCGGTAACTTTTGATGTCGAAGGGTCCGGCGAAGTCGACTCCAGTATTCGTGAATGCACGGCTGAAAGTCGTGCGTTCGCGAGGGAGAATACCCATAAGTTGGGTCTGAGCACGCTTTCGGTGTATAGTGCAAACTTTGCAATTATGAATAGTTGCCCTAATCATGGTTTTGATGTTAGGTATCCAGTATTGGGTGCGTATCAGACGTAGCATGAGTTGGTTTTCCCCATGCAGACTTTTTGATAAAAATTAGGACTGTCAGGCGGGATAACCGGCAGTTGTATGGGAGGAGGGTTGGGTGGCGTTCATTAAAGGCCAAGTCCTTTGACGCCCCGAGTCGCCCTCCTAGCCGAATGATGCCATGTTGGTCTAGATAGGGATTAAGTGAGAGTATGGCACTTTTTCCTGCAATTGGTTTTCCGGCCTTTAGATCACTATATTCGGAGCTATAGTGTTGTTTCTGATAGATTTTAATTAAGAGTTGGGTTACTGATTTGATCTCATCAGGAGAGATTAAAGGTGACTTGACCTGAAATGATTTTTTTGTTTTGGGGTGAGTTCTTCGGTAGAACCTCATAACGTATGAGAGCACCCGTAAAGCCCTAGGTAGGTCTGCTACATGCAACCACTCCTTATTTCCGACCATGTCGATGATCTTGGTGATCCGATGTGCGACGTAAGTGGACCAGGAACACGGCGGTTTCCTTATCCATGCGAGGACGATAGTTGAATCCGTCCAAAGGTGCACTTTCACTGGTCCCAACTTGAGGTTCCTGAAAATTGATTCGGTGATTTCCGCTAACAGCACGGCTCCGCAAAGTTCCAATCGTGGAAGAGAAAGAGTTTTCACTGGGGCTACTCGGGTTTTGGCCAGAAGCAGGTTTGTCCAGATGTCATTATCCGTTTTTACGCGCATGTAAACGGCTGCTGCATAAGCCTTCTCGGATGCGTCACAAAATCCATGGATCACGATGTCGGTTCCTGGTGAAAAGTTGACCCATCTAGGTATCCTGATTTTATCGATTTCATTGTATTGGTCGGTGAAGGTTTTCCATCGTTCCAGCGTACTGGTAGATACTGGTTCATCCCAAGCGGTGCCTTCCAACCAAATACACTGCATGAGTATTTTTGATACAATGTCCATTGGTGCCAGCCACCCTAATGGATCGAAAAGTTTGGCGATTGCTGATAGTATCGCTCTCTTTGTAATGTTTTCCGGGTTGTCCAGCGTCCCTGCTTTAAAGTAAAATAAATCGGAGAGGGCATTCCATCGAATTCCTAATGCTTTAACTAAACTGGTATCGTCGAAGGCCAGGAAGTTTTCACTGAGCAGGTCTGCTTTGGGGATGTCCCTTAGAATGTCCTCTGAATTGGATGTCCATTTGCGAAGTGGAAAGCCCGCGGAGTGTAGGACTTGACGAATTTCATCTCTGGCTTTAATGGTCGATGTGATCGTATGTCCACCCGCTAACACGTACATACATGTATTCTCTCAGTATGCTAGCCGCTGTAGGGTGTGAATTTGAGACGTCGTCTGCTAGTTGGAGAAGCGTTCTTATCGCGAGGTATGGAACGCAATTCACTCCGAAGGTAACCGTCTTTAATTCGTAGAGACTAATAGGGTCATTCTGGGAAGTGCGATATACAATGCGTTGAAATTTGGTGTGATTTTCGTTCACCCAAATTTGACGATACAGCTTTTCGATGTCGCTATTGAAGACAAAACGGGAGACTATACCATCGTATTATAAGGATGAGTAGATCGGCTTGTAGAACTGGGCCTGGGAGTAGAATATCATTTAAGCTATTACCGTTGGCCGTAGGGCTCGAGGCATTAAATACTATGCGTACCATTGTAGTGGTACTTTCTGCTTTAATAACGACGTGGTGGGGCAGGAAGTAATGATCCGACTCGTTGGATGGGATATTCTTTTTTAATTTTTTCATATGTCCGAGCGTTTCATATTCTGATAACACTCGAACATATTCTTTACCTAAATCTTGGTTTTTTATTAGCCGCCCCTCATTCCGGAAGAATTGAGAGCATGCGCGTTTCAGGGACGGTCCCAAATTAATGTTATTAGGGTAATCCTGCCTGAATGGTAGTGATACGGTGTATCTTCCATCTTCATCACGTTTCGTTGTTTCCTTAAATAATTGTTCGCAGTACCTTTCCTCTTCATTGAATATTTTATTTTTTGACACACTTTCTACCTCCCAGAACGCTTTGAGCTTATTGTCTAACGCAACCTCGTTGTAAAAAGACATAATGCTCTTCGTTGGATTCGGTGATTCGATACGACCGGTTAGTATCCAACCGAACACTGTCTCTTGGGCTAAGAGTGTATTTAGCACATTCTTCTTTATACCACTCATTATAATTTGGGGATATATGTCTCCGCCAAGTATGAGGTCTACGTCTTCGTTGACGTAGAACCTCTTGTCTGCCATAACCAAGTCTGGGAATGCCTGCATAGTCATTGCGTTGATATGGCAGGATGGAAGATTCCCAGTGAGTTTAGCTAGAACTAGTACGGGTGTAGTCAGGCTGAAGCAGGGATCCACTGGTGGACGTAATTCGATGTTGGATGCTTCTTTCACCTGAGCTGACACCGCATTTGTGATGCCTGAAACATGGGCATGCATTTTCCTCGCTGGCAAATTGATTGTGCGTTTCAGTTTTCAGTTGTAAAGGAACATTCAGACCCAGAATCAATTAATGGCCGCGCGGAGAAGTCGGTACCATTATGGTGAATGTGTACGCGAGCAGTTCCTAATAGCACACCTGTGCTTGAATTGGCATGGCAGGATTTGACATTCTGGTTCGTAGAAGAAGGTGGTTGGCCCGACTCCTGTCTTTTCCGTGCCTGTGCCGAAGTTGATGCGGTATTATCCGTATTGTCCGCATGCAGGAGCGTGTGGTGACGGGAGTGGCATTTGGAACAGTTGTACGAACTGGTGCACCTCGTAACTGTGTGTCCTGGGGATAAACAGTTCAGGCAGCCATTTGTAGATTTAACGAATTTAATCCTTTCTATCGGGGTTAAATCGCAAAAGCGTGAACAGTTGCGTAATCTTTGTTCCGTAGATTTGCCTATTTTACACATTGATTTTGGTGTTTGCTTGGATACTTTTGTTTGAAAAGCACCAAGTATTTTCGTTGGGGTTTCTGTCTATTGCCGCGGCGCGCTTGATTTTTGAACTTTAGAAGAGGCACTCCCTGTAAAACCAGACACGGTTTCAAGTGTCTGAAAACGACTTGACAAGAATTTGTCCATATCCTCCCACTTGGATATGTCCGTTTTGTGGTCAATGCTCCGCTCCCATAGAGCCAACGTATTTTCAGGTAATTTTGTCGAGCATAAATATGTGACGATCGCATCCCAATTTGAAACATCGATCTGATGGGTTTTTAAGGATGCCAAACAATTATTTATTTCGCGCTGAAAGGTTTTGATTGAGCTGCCGCACTCGCTATCTATCTTTTTTAGATTAAATAAAATTTTTAGTTGTGAGTTTATGAGAATTCGTTTATTCTCGTATCGCTCACATAGGTTTTTCCAGGCTGTTTCAAAGCCTTCATTTGTCAAGGGACATTTCTTTACGATGTCCTTTGCCTCACCTTGAGTTTTTTGGCTAAGGTGGAACAACTTTTCTACCGGGCTTAAGCGACTGTTATTTTTATAGATGGCCGTGAACAGGTCACGAAACGTTGGCCAAGATAGGTAGTCGCCCTTGAATACCTCAGTATCGCAAGCTGGCAGGCGGACACTGTGTTCGCGCACGCGTTCTCCTTCAGGACGAGCCTCCCTGTCTTTTTCCTGCTTTAATTTGGCTTGAAGTTCAGCCATGTTCCGCATGCATCGCAGGAATACGTCATATGCCGCTTTATGCTTGATCTTGATCGCTGAAATCTGTTTTTGCTTCCATCGTGCCAGATTCAAGTAACTCATCGAGAACGGTGTCTGTTTTTTCCCACTTATCTTGCAACTCTTTTTGCTGTATTGCAAGAGTGTGTATAGTGTGCAGAGCCGCATTTATGTCATTAAAATCGGGCTCGAATTCGATTATTCGATCGGTCAATCTAATATATGATTCCATGTTCATGGATTAAAATTTGTGATCAAATTAAAAAAGGGGTTGTAAAACTGAAAAAACCTGTGCGAATCACCCAACCAACAATGATTAAAATATAGAAAAAACTCTTTATTTAACGCTTTCAATTTGTTTATTTTTTCACTGACTTTGCAGCTTATTTGTGCCGAAAAGCAGGGAGAAGGGGAGAGCAACAACAACGTTTTTTGTGGAATTAAAGGGGGCCACTCGCCACCTCAACGTTCAAATTTGTTATAAATAAGTGCGCGCGCTGATATAACAACTCGACGAAAAGTGTAAAAACTCAGTGAAAACTGTTGTAAAAACTGTGTCGATTGAATTAGTGAAAATTAAAGTGCTTGAAAAGAAAATGAAAATTGCCACAGCCGTATGGCGTGAGATTTTAATGTGAAAGTGAGGTTATGTGTACCTCTTCCTTGTGCTGTGTCCGGAGAGCCTTACCGCTGGTGGGGGGACAGGCCAGATAGTCACAAGGAATCTTAACAACGTTAATGATCCGCGTTTGCACGTAATTTTCTTTTCGACACTAATAAATTTTTCACACTTTTCGCGGTTAATCACAGAATACGCGTGTTACACTCGGGAAATAGATTTTTACATGGGTTTTAACCAAAAAAAATGTGGCAAGAAATATTGCACTTACTCTGGCTTTTTGTGGCGATTCGCTGTTCTGGTGATGATGTGGCAAGTTGGCTTGCGATGTTGCAATTGCTTCAGCTGGCTGTAGCTTTTTCGGTGGTTTCGCACGCTGTGATATATATATATATATAACCTTCCCCTTTTTGGTTGTCCAACTGAAGATTATGACAAAATTATCCGAAAAATTTTTTATGACAATTCCTGCGATTTGTGCGATCAGCTATGATACTTTGTGATGTGGACTGTATTTTAGGTGCTTTAATTCCTTTTTCGGGGAGATAGGACCAAATGTTCGGCCGGGGTCCGTTTGCTCCTGGAGGTAGGTGGGCGCACCGGGGTCGATCTCAGTGGGAGTAGGTGTATGGAATAGAAAATAAGCAAATAGACGAGATTTCTCGTTATAATATATATGATTTATTGGGTAAATGTAAAAATAGCAATAGTTACATTATTACCTGAATAACGCAAAAATACGGCAGAGATCGCTGGCGGCAGATGTTAGCTGGTTGGCTGTTAAAATCCAAGAGGCCGGTTGTATTGAAAGCTACAGCCGTTGACCCGCAAAATCCTCCGTTTTGGAGGGGAAAGGCACACACACATCACCCCCGACGTGCATATGCATGAGTGACAACAAAAAACACACATACACGTGCATGTACATGCATGCACATGCATGTGTCGGTGATGGTGTGGGTGGTTATAAATTAAAACGAATGTCGAGTATCGATTTGCAGAGTTGCATTGGGGGGATCGCAATCAGATACGGAAAAGTTAGGCATCCTGCCTAAACAGTCATGATGACTCATCATGACTCCCTTCATGGCGAGAACCAGCTCATGCTCCGTTTTATCCGAACCCAATACTGGATACCGAATGTCAAGACCATGATCAGAGCCATCATCCACAATTGCAAAACCTGCATTATTCACCGAAAGCAGGCGCAGTCCCAACTTATGGGTACCCTTCCCTGCCAACGGACTACTTTTACCCGCGCGTTCACCAATACCGGGGTAGACTTTGCGGGGCCTTTCGACATCAAAAGCTACCGCGGTAGGGGATGTCGACTGTCAAAAGGCTACGTATGCCTTTTTGTCTGTTTCTCCACTAAGGCCATCCACTTAGAAGCCACTAGTGACCTTAGTACCACATGCTTTCTCGCAGCCTTTGCGCGTTTTATCGCGAGAAGAGGATGTCCGAAAAACATCTACTCCGACAATGGTACAAACTTTGTCGGAGCATCAAGATCTATACGATCCGAATTTAAAGCCTTCCTGGCAGAAAGCCGAGACAAAACAGTCTCAAAATACAGCCATCAAGCATTGAGCTGGCTTTTATTCCCGCCGCTGCTCCCCATATGGGCGGCTTGTGGGAGGCGGGAGTGAAGAGCTTCAAAAGTCACTTCAAAAAAATCGCGTCTCCCCATATGTACACCATGGAGGAGTTCCAAACCCTTTTGTGCAGTATTGAGGCGTGCCTCAACTCGCGCCCACTCAGTTCAGGGTCGAATGACCCAACGGATCTGGAACCACTAAGCCCAGGACATTTCCTAACGGGCAGCCACCTACTGGATCCGTCGGAACCAGATGCTAGTGAGAGCACTGCCTCGATGATCAATCGGTGGCAGAAACTCAAAGCCCTCCATCATACTTTCTGCAAGCGATGGAAAACCGAATATTTATGCGAACTTCAAAAGCGTGTGAAGTGGAAGGATCCCAAACAAAATACACAAGTGGGAGATCTCGCTGTCCTCAAAGAGGACAACGTATCTCCCAGCGAATGGAGGCTGAGTAGAGTGGTCAAGGTACACCTCGGCGAAGATAACCGAGTACGTGTAGTTGAACTTCTGACAGAGAAGGGTCAGGTGAAACGACCATTGGTCAAACTGATCCTCCTCCCAACGGAGGAGATGGATTGCGAGAAGGCCAATAGCTCCTCCTAACAATCCCTCCGTTCCTCTCCCTCACTCCCTTCCGAACTCCACCTTCCTATCGATACCCAAAACAAACCCAAATTCACTCGCTTACCCAGAGCTAGGACACCAGAAAATATCTCACAATTGACTCGCTCCCTCGAACGAGGACACCATACCACTCACTCGTTATCCCATAACGAGGATACCAGAAAAGCCCTAACGCAGATACGCTATCTGCCACAAAACATAAAGGCCTTCGGCCTATTTTATTTACAATTTTCAAGAAGCAACCCCAATTCACTCGTTATCCCATAAAGAGGCCAACAGAAAAGCCTACCGCAGAAGGGCGAACCGATCAGCCACAGAAAGCAGCTGCACTCGTTGGCGCGCAACGAGGCCCATCGCAAACCTAACGCTGATGAGAAAACTCATCTGCCCCAGATATCAGCAGTGGTTTATAATTTTAGAAATCCGAATTAAGCCAGTCCGAATATTTATTCCAAACTTCGAATGAAAACCCCAAAACTTTCAAAGAATTTTTAAAATTTTAAGCATTCAGCTTAATAGCGGATTAATTTTGCGTGCAAGGAAATGCATGCATGCATAAATGCTATCCGACTGCATGCAGCGTCGAAACATTGTTTTTTGAATAAATTTAAGACATATTTTTGGGCGCGTATTAAAAGTCGACCTTCTGTTTTATTAATTCCGTATGTTCGGAACATTCGTCTCCATTTGAGAATTTGGAGAATCGGTTTGTAGTTGGAATATTATGCATATTCGGACCTCGTGAGTTAGTATCAAAAAATGTATTCTGAATATTCTAAATTAACGGTTTATCCGGAACGCCTCCATGGATACTTAACGGAAAAGAGCTTTCCGAAATTTCAGAATAATAAGGTGAATACTCCCTGTTTACCAGGACCGCACAAAAGTTCAACTCTTCTGTCCTTGACTTTGACAAAGTCTTTCGTGCTCAGCAAGGACAGAATATAAAACTGTAAGACAATAAGCCATATTCCCTTATTTGTTTCCATTCAGTGCGGCTGCTGAGTAGAGTATCACCCCATGTCAGCTGCCTGCTCAAACTCGTCCTATCTTAAAATCTTAAAAAAAGGGAGGAAAAATTTCCCATTTCAGGATTTGTTACAAAAACGCCCTATCGTGGAATCGTAGGAGTCTAGCGCTAAGGGGTCACCGTTATAGTTTTCCCTAAATAAAGGCGCCCACGACCCAATAAACTGTCTCTTTTGCTCTGGTGTAGCCATTATTGTTGGTTCTAGAAAACTAGTACGAGATTGGTTGGAATTTGAGAAAGTTGTTAAAAGCCCTAAAGAGTTGTTTGATGTAACGACTGGGTTATCGAAACCACAGAAGTTTTCTTGTAATGAAATATTTTCGGTATGAGGTAAAAAACAACTTTGTTCACCGATACGAGTGTCGAGTGTTTCCGGCTTTGATGAGTCAGAGAATTCCTCTTCTTCCTCAAATTCGATTTTGTATGCGTCGAAGGATTCTTTTTCTTCCCGATCCGTATCTGATATAAAAGTGTTATCTTGGACTAAGTCGATGTAGTTGGTTGGTATTTTAATTGTGAAGTTGAGTTTTGTAAATCATTTAATTAATTCTTCCCTACAACGTGATAAACTTTTATTCACAGCAATTGGCCTAGGTCGGTTTTCAAAATGCCCGTTTGCCTCTATTAAAATGTTATTATATGCCTCAACTAAAGAATTTTTATATTCATCTAACTTCTCTTGCCTTGTCGGTAAAGAACGACCTGTACGTAAAACGCGTTTTCTAATTTTAAAGAAATTTTCTCTCAATTCTTTGAATTTTGTTTCGAAATTTGACATTAGCAAAAGGAAGGCTCTTACACTTGCAGCTTTGTATGCTATCCAAGCATTAAGAAATTTTAATGAAAAGAAGGTTGAAATGATTTTATAATCTAATTCGAGTTGTGAAAAAGTTGCAAGTTTGAGGTATGAATATGAGCGAATTTGAATGAAAAAGAAATTTGGAATGGTTTTAGAATTTTAAATTGTTTGAGTTCTGAATAAGGACAAATTTGAATTGAGAAGATATTTGAAATGGTTTTGTAACCTGTATTGTATTAACCTAAATTGAATTGTTGCTGCGGATTGAGACATGAATGTGAACAAATTTGAGTTGAAAGTGAATATGAAATGGTTTTATCACCTAAGTTGAATTAATAAAAGTGGCAAGTTTGTGTTATGAATGTCAATTTTAATTGAAAAGAAATTTAGAATGATTTTATAATCTAATTAGAATTTTGTATTGAATGTTGAAGTAGAATTAGTGAATTGAATAAATTAGACATTATTTGAAGTTGGAGTCACTTGAGAGACAGCTGGGTTGTATTCCCTGTGAACAATGAATAAAAAAAAATAATTGTTTATACCGGGTGTGTTACCATATACGGTATATAAGAGAGAATCCTGATCTATTTTTCCAATTTTCCAAGACAGTATTAATTTTGGACGTGATATGTTTATTGCAATTTAGTATTTATTACAATATTGTTTAACGTGACGGCCGCACCGTTGCACAAAAAGTATTAAATTTTAATATTTAACGTGTCGGCCGCACCGCTACACAGCAAAATGTGGAGTATGTAATTGTAAAAATTTATTAAATTTACATCATTATTTTACGTGTCGGCCGCGCCGTTTCACCAAAATGTTTTGTTTGTTTTTTTTTTTTTTGTATTGTGAGTTAATAAAGTTTTCGATGTATTAAATTTTTACGGTTTGTTAAAGTATTTCAAAGTATTTGATATGTTCAAAATTACTTAAACCTTCGCACAATGTACTATGTATATGCATATGTCTTTCCTTTTTTTTCTTAAATGCCTCGCTCTTAGACACAATTTATGTAATATATGCATATACATACTCACCCTATAAAAATTTATTGAAAGTATATATGTGTAAGGCCAATTTCGTTTTTTCGATTTGTGTCAAAAAAAATTTTTTTTGAAAGTCATAGATACTTTAAAGTGATGCAAAAAAAATTCAAAATGTATGTGTATCAATCTTGTTTCGAATTATATCTATTACATATATGGGATTATCGGAAACTACTTTAATTGACTAATAAATTTGAGAATATCCATTTCACTTTAATTTTGAACGATGTTAAAAGTATGTATTTTTATTGTATGTATTCACGTTTGATTTAGACTGATTATATTTCAAGCTATACACATTATTGTTGCAAATCTAAATTGCTTTACTTATGAAAATTTAGAGTTATTATGTATGAAAATATTATAAATTTGGCAAAGTTGAAGAAACAACCGGTATTGCGGTTAGGTTTTAAGAATTTTTCCGGAAAATATAGATTTGAGGTTGATCGAATTTGAAAGAAATTTTAAGTATTTTTGCGAAAAATATTGATTTGAAATTGACCGAATTTAAAGGTATTTTAAGTATTTTTGCGAAAAATATTGGTTTGAGATTGACCGAATTTAAAGGAATTTTAAAAATTATATCGAAAAATATTTATAAGAAAAATTATGTATACATATGTATTTCAAAAGCAACTACATATTACATCTCAAACATACATTCATACTGCAAGCTACGCCTCACCATACGCTTTCACCGCTGCTGCTGTTTTGCTGCTGCCGTCATCACTTCGCTGCTTACAATTTTCGTTCAGCTTCCTTGTGCAGCTGCTATTTTGATGTGCCGTTATTTATAGTGGCTTCGCTTGGTTCGGGGTGCCGTACATTGCCTTGACCCGTTATGTTGGGTACAGCTTCCCTTCAATTTGTATGCCGAAACCTCTGTATGTGTTATATTTTTTTTGTAGGTTTTTGTATTTTGTATTTTTTTTGTAAAGATTTTTGTATTTTATATTTTTTTTGTAGATTTTTGTATTTTATATTTTTTTGGTAGATTTTTGTATTTTATATTTTTTTGTAGATTTTTGTATTTTATATTTTTTTGTAGATTTTTACATTTTATGTTTTATATATTTTCACCAATTGCGCTGCCTTACGAAGGTGGCCTGGTGCTCCATCCTACATTAAATTTGGCAAGCTGCCTCACGGTCGCCATGTGGCGTTCCTTATGGAATGCCTTCAGAAAAATTGTTTTTGTGCGCACGCTAATGCACGCACGCTCCACTCAAACACCAAGAAAACAATCAAACACGAATTTTATGCTTAGTTCTAGTTTGTTTTAATTAGGTTTAGAAATAGTTTTGTTTACTGTAGAATAAGAGTATTTTTTGTAAGTAGTAGCACTCAGTTAATTTAACGTAGACTTAGATTTAGTTTTCTTTTTGTAAATTTGTCGTACACGCCAAGTCTTTGCCAAAATTAATAATGATGGCCGCCTTTTCATTACGAGCCGACCTCCCCGTTTTCAACTTGTTTCAACACCTGTTGTCCATTCACAATAGACAACAGGGTTGCACCAAGTGGGAAACAGGGTAAGATCATAAGGCTGCTGTTACAGCTACACGCTCCAAAAGGCTTGTTCAATACCTATGATAATAACAAACATGAGGTATTTAGTAATTTCTTCACAGTTCAGTAAAATATAAAAATTGAACTCTTACTAAATCTGTCTAAGGTGCCAAACGCTCATAAGCCCATCCATTTAAACCTTTGTGCCCAAGTGTTTCATCGATTTAATTCTCAACTCCAGGACCACGTCGAAATTGCATACGATCATGTAATCTCTCCGTCTGTCCTGGCCAAAATTCTATAGTATGCGGTCGTATTAGTTAGCCGCCCCAATTGGGTAAGGGTACTTGGCCATTTGGTCCTAATTTTGCTTTCATGCCCCTCTCTCTGGCATCCACATATTCACGTGATGGTATATGTGTACTTTGTTCACTAGTCAAAGCGCCGATTTGTGAGGCAAGCGGGCGTTGATGAAAATATGCTAAGTAATCCGTTTGTGGTATCTTCTCGGCCGCATCTTCAATACGTATTTGGCAACGAAGTGGTAGCCAATAGAGTATCATTGCTACATTTGGATTGTTTGCAATATCTTACGCCTTGGGACTGCCAAAATTGGTGAAGGAGCGGAAACCTTCATCAGTGACATCCTTAAGTGAAACACAACGATTTGACAATCTGCCACCTATATACACTGTAGCTAAGCACGCCGCATTCGGTTCCAGCAGATACTTGAAACTATAGATAGCATGATGTATTACGTCTCACTTCGTCGTAGAAGCAATCTTCCGAGTTGTCAGCTAAATCAAATGTGAATTCTACAGCATGCGCGATGCGAATGTTTAATGTTAGGAGTAGCGCTAATGATGATGTTATAAAACTCTATCTAATTGCAGACATAATTTCACACGCACGTTACAGCTAAAATGCAATATTTAAGTATTATTTGTTTAACACTGCTATGCAGAAATGAAGTATAGTGCCATGCAATGTGTAAGGAGGATGATGCTGCGCCTAAATAAAAATTGTGCTTAATTCATGCCAACTAAAAGTAATTTAAGCAATATTTTTGTTTACTTTAACGTATAATTATCGAGAAACTCGATTTGTTTTACTTCCAACACATCCACTGTTGCGTCTGCAAATTCCATTACCATGCTCGGTTTCATGTTCCCTACCAGCAGCACTGCTTTGCTTTTTTAATTTTGATTAACTTATATCCATGCAACTATCTTCACTGCCGCTATTAAGGCCATCCTCGGATGACGAAGATGAAAAAGGTTCACAGTCAAAATCTCTGTCCTCATCGCCGATGGGATCATGAAACTCGGTTTTATTTTCATCCTTTGATATTGTCTATGCTGGCTCTTCTTGATTGAGGAAATAATTGTTGGAAATAAGTTTCTCCAACTGTAATTGAATATCTGCAATTTTCGACCAAGAAATTCAAAATCATTGAGTGGCACTTTGGCTGCTTTTAAATAACGCAAAAATCCCAATTCTTCTGACCGCAGCTGCCGGTCCCTCGCGCAGCCACCTCTGTACATAGTAAACCGCCCTCAGATGCGTTGCAAAATTGGAAGAATGTGGTCATACGTTTTGTTTGCTTCTGTTTACCATGTATAGACACTACCGGTAAATCGATATAGTTAAATAATTCGTGATATTTGACAGACATGCAAAAAAAAATTACCAGTATCTTCTTCCTACGATGCTTTTTAAGAAAAGTAAAAAGAACACGTAAACGTAGCTGAAAACAGCATAGTTTGGCGACGTTTTGGCAGCAGATTAACAATTTGCTTCAGCTCTTCAAATGCAATTTCTAATACTCGGTCCACCTCGTCAAGTGTCAAGCACTGCAGGTTTTTATATAGAAAATCAGGTGAATTCTGCAAGTGATCCAGCAAGCCACCACTAATATGTTAATACCCCTGCCTAGTTTTTCCCCCTCTACCTGACGATTTGAACCACTCATCACTAAACCATAAGTGTGATTGTGATGTGCCATTTGCTCTTTAAACACACCAAACGTTTGCATCGGCAATTCGGATGTTGGTGATATAATAATCACTCCAGTGCCGTTTTCTTGGCATAAAACGTAATTTTTTAATTAGTTCTACAGTTGGTATAAGTTTTATTTGAACCGCTACTACGGACGAGCAATGTCTGACTTCATAAATTGTGCTATAACTTGCCCATTGAGAGATGTCACATGGAGGCTTCTGTTGTTGAGGTTGCCGCGCCTCAATATACTACGTTATGCACTATACTATGGTAGGTCCTGCTTGTAGAATGATAGAACCTGAAAAGAAAAAAAATCCGTTAATATCTGCGTCAATGGGCATCGCAAAAGTGTGGCAACTGACGGCGCGGCCGACGCCGCAGTTGGTTCACCCCCTGTGCCATACCGGTAACCTAAAAAAAAAAAAAAACCCCCCGGTGCCCATGCCAATCTACTGGATCGTCACCACGATCCACGCCAGTAACCTGAAAACAAAGAAAAAATTAATTAATTATTAAAAAGAAATATATACTAGTAATCAAATTAATTCAACATCTTCACCAAATACTTACATTTTCTTTAGGACAATATGCGCAATAATAGTACTACAGCCACGCGCTGTAGTAGAAGAATGAGAACGGGAAAAAATCTTTCGATTGTAGTCCCGTTCGTTTCAATTCATATGTACATTTTTCAATTGTACTTTTGTGCATATGAATGTTCACTTTTTTATCTGGTATAAATATACCAGTGCGCGGACATTTTATAAAAGGAACGTTGGTAAACGAGAAATGAAAATAGCAGTAGAAGTGGGTAGTTGGGAGTTTATACTTGTACCAAAAAATTCCCAATTTATTGTAATACAAACAAATCACCAAATAAATCACATACCAAAATGTCTAATTACCACAACAATTTTCCAATGAACCAAAAATCTTGCTACAAAATAACCTATTCCGGCATGTTATTCGGCAAAGTATTCACACACGCAAAAAGATGACAATAGCGCCGAAAATTATTTGCGTGCTCAGTTACTACATATATTTCATAAACAAATTTATTTCCGTTTCGAATTTGTGCACAACTTTGTTCAAATTTTCGTTCTAATATTAGTTGGTTGTGCTCAGCAATTAAATGCGTTAACAAACTGATCACAGTATTTGTTCTCAATGAGAAGATACTGAAATATTGGTAGATTTTGGGCCTCGGTGGTAGTAGTAGTAGAAAATTAAAATGGGTTAGAAAAGTTAGTAAATCTACAAATGCGGTAAGGTCCGTGCACTGACTATCCATATACTTATACCAACGTATGTACATATATATGCCGAGTCTTTAAATGTACATTATATTAGGGATGCATAAAAAGATGCAAACGGGTACCCAAAAACCCGTTTCTGAAAAATCGGTATCGGAGCCAAACACACTTCGCGAACCGTGTCATTTGCTAAAGGCCGTCAATTAAACTGGAGAAAATTTGAACAAATAATCGAAGGGCAATACAAGAAATAAAAAATTATACGCTTTATAAATTTCTCCCCCTTCCAAAACAAACAATTTTCTTTTTTTCTCTTTTTCTTTATATGGCATACAAATTTTGCAGTCCAAACATTTTTTTTGCGGCGGGTAGGAAAGCTGTTGGTTTTTAGCACCAACAACACAAATTACAGCGACTCAAAAGACCCCATGTTATACACTCTCTACCCGGTTCGGTACCAGAATGTGCGAACCGAAAATCGTAAATGCTAATTTTTCTGCAGCACTAGTGTGCCCGTGGCTAATTAAAACGCTACCGGGTGACACAACAATAATAAAATTAGGGCACTAAAGACCCACACACATACCGCGCATTTAAAGAGGCCATACACATAACATGCGCTGAATGCATATGTTCTTAGGCAGCTACCGCTGTATTTCCCCTACGCACGCGCTAATAAAATTTCCCAAATCTCGATAATAAAATTAGGGCCACCGAACGCGTGACATAGTTATAATAAATCAACGAGTTCCCTTTATTTATTCCATCTTCTCTAAATAGAATGTCTCGTTACGCTTCGCTACGAAAGAAGACCAAGCGTCAGGCCGGCCGCTACCCGAAGCCGTGCCATTTATGCAAAGCGCAACATCCTATCAGGACGTGTCCGATATACCGCGCTAAGTCCCCACTGCAATGACTGCGGGAAATTATTAAAGTCAAGTATTTCCAGAACTGTCTGTCGATGGTGCATCGTGCCCGAGACTGCACGAGTAAGGGCAGGTGCCGAAGATGTGGTAGCAACCATCATATACCGCTGCACCTGTCGATGGAGGACTTTTCGAACCAGCTGGTCATGGAAGAAGAGGAAGAAGGGTATGAGCGGATGCCCACGATGCAAGAGGTGGACGACGGGACGATGGATGAGGCGCTGTCTCTCCACGCGTCCGAGTCGGCCTTTACCGACGAGCAACATCTACCATGCGAGAGTGGAGCGGGCACCCATACAGTGCAATCAGACAGTAGGGGATCGGACCCCCGGCCGTTCCGACCCCTACTAGCCCACGAGCGACAAGAGAAAAGTGGAGCAGAATCACGGCCTTCCCGCCCACCTACCCGACGGCGCCTACGAATACATCGAGAGCGTATACTGGCCCCTCGGCCGCGCCAGCTACCTCACAACAATTCCTTCCGGAACGGGGTTATTCCGGCCCGCACTACAGCCGGCCCAACCCTTCACCCAATGGCTACTGTGGCGCCGACTGCGGTCGTGAAGGTGGAAGCCGGGGGGTGTATACATCTCATCCGTGCACTCATTGATGCATGTTCCCCCCGCACAACGATCGACCGCAGGCTGGCGCGAGAGTTAACACTGCCGACAACCAACGCCGCCGGCGAAACCGGCTGCTTTATTAGGTTCAGGGGCAAGCATGGACAGAGAAAGACGGTGACAACCCATGCATTCTGCGTCCATGATTTCAAGCGCGTTAGCCCAACCTATCACGTCGACCTCAGCTTCGCAGCTCCTTACGAGCATATCCGACTGGCGGATCACCAATTTTACGCTTCCACACCTATCCGCCTTGTTCTCGGTGCCGACGTCTATGCCGAGGTGGTAACACCGGGAGTTTTGCCCCCATCTTTCGGAGCGCTGCTGGCGCAAAGTACGATCTTCGGGTGGGTACTTCCGGGGACCCACCCGAGCTAGTATGCCTTAAGAGTTATTTACTTTTTATTTTATTTAAGTTTGTGCACTTAAGTAGTACGTTTTTTTTTCGAAATAAATGGAGTCTTTCTTTAAATGGCTAGAAGTATGAACATGTATATCTGTTTACTTCTTTTCTCAATCCCTAGCCTTAGGAAAACATGGCTCAGGCCTCTTACCATGACGAGAAAAGTGGCGAATGATCGACCATCTTGCGTGCCGCCAGGCCGGCGGACTGGCCACCGTTAGGTTAAGTTAGATATAATTATTTATAAGTTTTTTTATTTTCTTTCTCTTCGTCACGGTCGGTGATCCTTGGAGGACTGTGAGTTTGCGTACCGCAAGGGGGTCGGCATGTTTAGGCCCAATGCCTAACTTTTACTTGATTTGACGGCGCCCCTCCCTAACGTTTTAATAATACTTCCAGCCACCCACACTCACGCCGCATTTGCGTGCATGCATGCACATGCATGCGTTTCATACACGTGTATGTGTGTGTGTGCAAGTTGTCAGCACCCATGCACGTATATGTGGGGGCGGTGGTGTGTGTGGCTTTTCCCCTTCATAACACCAGAGGACTTTTCGCGGCTTAGCGGTTGTCATCAACGGGACAATCGGCCTCTTTTATGATCGACCGCCAAGCAGTTCACATCGCTCAGGATCAATATCGTCATTTTGCGACATTAAGGTAATATTATACCCATTGTATATTTTTTAAACTTTGAATTAAATATTCTTTTATAACGAGGAAATCCTCTTTGTATTCTTTATTTATTTCGAGTGAACCACACCAATCCCGAGATCGACCCGTGTGCGCCAGCCCATTGCCGGTTTCCGACGCACCCAGGCCGAACATATGTTATAAAATAACTCCGCCCACTTGGCAAATACTAGAAGCTTCCTATGACTTAAGCCATTTGCTGCTTCTAGATATGACAGCTGTATCACTCCTAATAGCGGGAGTCTTAGCCTGACAAGCGCAGGGCACAACGACAGAAGGTTTTCGATCGTTTCTTCCTCCAGCCCGCACTTCCTGGATCTGCTATCACTGACCAAGCCTAATTTAAAGGCATGTGACGCCAGAAGGCAGTGTCCTGTCAGAATACCCATCATGAGTATACAGTCCTCTCTTTTTAATGATAGAATCAACTTTGTTAGTCTGAGGTTGTAAGACCTGCACATAATTTTAGACACTTTACAGCCCAGTGCTTGAACCCACGCCTTTCCTGCTTGGTCGATCATGTGCACCTCTCGCCTTTGCTTAATCTCGCCCAGTCTAATTGGGACGTTTACGGAGCAAGCTTCAAGGGATGCGCCCTTTTTCGCTAGTTCATCCACTTTTTCATTCCCATCTATTCCCATATGCCCTGGGACCCAATACAGATGTATGCTTCTCCCTGCCCCGATTCTCTCCAGAGACTACTTGCACTCTAACACGCATTTAGATGCTGTGCTATGCGAGATTATTGCCTTAATTGCTGCTTCACTGTCAATATAAAAGTTAACACAGTTGCAGCTGAAGCTATTCTCTTCCAGGGCTTCAACCGCTTTGGTTACGGCTACTATTTCCGCTTGGTAAACGCTGCAGTAATCCGGCAGCCTGTAGGATCTGTTTATTTCGGGATCAGCACAGCATACCGCAGACCCTACTCCTTCCACTACTTTGGAACCTTCTGTGTACACATGCATCGCTTCGTCCGCCATTTGATCACCCTTGCGCTAACCGTCCATTTCTATTGTGGCCTTAAGATCACCCTCGAAGCGCAGATAGGTAGTCTGTTCGTCTTGTGATTGTTGACGCTATACTACTATGGCCGTAAGGTCGGCGCCCAAGTTGCCCCTAGGCAACGAGCTTGGTTGCAGTTGTTAACGCTATGTTCTTTGCTACCAGGTCCACAAGAGGAATGTGCGGAATGGCATACAGTGCAGCCGTCGGGGTTGTTTTCAGGGCTGCCGTAATCCTGAGCATTGATAATCTGCATACGCCCTCTAATTTATTGAGAAATGTTGTTTTTTGTGTGGCTTTCCACCAAACAAGAACTCCGTAGTATAGAATAGGGCTTACAATCGCTGTAAAAACCCAATGAAAAAGAGAGGGCGACAAGCCCCACACCTCAGCATTTTTTACATGCACGAAGTGCCGTTCAAGCCTTCTTCACCCTCTCCTCCACGCTCAGCTTCCATGACAGCTTACTGCCTAGGATGATTCCTGGATATTTTGTGCAAGGTTTCTACTGTAGACTTACCCCTCCTAACTTAGGCCTGATCCAATTTGGGACCATCAAAGAGCTTATCTTTGGAAAGCACTTTCCACTTTTGACAATTTCAACGTCATCTGCGTAAGCCGTAAGTTTTACGGGTCCCTCATCGAATCGCCTGAGCAGTTGGTTGATGACCAGCGTCCACAGCAGAGTTGATAGCACCCCCCTGCGGCGTGCCCCTGTCCACTGATTTCGTGGCCCCGTACAATTCCCATGGCTGGATGTACTTCATCCATACTCGCCCATTTAGAAACATTATTGAAAGCTCCGGCAATGTCTAAGAAGACTCCTAGAGCATATTCATTATATTCCAGGGCTATGCTTATTACCACCCTATGCAATGCGGTGTCTACCGACTTGCCTTTGGTTGGACTTTATACATATCTATCAGCCTCTCAAAGGTTTTGAGCAGAAATGATGTTAAGCTAATGGGTCTATAGTCTTTGGGATACACGTGAGCGATCTGCCCCCCTTTAGTAGTAAAGCTACGCGAGCAGTTCTCCAAGAGTGCGGTACATGATTCAGTTTTATGTACCCATCGACTATTATTTTAGGCCATTCCACGATCGCTCTACTTGATACATGTAGCATGGCCGGAAATATACCATCTGTGCCCGGCGATTTAAACTTAGAAAACGTCTCCACTGCCAATTCGATCTTGGTATCGGTCACCAAGCCCGGCACTACCCGCTCGGTGATCGAAGTGTGAGTGCTGTTTGCTGGCTCTTCTGAACCATCTCCCGATGGGAAATGGGTATCGAGAAGCACCTCAAGGGATTCCTCACTATTACGTGACCATTACCCGTTCTGTTTCTTTATTAGTCCCTGGAGTATGTTTCCCTTTGCTAGGAATTTTGCCAGCCGTGCTGTTTCGCTGGAGCATTCTATGTCCCTACACAAGCTTTTCCATGAGGTTCTCTTCGCCATGGAAATTTCACGCTTGTGGATCCTCAGTAGATCCCTGTACTCGTCCCGACACACTTCGCTTTCCGCGGTCTTTGCTAACTTAAACATTTCTTTTACCTGTGTTCTTAGAAGACTCAGCTCATTGCTCCACCATGGGGGCTTTGATTTTCCTCTGAATCTTCTTAGAGGGCAAGCTTTGTTACACACAGTCATAAGCGTCCTTGTTAGGAATTCATTAGACTCCTCCAGTTCCTCCACATTGGCACCTCATTGGGTTGTCCCAGTTTTGTTTCTACCTGTTTCTGAAATTTAGTCCAGTTCGTTGACCTGAAGCTAATATACCCGCAGTGTATCCTACGGCTTCATGACGCATGGTATCCATACCTTACTTTTTGGTACCGTGGAGAGTTGCGCTTTATCCACCACTTCAAACCGCTCGTTCGTGCCTTGCCTTTGGAGGTTTGGAACCACTCGCCTGCCTTCGACCTACTTTTAGCACCTCATGGGTGCATTTCAAATGCTCGATTTCCACTTCTGTTGGGTCGACCACTGCTCCCAGGCGTTGGACAACTCTTAATGTTGCACGGTACTACGAGAGAGCTATTTTATTTCCTTTGCTCCGTACCCTTCTCCACTCTTCTACTCCGTTTTCATTCGTGTGCTTTTCCAAACCGGAGTTCATTGAATCAGCACTTCTCTCGGTCCCCGAGTCCGACTCCTCGCTTAATACATATTTTTCGTCCTTGGATTGCGACTCAGTCCTCCTCTTATCATCGTCATTTTCATAATTAGGTATTGAGTCGTTCATCTTGGTCGTATGACCACCTGCTCGACAAGGCGTGCTCAGTATTATATACGAGGAAAGAACCTTCCGCCACAGCAGCACCCCTTACTGTGGTAAGGCCATCAATACTTCCCGAGGTGGCCCGGTATCGGGAAGGCTCCGTCGAATACAGCCGAATTTATCCCCTGGCTGCAAATCGTCCAAAAGGAACGGTCCGCATAAAACCCTTGATTAGGGGGTTGGCAGTTCTTGGTCACCCACATCCCGCCGCACTCCTATGAGGCGAAACGTCGTAGATGCCAGTCCTAAACAGCTCCACCTCATAGTCGGGCGCTATGGAATTCGGCTAAGCCCTCACACCAACGACAAAGTGCCTACCCTAGTGAGGGTAGTTAGAGGAGGAGTGAATTTACTTTTACTTAGGCGCCATTGATCAACTCGTTCTACCACTTCGTGTCGAGCTGTGATGAACTGGTCCATTTAAGTCCAGTTGGGGAGTTCTCTTCTTGAGGTCAGAGATTGCTCCCACAACGTCGCTGTATTTTCAGGGAGTTTTGGGGAAACCAGATAAATAAGTATGGGGTCCCACTTATCTGTGGAGACTTATTGCTTGGCGAGAATTTGTAGGCTATTATTTACCTACGATTGCAACCTTTGTATGTCTTCACTGTTTTCCATGGTGATAGTTTTTAAATTCATCAGGGCCCGTATTTGGTTATCTATGAGAATTCGTCTGTTCTCGTATCGAGACTTTAGGGCTTCCCACGCTAAGGCAAAGTGTTCGTCAGTCAAGGGAAATTGGTTGACTATTTGAGCTGCCTTTCCTTGTGTTTTATATCTGAGGTGATACAATTTTTGCGCTTGGGCGAGTTTGGGGTGGTTAATGTAGACCGCTGTGATCATGCCACGAATCGAGGGCAATTTTTCATAAACGCCATAAAATATTTCGGTGCCGCAGGGGGGATTTTCAACAAAATATCGGAGTTGTCAGATGAAACTGTTGTGACGGTAGGGGGCGCGTGTGTTTTCACTTAGTTTATCAACTGAAGTTGGTCCTCAGTCTCAGCTTTCGTTTCCTCATAAGTTACCAGGCAGGTCATGTATTTGCTATGGACAGATTTTGCAAATTCGTCGGGCATGTTCTGATCCACGGTTTCTATCACCTTATCGAATGCTTTTTGTACTCTCTTCCAAAATTTGTCGATACTCGAGTTTTTTACGTTAAGGGGCGACTCAGTATTGTCTTGGAGGGACATTGACTTAAACCGGGCACAATAGTCTATGAAAATATCCGTGTCGATAAAGAACTTTTTAGGGGCAGACGAGAATTTAAATCTTTTAACTTCTTTAATATTGGAGCTACTTTGTCTCTTTTCATCATCACTCATTTTTGAGCTTATAATTTTTTTTTTTTGACGCTTAGAGTTGAGACGTAATAAAATTCAACTTAGAGAGGAAAAACTTTTTATTTTTTTTGAAGGGAGTATTTGCCTTTAACTGAGAGTGAGGGAATTACGGGTAAATCTTCACGTTAAAGAGCAAGCGAGAATAATTTTCAAAACAAAAAAGTTTTTAAGTTATATTTTATTTGAGGGGTTTGAATTTGTGGCAAAACCAACAGAGAGAGAGGGACAAATTTCAAAAGTAAAGGGGTTTTAACTAATTTAAAATTTAAGGGTATGACGAGACAAAATTGACCACTGTACCGCGTTTGCACTGTATTTAATACTGTGACGAATATTACCATCTCTGAGTGTTTACTAATTAAATAAAGCCAAAACAACAATAAAGCAAGCTGACACACTTGTATGTACGTAAACAAATTAATCATAATGTACATACATACATACAAGCAGCAGAGAGATACTCACAAACGGATGTCATCATCAGCTACTAATTCGCTCACATATACACACGCATATGGTTACACACTACAAATGCACGCGCGTATGGATGGTGACCAGGTAGAGGATTCTAGAAGAAGAATCGTCTAGACCTTTGGGCAGAGAGTATAAAAGCAGCAGAAGCTGAGTAGTCCGTAATCAGTTTGATTTAAGCAAGCTATTGGTTGTGAAGTATCAGTGTTATTGTGAAGTACTTTCAAAGTAGTCTAATAAAGGCCATTTTGCATTATTGAATATTAGAGTTATTTATTCAAAAGTTTAGCGATACGAACGTTAGCAGAAGGTTTTGAATAAGCGGAATTTCACTAAATTAGTTATAATATATTTAATGTGTATATATGCGGGAGGGTTAAATATAGGTGGGAAAAATACAAATATATATCACACCTGTAATCCCAATACTAACTAATGGCGCACCCTTTACTCACGTTGCCGTGCATGTGACTTCTTCATTGCCCCAAATAGCAATTTCGCTGACTCAGTACACGCGCAAGCGATCGGTAACACAATACAACCAACAAGGCGTGAGAAGTGCAGCATAAGCAGCATTGGCCTATACACTCAACTCATCGATTATGAAATGTCGGCTGGTGGTGGGATCTGCAACGTAGGCATAAGTAAGTTACACTTAAAAGTTAGTTGGTAACAAAAGAATATGTTTTAGATTAGTCGTATTAGTGAGTGCAACGAGTGCACAATAAATCAAGCTCAGTATCAACTTAACTAAATTTGTGTATTTACTTTGGTCGGTGAACAGTGAGTTCAACGCAACTTTAATTTTTTAACAGTTCCCCTTTTGAGAACTGTAAGTGGCGCCCGAGACAGCGGGTGCAAAGTGGACAAAAAGTGTTTAAGTGTTCAGTTGAGAATAGACAAAAAATTAAATCCCCAAAGAACTAAGTGAACTATTCAAAAAAATTTTTTTCAAAAAAGCGTTTAAGTGGAGAAAAACAAAAAAAGGGCAAAGAAATTAAAAGCCCAGTAATTAAGTGAACTATTTTAGAAAAAAGGGACAAAAGCCCTTCAAGAAGAGAAATATGATAAAGCAAATAGTTTTAATCCAATGAGAAAGTGGCTTTTGTGAGTATAATCTAATCACATTATATTTCCCTTTTCTTCTTCTATTTTTACAGTAATAAAATCATGGACTCTGAAGAAATCAGGAAGTCACTAACGGAGACGAATGGGGCTATCAATGCCATTCTCTCCCAACTGAAGAAAATGGACCAAAGGCTCAAAAGTGTCGAGTCGAAAAATAACGATGAGTCTTTGTCAGGGCTCAGTAGTAATCTGGAGAGGCTAGAAGCCCAAGTGGAGAACCGGCTGTAGAACCGCTAGTTAGTCCTCGGACGGAGGTCGAGCTAGCGGAGGTAGCTAAGCTGCCGGACTGCGTAAAAGAGTTGCAGGTATTCGATGGATCACGGGAGCACTACGGCTCCTGGGTCCATAGTGTAGAACAAGTAATAAAGGATTACGAAATAGTGCGGCATAAGCCGATTTACGCAGCCACCTTGAGGCACATTAGGGGGAAGATTAGGGGCGCAGCAGACTCTGCATTACTTGCGCACAATATACTAGATTCCGACTGGGGCAGGATAAAGGAAATTCTTTCCCTGCATTACGCTGATATAAGGGATATAGAAACGTTGGAGCAGCAATTGACGTTAATGCCACAAGGGCGTCAGAAGATGTCCGACTTTTATGCGCAGGTTCAAAAACAACTGTCCCTAATGATTAATACCATAAAGGCCGAAAAGTATGCACACGGGGAAACAGTAGAGGCATTGGCAGAGGCACATCGTCGAAAAGCATTAGATGTCTTCATTAGGGGCCTAAACGGGGATCTGCCTGCCCTTCTCCTAGTTCAGAACTTGAAAACACTACCCGAAGCATATTCGGCATGTCTGAAAATTTTAAATGTAGACCGCAGGAACTCTATTTACCGCCCACCCTTCCACAGGGATAACACAAATTTTAATGACAACTACCAACCTTCAGCCCCAAAATTTTTTAAAAGGAATTATTCCAACCACGACCAGGGTTATCCCGCTCAAAGAAATTCAGTTCAACCAAATGGCAACCGCGTGTGGCAGAATGGCAACCAACAAAGGCCTAGACCTTCCTACTCAGGATCAGCGCAAACCCGAATAAGCAATCAGTCTACCCAAAATTGGAGAAGCAACAGCACCCCATTGGCGGTGGTAAGAGCAGAAGCAGAACCATCAACTCAAACCCGCCAGACAGGTGGCACTCGATTCTCAAGATATGACAGCGCCAAGAGGGGTACAAGTTCCCCAGGATATTCAGACAGAAACCCTAGCAAGCAGCAGAAACTTTTCCATCTAGTACCGGTTGATGAAGAACAAATCGAAACCAACAAAGAACAAACCACGGGGGACCAAGTAAATTTTACCATGGGAGCCTCGTGTCCGGCGTACCTTATCTAGAGTACGCAACGGGGGATTTAGGTATTTTAGAATTTCTAGTGGATACAGGGGCGAACAAAAATTATACAAGCGAACGCGTAGCTCAAAATACTACGCCAGTAGAAAAACCGTTTAAGGTAACTTCCGCAGGAGGAACTATAAATGTAGACAGGAAAATATGCGGACACTTTTTTAAATTCGTAGGCATAGATATTCCCACCACATTTTTCGTTCTTCCAGGGCTTAGATCATTTGATGGGATAATAGGGGATGACACGCTGTCGCAAATTAAAGCAGTCCTAGACAGGGAGCTCAACACTCTCATTTTAAAACCAGATATTGTGCTGCCCCTTAAGCGGAAGGAGGCGCAGCAGGTCAACAGCATTACCTTAAACATTCCTTTCGGCAATGATATCACGAACCTTACAAAAAATAAACTCTACGAGATCGTACATCGATATGAAAGTTTATTCGGCCCAGTTGACCGAGGCATGGAAATCCAAACCAATGTCCAGGCAGAAATCAGAACCACAACCGAAAACCCCATTTACACTAAAAGCTACCCCTACCCCGTTAATATGCGCGAGGAGGTGGAAAAGCAAATCCGAGACTTACTAGCAGAAGGCATAATTCGTCCTTCAAAAAGTCCCTACAACTCACACATATGGATTGTCCCAAAGAAATCCCAGGCAGATGGGGAAAAAAAGTATAGAATGGTGATAGACTTCAAACGGCTAAATGCCGTAACCATCCCTGACACCTATCCCATACCTGACATTAATGGCACCATTGCGAGTCTCGGTAGTGCAAAGTATTTTACGACACTTGCCCCAACTTCGGGATTTCACCAGATCCCCATGAAAGAAAGTGATATACCAAAAACGGCATTTTCCACCATGAATGGAAAATACGAATTTTTGCGGCTTCCTTTCGGTCTCAAAAATCACCCTCTATCTTCCAGCGCATGATAGACGACGTGTTAAAAGAATTTATAGGTCGTATTTGCTTTGTATACATCGAGGACATTATAATCTTTAGTAAGGATGAAACCACTCATCTAAAGGACATTGAGACTATCCTTGCCAGGCTCCTAGCCGCGGGTCTCAAGGTTAGCCTTGAGAAGACGCACTTCCTTAAAACAAGCGTAGAATTTCTTGGCTATATTGTGACCTCTGAGAGAATACTTCCTGACCCAAAGAAAGTAAATTCCATTAAAAACATGCTGCCTCCGTCTAACTTAAAGGAGCTTAAGAGCTTCCTAGAACTAACATCGTATTATCGTAAATTCATTCGAGATTGCGCAAAAATTGCAAAACCTCTTACCAACCTCACACGAGGAGAACACGCACAGGTAAGGGCAACACAATCGAAAAAAGTACCCATTAACTTGAACAAGGAAGCACAGGAAGCGTTCGCGAATCTCAAAGAGATACTTACGACCTCCGAGTTCCTGACTTTCCCTAACTTCGACAAATCTTTTAACCTTACGACCGATGCCTCCGATTTCGCTATTGGAGCGGTGCTATCACAGGACTATGACGGCAAAGACAAGCCCATAGCATTCATATCGAGAAGCCTAACTACTACAGAAGAGGCGTACGTAACAAACGAAAAAGGAATTCTTGCTCTCGTGTGGGCTTTGGATAACCTTCGGAACTACCTGTATGGAGCAAAAAAAATACGAATATTTACAGATCACCAACCCCTAACCTTCTCTTTAAGTAATCGAAACTACAACGCCAAGCTAAAACGTTGGAAGGCCAGGATCGAAGAATATAATTACGAAATAATTTATAAACCTGGCAAATCTAACGTCGTGGCTGACGCACTGTCCCGACTCAAAACTCATGCAAACCCCCTTGCAACGTCCACATACGATGCCGCTAGTCAAAATGCAACCACAGGGTCAACAGCGGATTCTGGAAGCGAGGCCGGTGATACCGTACTTAGTGTAGAACAGGACAACTCCGACCTTATACCCTTCGTTGAAGTTCCCATAAACGTATTTAGAAACCAGATTTTATTTGGCGGTAGGCTAGAAATATTTGAAGAACCCTATCCAGGTTACTCGCGACATTATTTAAAGATAGATGGAGTCGGCGAAGAGGAGCTCATTAATGTTCTGAAGGAAAAACTTAGGCCAAACGTTATTAACGGAATTAAAATACCAGAGAGCAAATTAGGACTTCTTCAGAAAGTATACCTGGAAAAATTCATGCAATATAAGATCCGAGTAGCTCAGTGCATTGTAGAGGATCCGAGAGATCCCGACAGAATCTGTGAAGTAGTATGGGTGGAGCACAAAAGAGCTCATCGCAACGCCAATGAGAATAAAAAACAAGTTTTAGAGAGGTACTACTTTCCAAGAATGAGCAGCATAATCAGGGGCTATGTCTCGTCTTGCGAAACTTGTAAAATCAGTAAATATCACAGACGTCCCAATAAACCGGAGTTACAAAACACACCTATCCCATCGCGTCCTTGCGAAATAATTCACGTCGATATATTCGAAATACAAGGAGAAAAATTTCTGAGCTGCATTGACAAATTTTCTAAGTTCGCAAAACTCTTTCACCTAAGAAATAAGTCCACTTTGCACCTCAAGGACAAAATAGTCAAACTCTTGCACTACTTTACGACCCCAGATATCCTCGTGACCGACAACGAGCGCGGTCTTATTAGCCCAATAATAAAAAATCTTTTAGAGTCATTGGGAGTTATGTTGTATCGTAGACCTTCTCAGAGAAGCGAGGTGAACGGTCAAGTCGAAAGGCTTCATTCCACCTTAATCGAAATTATCAGATGCCTGAAGATAGATAGCCTTAGGTTAAGAATCAAAGAGCTAGTAAATATAGCAGTAGATCGCTATAATAACTCCATTCATTCCGTTATAAACCGGAAACCCACTGAGGTATTTTTCAATCGCGCAAAAGCGGCTAATTACCAGGAACTCCGCGAAAAAAGCAAGAAAACAAATGAATATTTAAAAACCTTACTGACTCAGAAACAACTAGAGTATATTGAACGGCACAATAAAAGAAGATCTCTACCGGAGCGTTATGATGAAAATGATATCATATACGTGAAGGACAAACAGATCAAGGGAAAACAAAAACCCATATATAAAAAAGAAATTGTCGCAAAAGACAACAAGGTGTCCGTAACCACAGTTAGCGGGAAAAAAATCCACAAAACCCACATTAGAAATGTCAAACGCAGGAATACACATCCTGGCACTTGAAACTGAAAATGATATTTATTTGTTTGAAAAAAAAAAAAAAACATTAAAAAAACCAAAGATACAGAGATAAATTAATTCTCAGAAAAACCTTTTTTTATTGAAACAAAGGACATGTTCATTACTACAAGAGCCCGGCTTATTAGTGGGACAAATCGTGCCTTAGTAGCGGGTGGCGCCATCGAATTTGACAAATGGCTACGCTGCCTTCAAAACGGATCACACGATCCCCAATAGCTAGTTCGAGAACAGTATGGACCTCTATCCTACAAAAGAATTTAAACCGAATTTATACAAAGTTGCGCCTAATCCGCACGAAAAAAGAGAAAATAGTTTTGCGCCTAATCCGCATAACATATATTGATACTTAATCCTTCGCCTAATCCGGAGGATGAAAGAAAAAAAAAAAGGAAAAAAGACAAAGAAAAAGAATACAAAATATGAATAATTTTTATTGCAAACTTGCGCCTAATCCGCAAGAGAAAAGAGAAAAATAGTTTTGCGCCTAATCCGCATAACATATATTGATACTTAATCCTTCGCCTAATCCGAAGGATGAAAAAAGGAAAAAGAAAAAAACACAAAAAAGAAAGAACAAAAATTATCCTCTTCGCCTAATCCGTTGAGTGAAAAAAAAAAATAAATTATCCTCTTCGCCTAATCCGTTGAGTGAAAGAAAGAAAAAAAATATTAAGCTTATGCGCCTAATCCGCTAAGCAAAAAGATAAATATAATCCGCAAAACACATATTGATACTCCTTGCGCCTAATCCGCAGGAAAAAAAAAAATTGTTTTTTCTTGCCTTTGATTTACTTATTTTCATTTCACTTTATTTTAATTAATTTTTCGCCTTTTATTTAGTTATTTGCATCTAACTAAATTTTTTTTTCCTTCTTTTTATTTAAATTAACACTAACACACTAACCGAAACTAAAGTAATTAACAATCATAAAATGTAAAGTATAATCAAAAATAAATAAACATAAAATAGTTTCTCTCTTACAATGTCATAACACTAAAATTCCGAAACAAACATATTCCTTTGAAATTAACTTCAATTTTAAACTTAGAATAAAAAAGAAAAAATACAAACGATCTTGTAAAACAAATATTTGTGATTAAGCTAACAAATACTAACACACTAACACTAATAACATCCTTCCAGATTCCCACTGCTGGCATCAGCCATCAGCGCCCTCCATATATTTCACTATAAAACCCCAATCATAACTATCCAAAACGGGAATGGATGGATCATTGGTGGATCTGCAGCAATATGTTACAATTATGACGCAAATGGAAAGTTTGGCAAACCGTTTAATGAAAACCGCTGACGACCAGATTTTAGCGCATCTCTACATCAACCAAACATTGGAACGACTTCAAGAACTTACGGGTAGCACAGGTAAAGCAAGGGTCAGTCGCTCTATAGACTAGATAGGCTCAGCATGGAAATGGTTAGCAGGATCACCAGATGCAACCGACTGGAACTACATTCTCCACAGCCAAAATGAAGTCATTCAAAGCAATAACCACCAATATAAGATCAATGAAAAACTCTTCGCCGCCACCCAGGAAGTGCTAAAGAAAATCGACGAGGTGGTGAATCGCACTAACTACATAGCGAAAGAAAATGAGGCGACAGAATTTGATCGAAATGCACTACACAACATCCTGCTCATTCGCGAAGAGGTAAACGAAATTGTGCGGGCATGTCAACTGGCAAAACGGGGCATTGTCAACACGAATCTACTTGACACAGATGAGGTCAACCAGGTACTGTCAGAAGTATAGACCCTTCCATACCAGAACGTAATCGAGGCTATTGAATACGGTCAACCATCAGTATGCACGAATGGGACATTTCTCCTCTACGTGCTCTCGATGCCAAAAGTAACAGCTAACAAATATAATTTTCTGATCACTCGCGCTGGCATCTACGAACATAAGCAACTTGATCTACCGTTTGACAGGATGCTCGTAAACCAAGAGGAAACATACGGAGTGACGGGAAATTGCATGGTAATCAGTTCATCTACAATATGTAAGTCAGAATCCTTGTCGAAATTGGAAGAGGACAGCTGCATCCCACGACTACTAAAAGGTGGAGATGCTAGCTGCCAGTTCACCAGACGAAACGGATCAATTATAGAATAGGTAAACGACAACACAATATTCCTCTCAAACTACCAAGGCATGATCAGTAGCAGCAATGCCTCAAGCACTATTAATGGCACCTACATCATCCAACTAAGCAACGAAACAGTCAAGATAGGTGCCCAAGTATTTTCCAGCAACGAGGTAATGACATCGCAGGCATTGCCAGCCGTCCTTTCGAATGTCAGAAAACACACAATGAAGGTCAACCTAGAATATGTGCACGACATCACGATGGAGAATGTTAAGTATCTAGGATACGTTAATGAGAAGATCAATTTTTCTATCGTTACAGAAGCCCTAACAATATGCGCAATAATCGTGGCCGCTGCTATCCTATGGAGATGGTACATTAGAAAACCAGACCTCCCAGGAATCTCTGAACATTGGAGCTGTGGCAAGAACACCAATAAGATCACGAAGGGCATATCCACATATGAAATTGATTACCCAGAAGCTAGCCTACCAGCAGAAAGTAATAGCCATTCGGTACATACCATAACCCCCTCACGTTTTTCATTTGATCTGCGAGACGCAGATCTTTAAAGGGGGAGGAGTTATCACACCTGTAATCCCAATACTAACTAATGACGCACCTTTTACTCACGTTGAGGTGCATGTGACTTTTTCATTGTCCCAAATAGCACTTTCGCTGACTCAGTACACGCGCAAGCGATCGGTAACACAATACAACCAATAAGGCGTGAGAAGTGCAGCATAAGCAGCATTGGCCTATACACTCAACTCATCGATTATGAAATGTCGGCTGGTGGTGGGATCTGCAACGTAGGCATAAGTAAGTTACACTTAAAAGTTAGTTGGTAACAAAAGAATATGTTTTAGATTAGTCGTATTAGTGAGTGCAACGAGTGCACAATAAATCAAGCTCAGAATCAACTTAACTAAATTTGTGTATTTCCTCTGGTCGGTGAACAGTGAGTTCACCGCAACTTTAATTTTTTAACAGTTCCCCTTTTGAGAACTGTAAGTTATATATATATGTAAATATAATGAGTAATTATTTCTTAATTTCACTATCGATATTTTTGTGGACTGTATAAAGAGGGATACAGAGTGAAATACTAACTAACTCGGGGGAAGTTTAGCTTTGCAGGAGAGAACACTATATTTTTTAAAAACGCTAGTGTACGCACTTAACCACTCTTGTACCACTATATGAGATTTTATATTTCCGCTTATTTGTGTAATTAATTTTGTGTATACGTGTGCATAAATACGTGAACGCAAGTAAGCCAAAATTTTTGTTTAATATTTGTTCAGATGGGGACAAATTAGGAACTTGCAGAGGTTTTTCAATATATTTAATTGACGACAAGAGATATTTTAGCTCAACTTGAGAAAATTTTAAAATATTGTTACGATTTTAGTGAAACTCCGCTTATTTAACGTCTTCTGCTAACGTTCGTATCGCTAAATTGTGGAATAATAACACCAATAATAAATAATGCAAAAAGGTCTTTATTAGACTACTTTGAAAATACTTCACAATAACACTTATACTTCGCAACCAATAGCGTGCTTAAATCAAACTGATCGCAGATTACTCAGCTTTCGCTGCTTTTATACTCTGTGCCCAAATGTCTAGACGTTTCTTCTGCTAGAATTTTCTACTTGTTTACCAGCTATAACCTCACCAGCTATAAACTACAGATACACGTTTATAGCCTCTCGCATAGCCATATGCGCGTGTATATGTGAGTAATACTTCCACCGATGATTGCATACTTTTGTGTGTATCCCAGATATATGCATGTGAATTTTTAGTTTATAGTCTCTAGCATAGCCATATGCGCGTGTATACGTAATACTTCGCTGATGATTGCATACTTTTGTGAGTATATCTCCGATACTTGTATGTACATATGTGTATACATAGTGATTGATTTGTGTATGTACATACAAGTGACTGCTTAGTATCGGCTTAGAGATGATAGTATCCCTTAGTGTTGCTAATATTCGACACAATATGTTAAGATTTGTCGCAATAAAATTTGAGGGGTAATTTTAGGAAGCGTGCCCACTGTAGCTAACTAATAGAGTTTTTCTTATTATGCTTTGCACATATACCGTACTGAGTTTGGCAATATGGGGTTATTGCTGTATATATAAGCGGATATATATATGTATATACGAAATGGGATGTGCAATTTTTGGCGGGAAATTGATAAGTTTTGGCGGGAAAAGAGGATTTTTGGCGGGAATCGCCAATCCTAGAGAATCAAATTTTTTCGCTTCTATATATATTTTTTCGTGTGGGAGTGTATTAAAATCGCATTTAATACTCACGGTTTCCAAATGATAACTTTTTGTGTCGCTGGTTCCTTAGTGGCGTAGGAGTAGTACACTGGCTTTATGGGATGGTGGTCAAACCGATTCTGCTATATGAGGTGCTGGGATGGTGGAAAGCACTGGACACGGTGAGCATCTCCAAAATGTTAGTGTCAGTGCAACGGACGGCGCTGATCGGTATCAGTAGCGCTCTCAGAAAAAACCGTACCTTGGCACTGAACGTCATGCTGAACATATATCCAGTAGATATTGAGTGAAAGGCGGCCGCGTCCCGGTCGTTGGTCAGGCTTCGTGATATGGGCTATAGGCTTTCTGATTTCGGACACTCTAGTCTTCTTACCAGTTTCGACTTTACCCCGGGCAGAACGGACTATTGTATGCTCCCTATACAACCTTCACCCCAGCCATTCCACCGAGAGAGAAGTGGGGAAGAGGAATTACCTGGGGCAAGGGACCGGTTAACTTGATCACGGATGGGTCGAAGTTTCACAGAAAGTTTGGAGGGGGAGGGATCTTTATTCAAGAGCTAAATGTAAGCCGCAATTTTAAGTTGGGTGATCACAGCAGTGTATTCCAAGCTGGAGTTGCTGCGATTAAGGATGCGGTGGATGAAATTCTATCCAGTGCTACTACGGTAAGGGAATTTAACATCTACTCTGATAGCCAAGCGGCTAGCAAGGCCTTGAGCACAACTACAGTGCGATCGAGGGTGGTCTGCGAGTGCCTGACCTCGCTTACGATTGCATCGAATTATTTTCAAATTAAGATTATCTGGGTCCCGGGCCATAGTGATATCCCGGGTAATTGTCAAGAGGATGTCTTACCCCGCATCGGTACAACTGAACCGGATGAAGATGGCTGTAGGGATTTCGGAATTCCGCTGGCCACCTGTCGATTGCTCCTCCATAGCTGGACCTCGAGTCAGCTCAGCAAACACCACGTCTTGCAGGGTAGCAAGATCTTTCTGGTCGAAAGTGGATGGCAGGAGGTCTGCTGAAATAATTGAGTTCACTAAGACTCACCTATCAATGGTCATTGCGGTTTTGACAGGGCACTGTCCCATGGGTATCCATGCGGTTCGTCTCAATATACTGGAAATTACATCCTGATGGAGCTGTATGGAGTATGATGAGGTGGAATCACCAAATCACTTCGGAGCTTTATCGTTGCTACCCAACGATTCTCTAAGTAGATAGATCTATGTCACCGTTATTTTTGGTGTATGTGGTATCACAACGGATCTTCGTGTTGTCCAAGTGAGCTTTCCTTACCACGGCAGCTACCACCTAACCTAACCTAACCTAGTGGCATAAAAGGACCACTGTTTAGGGGGTGGCAGTATAAATTTACCGTCTACTTCTGGATGTATGCGGATGCAATGGCTATTGATACGGCAGTGGCTGGAAACGGCGGTAATGCCGCTTTGATGGTGGCGATATGGCGGCGGTGTGGTTGTAGATGGTGCGTCTACGGTGGATACTATAAAGCTTATCTACTTCTGCGGAGTGATGGTGGCCGGGCTCAACCTGCTCAAGCGCTGCTGTAGATATTTGCAGGCGATATAAGTAGTAGTTTACACGGAATTTTTCGAATGAAAATATACTTCTTCGCAAAATTTCAGTTCGTTACTACTGGACAATTATATTATTCTGACTTGAACTTTTGAGTTACCAAACAAAAAGTACCTTGAAAATTGGAGAACTATTTTCTTTTATTTCAAGGGTTTTACAAATTTTCATAGGGTTTTAAAAATGTTAATGTCACACCGGTATGGATAAATTTCGATTAATAATATTGAAAAAATGTCAAAACGATATATGTATGTACACACTCATATCTGTTAACCCATGGTTGGGGTTGCCAGAGAGGTGCAGTATTTTTTTAATATATACATATTTTTGCCTGCTCTTTAGAGACGAATTTACACTTACGAATTTCGATCTGATACTGAGAGACTCCTTGCCATTTTCTTCGCCTTAAAGTGATCAAATGTAAATCCTTCTTTGACAATTTCTCAACTTTTTCATTCCCTTAAAATTCGGCTCACTTTTCGTTGCGTGATATAGGTGCGCCCATAAATTGAACGCATATGTCTGGCAAAGCATCGCAACAAAAAGCGGATTTACATAAATGTTTTGGTTGCGTGCCTACGCTTTGACAGAAGACAATGAAGCTTGGCTCGTTCAGAAGATCGACTTTGTTTAAAACAGCTCTAGGAGTGACATTTGTTAATGAAGAAAGTTACTCGCGATCTATATATTGTAACGACAGCATGTTGTAGTGAACGCAACATAAATTGATCAGAGCCCTGATAGACACGTCAAACCAAAGCATATAAAGCGCCATCGAACACTCAAACCAGTTGCCAATGTACACAACCAATTCAAACCCCACTTCGTGTGTATGTACTTTGTAGTGTAAGCAGCCAACAATTGCAATGCCAAAACGTGTAAACCACTTAATGTGCCACCCTGTGACAACATGAGTCTAAACTTTAATCAACACAAAGCGGCGCTTTTACTGATTGTTTCTGATAGCGCAATTCCCACGATTTAATACAGATGTGTGTGCACGGCGCGACTAAACCAAATTTGCTGATACTGCATTTCCCACAGACGACACAAATCAACGCAAATATGAAAGTACATATTTGTGTTGATTTGTATGTAGATATGTAAGTAGGTATAGTTTAAAGTAAATATGTATGTAAGAATATGTTTAGGATAATTTAGTATAAATAAGCTGACAATATTTGAATAAAGACAATTCATACTTAAACTTCAAAACACACCTTTTATATGGCGATCCAGCCTTTAATTCTCATGGCTGATTATTCAGCCTAAGTTCATTACTGGCAAGGGTACTACTTGCTGATTATTAAGCCTAAGCCTTATAAGGAAACGAGTTTACCAAACACAATAGTTTTTCAAAATTTACTCATGGATTATTCATGAATAAAAGTAAACGGAATAGTGCGAGCAGCAGTAGACGGAAAGGAAGAAAGTGAAAGGCAAGGCGGAGAATAAGAAGCGGCACCAGCAGTATTTCAGCCAAAGGCATTATCTACATAACAACATAATAACGTTTGAATTGGTATACAAAAGGAGTCACAGCGAAGGAAGTTGGTGCTAAACACAAATCCAAGCCAGAAATGTCCAATGGTGATGAGGTGCTAGAAAATTGGGAAAAAATTAATGAAGTCGGTTAGAGCATAAAAAGGGTAGAATAAACAACATGACTGGCAGCATAATACACGCATAGGAGAAGTGGAATAAGATTTTCGATCCTATCACATCCGGACTTGTACGGAAAGATCTATAATTTTTCCGAACGGCGGGCTATAATTCTCAAATGGCAGCAACAACAAAAAGTCACACTACATAAACATCTGCAACTGTTTCTACTGGCAGCATTTAATAAGTATAATTAGCTTAATTTAAGGTCGGTTTGACAATTTAGGCATTATTTTTAAGTAAGAGAACCATAAAAATATTAGGGCAACCTAACGGCTGCCTATTGACGAGCAAAAATTTTATATTTTTGCTGTAAAATACATATATTTTTTTCCCCTCTAAATAATGTTCCTAGAATAATTTTGGCAACATCACGGTTGTTCAACCAGTAGCAGAAATTTTCAATTTCTACTTAGGAATTTTTTTTTTTTTAAATATAAAAATTTTGGTAATTATAAATAAATCTAAGGAAAAAGCTTAGGAAACATTTTAAATAATATTTTGTAAAATTAATTAAATATAAAATAATAAAAGCAAAATAAATTATACCTAAATATTAAAAATTTTAACATAAAAGAACAAATTTAAAGTAAAATGGAATGCTTTAGGATAAGAAATAAATACAAGGAATTTTAAATTAGAAAGCTATTTTATAAATTAGTAAACAGTTAAAATCCTTTCTCAAAAATTCTAAAAAGATTACTAATAAAATAGTAATTTTTTCAAAGGAACAGGAAATTTCTTGCTTTCACAATGTCTTGGTGGAAAAAATTGGCGAACGACACTACCATAGCCATAGCTGGTTATGAGATAGGAAAAGAAAACTCAGGAAATTCGGAAAACAAGGTATCAGAGAACCGAATAATTAAATATGAGCCACCAGTTGAAGAAGAAACCAATAACATTCAAAATATCCCCGACGTTTGGTTAAGTCGTTTTATTTTTTGGATTCATACTATTGATCAGTGCAATAGCTATGATGCTCAAAAATTATATCAAAATTAAATTTAGACAGCTAGAAAGCATTCAAGAGCGTGTTTAAAAACAAAAACCTTATTATCTTACTATTAAAAACCCATTTCCAAACAATAGCGCTCAAAATGCTTCAATTAACAGTATATTGTCTTGAGACAGCTTTAACAGCACTGTCTAAGTTCGATAGCAAAGCAAAAATTTGAATAATCTTTTTGGATGCTCATGACATCTTTGCAAAAGTTTTGATGGAAATTTTTTTAAAAATGCATGTACTTAATATTCTGCTAAAAAATCACATACCCATTATAAAAATAACGAATTTGATATTTATATCACAATTAATGCTTCAAAGAGTACATAGATGGAAAGGAAAATATTAGTGGAAGCATGCAAAAACTCTAAAAAAATAAAAAAAATTAAAAAAAAAAACACCAGCCAATAACACTACTACCAAAAGTAATGAAGGAACTAAGAGTCACAAAAGAAACCTTATTATAAATAAAGCGCTTAATAAATAAATAAATTTGCAATTAGACATGTCCTGATCGTTTTCATCCAAAAGGATAAAAAATTTGTAGCATAATAAATAAAAGCAACCGGATTGTTGAGGAAGGACAATATTCGATCAGGCTGAAAAATGCCGGCAATCTAGGACTTGTAAAATAAAAACACAGTTGTCCTTAGGGACAAATTGATTGATGATGAATAGTAATACTCGAGTAAGCAAATTTAAATAATATAAAATAGGTAGCCAAGTTCTCAAAGATCTAATTTTTGCATTAACCCCAGAAGTTATGCATGTGACAAATGTCGACAAAAATTAAAGAAATTCTTCATAAATATCATTACGATCCCATCTGGGAAGGCCACCCAGAAACCGCATGACACATAAGATCTAATAAAAATATTGCTGGAAAACATTAAAAATGGTATAAGAAAAGATATGAAAAATGTTTGCATCCACTGTACTCATTGGTTTAGCCACTTATCACTATATAACTACTTCTTGCTCTAGCAGCAACTGAATCTACCCAATCTACTGTATATAATACGCTCAGAGAACCCGTTTTAGAACAACGTCAATTTTCAACCAATGGCGACTGTAGCCATTATCTTATTATATACGTTTTAACTTTAATTTGAAATGGACTACCAATACAAAAGCTTTGTTTAACCGTTCTCATCTAGGATAGATAATAGGATTTTTGGATCTAGATAAATAGATAGTAGATATACAGGGCCCTGAAGAATAGACAATATCAATAGGAAAAATAATTACATTAATTCCCTTTAGAATAGAAAAATCGACAGGAAAAGTAACTACACATTAATCCCCTTTACAGTAGAAAATATCGATAGAAAAAAGAACTACACAGTAATTCCCTATAATGCAGAAAATATAAATAAGAATTCATAAAGATAGACTTAAACTACTATAAATTTAAATATTAAAATAATTTGAAAAACTAATTACAATAGCACACTCTTAAATAAATAAAAGCATTCCACTTTACTCATAATCTCCATTAAGTACTCACAAATATGTACAGAAAAAAAGAACAAATGTAAAAGGAATCACAAAAAGCAGAAGAGAAAAACAAATGTAAACTATTTTTTGAAATCAGGTTAAAATTATGCCATAAAATACAAAATATAGAATTAATTTATTTACATTTAACTAAATAAAAATAGAATGCTCATGCATTCGCCAAATGCACAAGCATTCTGAAAAAAAAGGGAGATGTAGTGTAAATAGCCAACAATTGCAATGCCAAAACGTGTAAACCACTTAATGTGCCACCCTGTGACAAAATGAGTCTAAACTTTAATCAATACAAAGCGGCGCATTTACTAGTTGTTGCTGATAGCGCAATTCTCACGATTTAATACAGATATATGTGCACCGCGCGACTAAACCAAATTTGCATTTAGGCAAATTTACTGATACTACTGCATTTCCCACAGACGACACAAATCAACACAAATATGAAGGTACATATTTGTGTCGATTTGTATGTAGATATGTAAGTATGTATAGTTTAAAGTAAATATGTTTGTAAAAATATGTTTAGAATATTTTAGTATAAATAAGCTGACAATATTTGAATAAAGGCAATTCATACTTAAACTTCAAAACACACCTTTTATAATGTATGTATGCATGGAAAGTATTTCCCTTGTGAAAGCGTGAATGTTGTTGTTGTTGTTGTAGCAATGTTTTGCCCCACCTAGTAGCTGCGACCAATCACAAATTGTCATCAATATCCTCTAACGGGGGTCCAAGGAAACTTGCTGTTTCGACAGGGGTGGACCATAATGAAAGGGGTGTTAGAGGCGTTGGTTCCACATTACAATTAAAGAGATGGTTGGTGTCATGTGGGGACACATTGCAAGCGGGGCATACATTTTGTATGTCGGGGCTGATGCTGGATATGTAAGAGTTTAACCTGTTACAATATCCAGAACGAAGTTGAGCCAGAGTGACTCGCGTATCCCTGGGGAGTATGCGTTCCTCTTCCGCAAGTTTTGGGTACTGTTCCCTGAGTACAGGATTCACCGGGAAATTCCCGGCATAAAGGTCCGACGCCTGTTTGTGGAGTTCACCAAGGACCTGCTTGTATTTTTTTGCATCATACGGCTGAGATCTCAGGTGCCGTGAATGTCTATATAGCTTGTAGGTGTTGGTTTGAATGGCTTTGTAGGCATGTATATGTGAATAACGTTTAGTGACAAGAACGTATTGGTAATTCCTTCGGGTGTTGAGTGAAAAACGGGCGAAGGAAACTTGCCGTTGCACTTTGGTGGTGGCTGCGCTTAATAGCCGAAACAAAACTTAAATTAATTATCGAAGTTTCCAAGACAGAGAGGGACGTCTTACCGGTTAAAAGTACGTGAAAAAAAAATATATATATTAAAGTTTAAAGTATTGAAAACAGCTGAAAGTGCCGAAATTTTTTTTACCGCAAATTTACGGAACCGGCCACCGCTACACTCAAAAACGGACATGCAGCAAGCTACAAGGTAAGTGAAAAATACAGTTTGTTTAAATAAAATCATAAAATCTAATAAATTTAATATTTAATTAAACCAAAAATTTTATAAAACCTAAAATTTTAAAAAATCTAAAATTGTATAATATATAAAATTTAATTAAACCTAAAATTTTATAAAACCTAAAATTTAATAAAACCAAAAATTGAATAAAATCTTAAGCAAAGTAAAATCCTAAATAAATCAAAAAAAACTGTAACAAAATACTAATATCTTACAAAGTAAATCACACACACAAAAAAATGAAAATAGTGTTGTTATTTTTCTAAATAAATCAAATTTAAAACAATTATGATACAATAAGTTAAATAAATAAATAAATTAAATAAATGAAACTTTAAAATAATTAATGCAAATAAATAAGACATATATTTCATAAAATAAGTTACTTAGCTACGTATACATACTTACACATGCACACACAAATAATAGAATTATCATTAAAGTTTTGTTTTATTTCTATTACGGGTCCTCACACGGCGGGGTATCCCTGGACCTCATCCACTCAAAAATACTACAGAGGAAACCACAGTCATAATTGCAGGAAAGCCGGTGGGAAGCAGTCGAAAGGAAACGCAACAGCAAATAACCAAAAAAAAAAAAACACAAAGGCAGCGAAACGAAAAACCACAAAAACCACAGAGAGGACGAAGAGATTAGCAACGATTTGATTTTAATAACTTTTATTGTATTTATATATATGTATGTAATTTTTCATATGCGCCAGCGAATTAATTTTATTTTGTGAGGAGAATTTAACCTGCGGGTAATTCCACGTTAGGGTTTAGTTTCATTTTTTTCACGAAAATTTCGGTTCGCCTTTTTCCTTTTGAACTTTTTCAGAAATCTTTTTTTAAACAATGTGTTTGTGAACTCAGGCTCGCTAAACTTGATTTTTTGGTATAGCTTTTTCTAACTTTTGGAGAGTTTTGAACCGAGATTTTGCTTGTTGGCTTTACCAACTGCCAGCCTTTCTAAGCTCATAATATTTCCTTTTTTGACCCCGTATTAATTGAGCTCCGGCGCTTTATCCCATGACCGTGTGACTAAAAACGGAAATTCATCCAAAGTAGCTCCTCTCTGTAATACATCTTGTTAGGCATTGGAAGGCAGATCACATTACTATCTGTCCTTATCAGTCGTTAAGTAAATAACGATTATTGTGATTTTTCAGCACCGCTCTCCGAGGTGCGGCGCCTCATCGAGGGATAAAGCGGTAAGTGCTATACAAAAATACTCCACGTTTACCTAACAAGCACACGCAGTGTTTTTGCGTGCATATGTTTTTTTCCGTTGCTTGCTATTTTTTTGTATCTGCTTGGGAAAGGGAGAGGAACTAGTGTTGGATTGGGAGAAGTCCCTAGCAGCGGCCGTGGTTATAAAACCACGCAAATGAACGGGTGATAAGCATTGCTAATCTTATAATTTTTTTGTATAATTCTTTTTACACATTTTTATACCCGCTGTACTTGTACACAGGGTATTATAAATTTGATTGGATAACGGTTGGTTGTACAGGTATAAAGGAATCGAGATAGATATACACTTCCATATATCAAAATCAAATAGGTGTTACCCCGCCCCTTTTTTGTCTAAGCAATTTTCAATGTTTCAATGTTTCGGGGGCCATAACTCGATGAGAAATTTATATATCGTAACAATATTTGGTACACATATTTTCCTTATAGCAGGAAATATTCCTAGTAAAAATGGTTAAGATTGGTTAAGAACCACGCCCACATTTAAATAAATGACTTTAAAAAGGGTCGTAGGCAAAAATAATAAGTTAAATCTTAGCGAAAAATAGTTTTGTACCAATCGTATTTTTATTGTTCTGTTATATCTTTATTTTAAAATAAACAGTAGGGAAATCTCCACATAATGGTGGCAAGAGGTGTAATGGGTAATTGGAGAATGTGGCTACCAGATTCGAAGTCAGGAATCGAACACTGTTGTGCCGCATTCGACGCTAGGGGAAAATTAACTGACAGTGACCTGGGACGGATGACAAACATACGGACTCAACATACCCACTACGAACTTGCTAAGTTGCAGCGCCATATATACACCAAATGATTTTTATTTAAGAAGAGGACCAGGTTAATACTGTCTTGAACACTTTTTAAACATACATGCTACGTATATAATACCACACGTATATAAGTTTATTTACATCGATACATATTTATATTCATATACTTTTTTTATACTCAGCGTGCTTTGCACACAGAGTATATTAACTTTGATTGGATAACGGTTGGTTGTACAGGTATAAAGGAATGGAGATAGATATAGACTTCTATATATCAAAATCATCATTATCGAAAAAAAAATTTGATGGAGCCATGTCCGTCCGTCTGGCCGTTAACACGATAACTTGAGTAAATATTGAGATATCTTCACCAAATTTGGTACACGCGCTTATCCGGGCCCAGAATAGATTGGCATTGAAAATGAACGAAATCGGATTATAACCACGCCCACTTTTTATATATATAACATTTTGGAAACCACAAAAAACCTGATTATTAAGTAAATAATACACCTAGAATGTTGAGATTTGACGTGTGGACTTTTATTGAAACTCTTGATAAAAATTGAAAAAAAATTTAAATGGGCGTGGCACCGCCCACTTGTGATAAAATCAATTTTACAAATATTATTAATCATAAATCAAAAATCGCTAAACCTATCGTAACAAAATTCGGCAGATAGTTTGCTTTTACTATAAGGAATGCTTTGAAGAAAAATTAACGTAATCGGTTAAGGACCACGCCCACTTTTATATAAAAAATTTTTAAAAGGGTCGTGGACGAATAAAATAAGCTATATCTTTGCAAAAAAAGAGCTTTCTATCATTGGTATTTCATTTCCCAAGTGGATTTATAACAGTAAATAGGAAAAACTTCAAATTAAAAAAATGGGCGTGGCACCGCCCCTTTTATGACTAAGCAATTTTCTATGTTTAGGGAGCCATAACTGAAAGAAAAATTAACGGATCGTAATAAAATGGGGTACACAAATTTTCCCTATAGCAGGAATGAACGAGATTGGTTAGACCACGCCCACGTTTATATAAGAGATTTTTAAAAGGGTCGTAGACGAAAATAATAAGCTATATCTTAGCAAGAAAGAGCTTTGTATTAATAGAATTTTACTTTCTAAATTAAATTATTGCATAAAGTTGGAAAAAACTAAAATTTTTGAAAATGGGTGTGGCACCGCCCCTTTTATGGCTAAGCAATTTTCTATGTTTCGGGAGCCATAACTCGAAGAAAAATTAACATATCCTAATGAAATTGTGTAAATATATTTTCCTTATAGCAAAAAATATTTCTAGTAAAATTCAACGGGATCGGTTGAATAGCACGGCAACTTAGATATAAAACAAGTTTAAAAGGGTCGTAGGATAGAATAATAAGCTATAACTTAGCAAAAAATAGTTTTGAATCCATGATATTTCACTTATCAAGTTTTATTATGGCGGCCACCGTGGTGTGATGGTAGCGTGCTCCGCCTATCACACCGTATGCCCTGGGTTCAACTCCCGGGCAGAGCAACATCAAAATTTTAGAAATAAGATTTTTCAATTAGAAGAAAATTTTTCTAAGCGGGGTCGCCCCTCGGCAGTGTTTGGCAAGCACTCCGGGTGTATTTCTGCCATGAAAAGCTCTCAGTGAAAACTCATCTGCTTTGCAGATGCCGTTCGGAGTCGGCATAAAACATGTAGGTCCCGTCCGGCCAATTTGTAGGGAAAATCAAGAGGAGCACGACGCAAATTGGAAGAGAAGCTCGGCCTTAGATCTCTTCGGAGGTTATCGCGCCTTACATTTGTTTTTTATTTTTTATTTTTTTAAGTTTTATTATAAGAGGAAATGGGGAGAAAATTTTTTTTAACGGGCGGTGCCACGTGTTATGTAGAAAAGAAATTTACCTGAAATGAAATGTACAATTGAAACTCGCGCTGAGTATATAATGTTGTGTTACACTCGACCCTAGACACCTTTACTTGTTTGAAATATATATATTAATAATTTGTCATCTCATAATAAACGCACATATGTTTCAGTAGTTCACGTTATTTATCTGGAATTTTTTTCTTAAATTTTTGATTAGTTTTATCTTCTTTTCAATCAAAACGGAATTAATTATATGTCGATTGTTTTTATACGTAATTTCCCAATAAAAAAAATCAGTTAATTATTTTTTTAAGTTTGTAACGTAGCAAAATGCTGCGCCACAATAACCCACTCACAAGCCCTAACATTAAATATGTACATACCCTATCATTTAAATATACATACCCTACGATCGCCCTGCACAGCGAACAACCATCCGCACATAATATACTATGCAAATATACATACCCTACGATCGCCCTGCACAGCGAACAACCATCCGCACATAATATACTACGCAAATATACATACCCTACGATCGCCCTGCACAGCGAACAACCAAACATACCCAGCATGTGTAATGCTGACTATCTGGCACGCATTTTTCATTCGCTATCATAACGAGGAGTTATTGATGAGCTGAATTCTTAACCATTTTATACGCTAACAAGTATGAAATGGCAAACGCCACAACTCACTGCATACTTCACCTAGGTAAGTGAGGCTAAGGCCAAACTTCCAATGGTAGGTATCAAAGGGGCCCCAAGGTGAACGGGGAAGACTCCCAGCGAACCCATCGGGCTCATGGATCTCCCCCTCCCCCTCATCTATGGGAAACCAACCTTTGCACAACGTCCCATGAGGTAGAAGGGGATACGCCCCTTTCTACCTTGAAGGACGGATGGGCACGGGTAGTTCCCCCAAGGCGCGTCCAGGACCAGTCCTGGGCTCCACTTGAGGGACATGCCAGGCCCAATACATATTAATACGGGTGGCATTTGTCGCGGACAGTTCACCCAGGGTTGCCGAGGATCATCTCGCTCCCCCGCTCCCTGGGTGATGTGCCGAGCCATATGCAATGGTGGACCTTACTACACCCTTCATGGTCGCTAGGGCTCTTGTCCGAGGCTCCCTGAGAGGAGTACTGGGTCTACCCAGCAACAACTACGGGTGGCGTTTGGCGCGGACAGTTCACCCAGGGTTGCCGAGGATCATCCCGCTCTCCCGCTCCCTAGGTGAGGTGCCGAGCCATATGCAACGGTGGACCTTACTACACCCTCACGGTCGCTAGGACTCCTGTCCGAGGCTCCCTGAGAGGAGTATTGGGTCTACCCAGCAACAAATGGGGGATGGCATGAGGGGCGGACAGTCCACTCAGGGTGGCCGAGGAGCATTTCCCTCCCCCGCCTCCTGATTGAGGTGCCGAGCCGAATGCAACGGTGGACTCCACTACCCCGCTCATGGTCGCTAGGACTCTCGTCTGAGGCTCCCTGAGAGGGGTACTGAGTCTACCCAGCACCCATGTATACAAATACATCTAGACGGTGGGTAGTATTAATAGAAACTTTATATATTCTTCACCTAGGTGAAACTGCGCCCTCCTTGCCCGCCGCTGTCAAGCATTAACCGTAGGAGCACCACCGTAATCCGCCGGAACCAATCCACGTGAAACTGCGCCCTCCGTGCAATCATTAGCCATAGAAGCACCACCGTAATCCGCCTGAACCAATCCGTAAGCTTTCTCTGGGGTAAGATACTTGATTATCACCACCGTTTCCTGAAAACCGCAACCCGTACTGTCATCTTTCCGCCGCTCCTGCGCTATTATCCGTGGCGTCTCTCTCTACCCCTCTCTCTCTCTCTCTCTCTCTCTGAGATCAAAGGCTGCCGGCATCGAAAGGCAAAAGCCGCATCGTGTGTGTGTGCGTGTTCGGAACAAAACAACAACTAATTGTGTTATTAATTGGTAGAGGTTAGTGGGACCTTCGCCTGATCCTGGAGCGGCTGAGGTTACCTCAGCCTTCGACAAAACCCACCTCACAAATGGCGCCCGAGCAGGCACCCATCTCCGGAGAGGAAAGTGTAAAAGCAACAACAAGCACCAGCCCGCCGGGAGATGGGCCACCGAACACGCAACCACAATCAGAGGAAAACACCAACCTATTGAATACCGACAGCTTGAGCTGGATATATTCGCTGAACAAAGAGAGACTCATCGAAGAGTGCAAGAGATACCGGATATTCGTTAACGGCAGCACTGTCGCTGAGCTACGCATAGCGCTCAGTGCCTACGTCAAGGCAAAACTAAATCGCAAGTCAACTGAAAATCTACTGAGAGAGGTTGAAGATGAAATCAAGGCAGAAGAGAATAGCCAGATTAAAACCCCCCTCGATCAAACTCCCTCCATCCGTGTGACTACGCCGTCCGCAGTTACAAAGGCCAACCAACGACCGTCACCACCCCGCACCGAGTAAACCGACGCCGAAGTAATGAATACGGTCCGCCGATGGGATGTCCATTTCATGGGTGGAGAAACGCTTTATGACTTTTTGGAGAGAATTGAGGAGCTGGCCGAGTGCTATAGCATTCCATTGGACAGATTGCTCCCAACGCTGCCAGAGACGTTGCGCGGCAAGGCATTGCAATGGTTCCGTGTACGCAAAGCCAAGATACTCTCGTGGGCACAGTTCCGCACAGCGGCCGAGCAATTCTTCCTACCCAGACGGCATCTACACCAACTAGAGGACGCCATACGCCAGAGGAGACAGCAGGGGCGGGAAAAGGCTAAGGATTACATTCTCGCCATGCAAACCATGATCCGACAACATCCAATTATGTCACGAGAGAACCACCTAGAACGCATTTACGACGGGCTACGTGTCGAATACCGGTTATTCGCAAAGCGTAGCGAGTTCCGAACCATTGAAGAGCTGATGGAGCTCACCGACGAATTCGAGTTGCTACAATTAGAGGCCACCAGGCAGAGCAGACAAACAGCGCATTCTTTATCACCATTGACCGAAGGATATAGCCGAGAGGAATCCTGTTAGAGATGCAAGGAACGAGGACATATGCGCCACCAATGCCGAAGAACCAGAAGACTATTTTGCTCCAAATGTGGCCGGGACAACATCCTGTCCAGAGATTGCAGGTGCGATAAGGCGAGCACCTTGACTCCCGTCAGGCTACGGAACGGGAAAATACCACAATCAGCGGCCATCGACGAACAACCGCCGAATGAAAAGATGGATGGCCGTCACTACGTCAGGCTCACCATCGAAGGGTTAAACGTCCGAGCCTTGGTGGACACCGGCGCAACGCTCACCTTTGTAGGTGACACTATACGCAAGCATCTGGAAGGAAAGAAAATAGCCTGCGCCCCAGCGTCCGCAACGTACAGCTCGCCGATAGGACGTGCGTCGTTAGTTCGTACACCTACCAAGTAACCATACTCTGTAAAAATAAACCGACCCACATGCGAGTGTCCACCCTGCCTAATCTAGCCGAATACATGATTCTGGGCATGGACTTCCTCAGGGAAAGGGGGCTTACCCTCACCTTAGACGGAAATTTATTACCGCCAGCCACCCCAACCCAGAACACCACAATCGCAAAGCTAAGTGCCGTGACAGAAAGAAAGCATTTAAGCGCAACTCAAAATGCCGAACTCGAAGTTTTTTTAAACCACCACCAACGGACATTCGGGGGAATAACCGGTCCCAGCAGGGCAGCAGAGCACGTAATCTCGTTGAAACACGATCGACCGTTAAAACAGCGATATTACCCAAGAAACCCAGCGATGCAACAGGTCATAAATGCCGAAATCGACGAACTACTAGCCAACAAACGAATCGAACCATCAAAAAGTGCCTACAGTTCACCAATCGTCCTCGTACGCAAGAAGCAAGGCAGTTGGAGGATGTGCATCGACTATCGCCAACTCAACGCAGCCAGTATACCAGATGCGTATCCTTTACCCCAGATCGGGGCGATCTTGGACCAATTGAAAGAAGCAAAATTCATATCCACCATCGACCTGAAAAATGGGTATTGGCAAATACCTATGGCAAAAGGGTCCCGCCAGTATACCGCATTCACCGTCCCTGGCCGCGGACTTTTCCAGTGGAAGGTCATGCCCTTCGGGCTACACTCTGCTCCGGCCACCTTCCAACGCGCCCTAGACGAAATCCTTGGCCCAGAGCTCCAACCGCAGGTGTTTGCATACCTAGATGACATAATCGTTTTGGAAGACACGTTTGAAGAACACATCCACTACTTAAGGGAAGTTTTTGAACGCCTACAACAAAACAACATGCAAGTGAATTTCGAAAAATGCAGTTTTGTGCAACAACAACTAAATTACCTTGGACATATCATCAGCGAACAAGGAATCCACACCGATCCCGCAAAAACATCAACTGTACGCGAAATGCCCGCGCCGCTAAACGTTCGACAACTACGCCGGTTCCTCGGCCTCGCCTCATGGTACCGCCGGTTCGTAGCCGATTTTTCCACACTCGCCGCGCCACTCAACAAACTTTTGAAAAAGGGTCAGCGCTGGGAGTGGAACGCGCCACAAGAAGATGCCTTCCGGAACCTCAAAGACAAACTGGCCAGCGCCCCGGTACCATGCTGCCCAGATTTCAAACACCCGTTCTTCCTACAAACCGACGCGAGCGGAGAGGGCCTAGGGGTTGTACTATTTCAACGCCACTCGGATCAGGAGAGGGTGATCGCATACGCGAGCCGGACCTTGACCGACCTCGAGAAGCGCTACTCCGCCACGGAGCAGGAGTGCCTGGCAGTATTGTGGGGCATACGCAAAATGAGGCCATATCTGGAGGGCTATCGATTCACCGTTATCACCGACCACCATTCACTAAAGTAGCTACACTCACTACAAAACCCCTCCGGACGGCTCGCCCGATGGGCGCTAGAGCTCCAGCAGTACAACTTCGACATCGAATACCGAAAAGGGGCGTTAAACATAGTAGCAGACACACTGTCCCGATGCCCACTCCCCATACGTGATGATGAGGCGGACATCATGTGCATTACAAGTAATACCAACAGGGACTGGTATAACCGGAAAATGGACAACACGTTACAGAACCCCAGCCGCAATCCCGACTATCAGATCGTCGACAACCGCTTGTTCAGATACATAATAACACGAAATAAGCTCGACCGCTCGCCGCAATGGAAACTTTGCATTTCAGCCAACTACAAAAGAAACGTCCTCAAAGAAGTACACGACTCCACCACCGCAGGGCACCTCGGAGTAAAGAAAACTCTCAAACGTGCGCAGCAAAACTACTACTGGCCAGGAATGTACCGCGACGTACTCAAATATGTTAAAGCATGCCACCAATGCGCCGAATACAAAGTTGAGCAAAAGCGCCCAGCGGGATTGATGGCCACTATGCAGTGCGCCAGACCATGGGAGATCGTTACGGCGGATTTCATCGGGCCCCTACCGCGATCCAAACAGGGAAATACGTGCCTACTGGTCCTTGTCGACAAATTCTCTAAATCGGTGGAACTAATACCAGTGAGGCAAGCAACAACCATGAGCGTTATCAAAGCTTTACAGGAAAGAGTGATATACCGCTTTGGGTGCCCAAAAGTATTCCTCAGCGACAATGGTAAACAATTCGTGGGGAAAGCATTTACCTCATTCCTCGACGAACATCGAATAACACACAAATTTACAGCCGCATACGCCCCCCACGAAAACCCGACCGAAAGAGCTAACAGAGTAATAAAGACCATGATAGCGCAGCGCTCAAAAGCCGATCACCGCATCTGGGACAGGGAAATCCCGCAAATCGCTTTCGCTATGAACACAGCACACCACGAAGCAACCCGAGCATCGGCTGCTGAAATCAACTTTGGAAGAAACATAGCGGCAGCTCAGCAAATACGCACCGAAGGCACCGTCCCCGAAGAATCACCGACCGTATCCCCAACAATAACCGACCTATGGGAAGAAATCAAAAGGAATTTAGCTAAAGCAGCCAAGACACAGAAAAAATACTACGATCTGCGCCGTAGACCTTGGAAACCACAGGTTGGAGAAAAAGTGATGAAACGAGAGCATCCGCTTTCCTCCGCGGCCAATCAATTTACACAAAAACTAGCACCAAAGTTTTCCGGACCCTATGTGGTAGAAAAATACATATCATCCAATACCGTCCAGCTGAAGCACACCGAAGAGCACCACAAACGAACAGCGCATACACATCTACAAGACTTTAAACCGTACGCTGACGAACGCTTACTCACTACCGAACAGCAATCTCTCCACCTAACACAACACGTATATAACTCTGCTCATTTCATTACAGAAACGATGCGCCAACCAGCCCCACCGGATTCGCCACAAAAAGTGAAAGAATGGGTACCGCCCTTCGAGGCAAGACCTTGGTCACCCAACAAAGCGATAATACAGCGCGTACAAATATTTCACGGGCCCCCGCTTTACCCCAAATTAACGGAAACCATGCACCCACTGCTAAGCATAAGCGAGTGTACAGACGACGCAGAAAGCAGTAAACGGGAAATAGTCAAAACAACCCAGCCCAATGAAACAAAAGAAAACAACACCAGCAAAGCACCGAGCAAATCGAGCCAAGAAGAAGCAGAAAAAATCTTCAATAAAATCCAATGCGTGAAACGGCCGAGGAAAAATACACCCCGATGGCACTTCCGATATGGAAAGCAACATGTTTACTGCACACAAATGGATGCAGACCACGCGTTAGTAAAAATTGCGGGGCAGAAGAAAATACTGCGATTCAAGGAGTGACCTGAGCATCCGCTTATCTATGTATATATTTTCCTTTTAAGTAAGATTTTTTTTTCTCCAACACTGTACAAGTTTTTTTTTTCAAAAAAAAAAAAAAAACAAAAAAAAAAAAAAAAAAATTTATATAAAAAATATATTTAGAGAAGTAAATAAACAAAAAAAAAAAAAAAAAGAGGAATTTTTTTTAATATACCTGTATACAAATACACATTACTGAAGAAGGATTTTTTTTTGAATAGTATATATAATACTGCTGGAATACGCATGTTTTTCTACATACATGTCAAAGTGTTCAACCTTATGCGAATTTTTTTTATATATATATACAATACAATGTACAAGTTTTTTTACTTACGCTGAATTCCATGTAAGAAAACAAAAATAATAATATATTTAAAAAAAAAAAAAACAAAAAAAAAAAAAAAAAAAACAACAACAACGAACAAATATATATATACCGCACAACAAACACACACACGTGCGTCGGCCGAGCCACCCCCCTCGGGGTGGTAAAATATACCGGGACCATTGGTCCAAGGTAGTGCAGACCTTAGGGTCACAAACTCTCGAATGCCGAATCCACTCTTCCCTGAAGTGGGAGGGGGACTGTAACGTAGCAAAATGCTGCGTCAAAATAACCCACTCACAAGCCCTAACATTAAAAATGTACATACCCTATCATTTAAATATACATACCCTACGATCGCCCTGCACAGCGAACAACCATCCGCACATAATATACTATGCAAATATACATACCCTACGATCGCCCTGCACAGCGAACAACCATCCGCACATAATATACTACGCAAATATACATACCCTACGATCGCCCTGCACAGCGAACAACCAAACATACCCAGCATGTGTAATGCTGACTATCTGGCATGCATTTTTCATTCGCTGTCATAACGGGGAGTTATTGATGAGCTGAATTCTTAACCATTTTATACGCTAACAAGTATGAAATGGCAAACGCCACAACTCACTGCATACTTCACCTAGGTAAGTGAGGCTAAGGCCAAACTTCCAATGGTAGGTATCAAAGGGGCCCAAGGTGAACGGGGAAGACTCCCAGCGAACCCATCGGGCTCATGGATCTCCCCCTCCCCCTCATCTATGGGAAACCAACCTTTGCACAACGTCCCATGAGGTAGAAGGGGATACGCCCTTTTCTACCTTGAAGGACGGATGGGCACGGGTAGTTCCCCCTAGGCGCGTCCAGGACCAGCCCTGGGCTCCACTTGAGGGACATGCCAGGCCCAATACTTATTAATACGGGTGGCATTTGTCGCGGACAGTTCACCCAGGGTTGCCGAGGATCATCTCGCTCCCCCGCTCCCTGGGTGATGTGCCGAGCCATATGCAATGGTGGACCTTACTACACCCTTCATGGTCGCTAGGGCTCTTGTCCGAGGCTCCCTGAGAGGAGTACTGGGTCTACCCAGCAACAAATACGGGTGGCGTTTGGCGCGGACAGTTCACCCAGGGTTGCCGAGGATCATCCCGCTCTCCCGCTCCCTAGGTGAGATGCCGAGCCATATGCAACGGTGGACATTACTACACCCCTCACGGTCGCTAGGACTCCTGCCGAGGTTCCCTGAGAGGAGTACTGGGTCTACCCAGCAACAAATGGGGGATGGCATGAGGCGCGGACAGTCCACTCAGGGTGGCTGAGGAGCATTTCCCTCCCCCGCCTCCTGATTGGGGTGCCGAGCCGAATGCAACGGTGGACTCCACTACCCCGCTCATGGTCGCTAGGACTCTCGTCCGTGGCTCCCTGAGAGGGGTACTGAGTCTACCCAGCACCCATGTATACAAATACATCTAGACGTTGGGTAGTATTAATAGAAACTTTATATATACTTCACCTAGGTGAAACTGCGCCCTCCTTGCCCGCCGCTGTCAAGCATTAACCGTAGGAGCACCACCGTAATCCGCCGGAACCAATCCACGTGAAACTGCGCCCTCCGTGCAATCATTAGCCATAGAAGCACCACCGTAATCCACCTGAACCAATCCGTAAGCTTTCTCTGGGGTAAGATACTTGATTATCACCACCGTTTCCTGAAAACCGCAACCCGTACTGTTATCTTTCCGCCACTCCTGCGCTATTATCCGTGGCGTCTCTCTCTACCCCTCTCTCTCTCTCTCTCTCTCTGGGATCAAAGGCTGCCGGCATCGAAAGGCAAAAGCCGCATCGTGTGTGTGTGCGTGTTCGGAACAAAACAACAACTAATTGTGTTATTAATTGGTAGAGGTTAGTGGGACCTTCGCCTGATCCTGGAGCGGCTGAGCTTACCTCAGCCTTCGACAAAACCCACCTCACAAGTTTTTTTTTTTTTTTTGAATTGTAAGAAGACCCTTTCGTTCACATGCATATTTAAAGACATCTAGCTATTGAAACCAATTTCGGAATCTGCATAGGACATTATTTAGAAATATACCGAGATATTTCTGTCACTTAGTTTTAATGCAATTTTTTTATTTTATTTTCTACTGAAATTTCCATAAAACTAAGTTTAACATGAATTAGTACATATTTAAATCTTGAAAAGTTCCTTTTTTCTTTTTATTTTATTTATTCTATATTGTTTTTAATTGCTCACGGGATTTTAGTTCGCAAACGTTTGGAATTTTTGAATTTTTTGGCTTATACTTAATTATTTTTATTTTCATTTTATTGAATCTATTTGTTTTCAAGTTCGATTTGAATTTGTTTTGAAGTTTTTTAACACTATTTGCACCCGAATATAAAGTAGTAAATTTATTTTGGATTAATTTTTGAAGGTCTTATTTAGTTGCGTAGTTTACCAATTATTAATTTTTTTTCATCACTGCATATGAAATGTAATCGAATATCTTTTCTAAAGTTTCGATTTACTTTTATTAGCGATCGGTGCAACGTTGATTTATTTTGTTTTGTACCAAACCAACTAATCTCGGTGTTGGTAAGTTCGGCTTAGTGAACCAGAAGCACCCAGGTGGGCCAAACTTCCCTCGCTCGTGTGTTTGTGTGAGTGAATGTAGGGGGGAGACAACCCAGATAGAGTTACTGGTGGGTTGGGATTGTTTAGTACTGATAGGCGTATCACCAAGAGTGTGACTAGGCAGCTAGAAAATCAGGTGGCAGGATCCCTGTTTAATCAAATAGATACGGGAATACCATTTCCAGTTGACTTTGTACCTTCCGACCTATTTAATCGGTGCGCTCCTAGGATTTTTGGTTCAAGCGAGGGCGATACGAATAGGTGTTCCGCAGTGTCGGTAACAAACCAGCTATACGTCGACGAGTCCAATAACAACCTGAGTTTTTCTACGAAGATTGAATACCTTTTAAGAATGCCAGAAACCGGAGCACCAGGAGTCAACGGAAGAACGGATGCCGTACAGGATGGCAACCAAAGTATTCGGGAGCTTGGGGTTCGAAGGCCTCAGGCAACAGACCAAGCTCAGCTGCTGCCAGTACCGAACAGCGTGAAAGAATGATGGAGATGATGGTTACCCAGAATGAGGTAATGGAGCAGTACATAAACGCGGTTCGTGATCTGAGGACCGACGTTACACACCTCAGCAACCGTATGGGGGAACTAGTAGTGTCGGCTCGGGGGCCAAACAAGCAAGCCGCTAACGTATCCACTCCGCAAGGGGGGGGGGGGGGGGGGGAGATAAAGGCCCCACCAGGAATGCCGAAGCTGCCACGGATCAGGGCAGAACTGGGGAGCCTGCGTACCCAAATTGGAGGAAAGTTGACTCAGAAGAGTGGCACTGCAAGTTCGATGAGTCTGCTAAGGGGATCACCGCGGAAAGCTTTTTATTTAGAATAGAGGAATTAAGGGATCAGTATGACATCTCATACAATCGTCTCTTCACTGATTTCCATTATCTCTTGACAGGCTCTGCGCTTAGTGGTATTGGCAGGTACTTGAGGACCATGCCGACGACTCTGCTTTTGGCTACTTCGAGCTTAAGGCAGAGCTGTTGGCCCACTTTAAAACCGCTGAGTCTGATTACGAGATAATCAATGGAGAGGAAGCAGTCGGGTCAAGAGAGTTTTAATGATTTTTATGGCGATATCCACGACTTGACGTTCAGGTTAAAATGGAAAATCCCGGAAAGGGAGCTGGTGGGCATAATTAAAGGAAATTTAAAGCCATATCTGGCAAACTTAACATCCGCCGCGAAAATGGAGGCTTTGGCCGATCTGAAGACAGACCGTAGACGTGCGGAACGCCTGATTGTCTCAGGTATAAACATGCCTTGTGGCACTTCGCCAAAACTTATTCCATTCATACTGTTCAGCTATATTTCACAATGAACGGATAATTAAAACGTTGAATCCATAAATTTCAGAAATTCTATATCTAAGACATCAATGTCTGGGATTGATTCTAATAATTTTGTTTGATATAAGGTTGTTTCCTCAGGGGAAAGCCTGTGTCGATTTTAGAGCTTCGATAGTTTGAGTCGTAGCATCTAGAGTGACTGTATATCGTGCCCGCCATAGAGCGCTTCACTTACATAAATTTCCATGATATAATGCACAATCCTTAGGGAGTTGGTGAAGTGAACGGACTGTGAGCTATGGAGCGCAGTTAACTCCGAAATTGATAATTTTTAATTTTAACTTTTCTTTCGTCTTGCTTGACTAAAGAGGATTAGTTGGAAGTTTTGATCCCCTACCTTAACTTTAATTTGGCGATATATTTTGTCAACGTCGCCATTTAAAGCGAACTTGTAGAGGCACTAACTACGAATCATGGGCGCCAATCCGTTTTTGAGAATATGCCAGACATATAATACATTATTTAGAGAGTTTCATGAATGTAATTTCTTAGATGCATTGCACAGTGTTGTTACTCATATATGTATATGGGGTACTGAAAATTTAGTTAAATTTCTTTGCATCAGAATCGCTTATTTACATTACAGAAGTTAAGCGCATATCTTCATGGGCAAATTAAAATAAATTAAACCTAATGCTTCTAAGGCCAAGGCTATGTGTTTGGCGTATTCCCGGCAGGTAGTTACGACATTGCCTACTTTATCCTTGCAAGGCATTGCTATCAGTTATGAGTCTGTGGTTACTAGCCTTGGATTTAAGTTGAACTCATACCTCGGATACAAGGACCATGTAAACTATACTTTAAGCAAAATATACTTCGTATTAAGAAAGTTGTGGCAGACAGCAGATTTAATTCCAATTAATGTGAAACTGAAATTGGTGAGAACTCTTATAGTTCCACTGATATCCTTTGGGGGGATCGTTTTCGGCAATATCGACAGTGAGTCACAGAAAAAGTTGCAGCTGGCTTTAAACAACTGCGCTCGATATATGTTTTCTAGGCGTAAATTTGATCATATATCGGAGTTTTCCTCCAACATACTTAACTGCAGTCTCGTTAGCTTTCTGAATTATCGCAATTTAGGGTTCCTACTCGATTTAATCCATAAAAGGCAACCGGAATACTTATTTAGAAAATTATGTTTTTCAAAATCAGACAGAACTGGCAACCTTATTTATATATATATATATATATTTATTTATATTTATTTATTTATTACGACTCTAAGAGCCTAGTTCGAAACATAAAAATATGATTGCATTAATTAACATGTGTACTTAATCTAAATTTTTAAATTAAAGAAAAAATTTTAATTATGACACATGTATCACTAATGCATTTAAATCTCAACGACTATATCATTTAATCGGCCTAGATTTGGTGTAGTCATACAACCGGCTGCTAAATATGTTTCTATCACAATTTTTTATATATTCAGGTAGTTTGTTGAAGTATTTCAACCCTTTGTAAAAAAGACTATTTTGTTCCGATTCTGTTTTATAATTTGGCAATTTAAAATTATTTCTCTGCCTTGTATTTATATCATGGACCTCGTAATTAAATGTAATACCTGTTCTGAGATACTCTGGCAAAATTCCGTGCTTTATATTATAAATAAATTTCATTGTGTTAAAGAATATTTGTTGTTTAACGCTCATCCAATTTAAACTTAGAATCATGTCTTTTATAGGAGTATCATAACGTTTGCTTAAAATAAAGCGCATTGCTTTATTTTGCATTTTTTGCAACTTATCAATTTGCGAATCTTTCATAATAAAAATATTGTTGAGCAATAAATAAAGTAAGGCTCAACTATGGATCTATAAACCTTTACTTTGTAATAATTACTTAAGTTTTTACAAGTTCTTTGAATAAACCATAATTTTTTTGCTATTTTACTTACTGAATAGTCAACATGGGCATCAAATTTTAATTTGCAATCAATCTGATCACCCAAATATTTAATCGTATTTACTTTTTCTATTTCAATATTATTTATAGTAATAGTTTCAAAATAAGCAATGTTTTTTCTTGAAATAAGCATGTATTTAGTTTTTTCTATATTAATTTTAACTCTGTTTGTACACAGCCAGATATAAAGTGCGTTTAAGTCACTTTGTAACTTGATTCTTATATCATTTTCATTTTTGCCATTTATAGAAATTAGAGCATCATCAGCGAAAAGTTTTATGGAGCTGAATTTCAAAACAGAATTTATATCATTAATATAAATGTTGAATAAAATTGGTGCAAGAACAGAGCCTTGGGGTAAGCCAATCTTAACATCCACTTCGTCTGATATTATGGAACTAATTACTGTTCTTTGTTTGCGATTTGTTAAGAAATCTTTAAACCAATCCAGTTCAACATCTCTAATACCAATTCCTTCCAATTTTCCTAATAATATTTTTTTATCTATAGTTTCGAAAGCTCTTTTAAGATCAATGAAAACTGCTATTATCGCCTTTTTATTATTAAGTTCTTCTTTCCATTCAGCTAAAACCATATTCAAAGCTGTTTCACAGGAATGTTTTTTTTCTAAATCCTGATTGTTGAGGTATGAGTATATTTTTTTCTTCCAAGTATTGAACCAACTGGTTTTTTACCACAAGTTCTAACATCTTTTCATCACTGGCCAGTGTATTTATTGGACGTAACTCCTCTGCTTTTATTGTGTTATTAACTTTTTCGATTGGCACAATGGTAGAAGTTTTCCAAATACCCGGAACTATGCCACTACTTAAACTTTCATTTATGATTTGCGCATAGAAGTATCCCAGATATGATATCATGTCTTTAAGAACACCATTTGATAACAGCTTTTTACCACCTCGCTTAGATTTAACCGTCATGACAATTTTGATGACGTCGTCTGTACTAACTTTTACAAATTTGAAAATCCCATTTAACTGAATAGGAAAATTTACTTCTGTATAAAATTCTTCTATATTATTGCAAATATCCTCAATGCTATCAACAAAATATTTATTTAGATTGTTAGCAATTTCATATTCATTCATATATTTTGTACCGTTTACCAACATTTTCTTGAAAGAAGAGTCTTCATTAACCCTACTTATTGCGAATTTCAAATCTTTCCACATCGCTTTACTATCTTTACTATTCATCTGTATCTTATGCTCCATATGCTTAATTTTTTTAATTTTTACCAGCTTCTTATATTCTTTTTTTATGTTTCTATACTCATCCCATTCTCCGGATATTTGAGCTAGTTTATAAAGTTCTAATTTATATTTATTCATGTTGGCTAACTCATTGTCATACCATTTATTAATTAACTTTAAGTGTACTACCTTTTCATACGTTAAGTTTCGCATGGCATTTAAAACATTGCTATTAACCAGCCCTACTTTGGACTCTAAATCAATTCTATTAAAGTTGCTAAAATCGCACAAGCGCAATTGATTAATCAGTGCTTCCGTATTATAATACTCCCAAGAAGTAATTTTTTTAAGGCTTCTCATTTTTGACCTAGGACTGCTTTTAATTTTAAATTGGATGGTTTCATGATCTGATATTTGGTGTTCATCTAACTTTTCACATACTATATCGTCAGTATTCGAAAAGAGTAAATCAATTTTAGTTTTAGATGTCTCAGTTATACGGGTATCAAAATCAACTTTTTGATTCATTGAATATGATTTAAATAGATCAGTTAGTTGAATGCTATAAGTTGAGCTATTATTCAAATTGATATTAAAATCACCTACAAGAATATTGCTATCTGACAGTTCGCAAGTACTACCTAGGACGTTGCGCAAATAGTTAATAAAATCGGCATCACTTGTACTAGGAGAGTGATAAATCACTCCAATTTGCCATTTTGGGTTGAAGTGCTTCAATTTAATAAAAATACACCAAAGATTTTTATCTATTGTTTTGTTGAATTTAATGTTATATTCAATTGAATTATGTACGTAAATCAGCACACCGCCAGTATTTCTACTATGTGAATCGCATCGCACTAGTTTGTAAGTATGTATATTTAACTCTGAATTTGAAATTTCATTAGTGGTACATGTCTCAGCACATAATATTATAGCTGGATTTTTTAATTCAATAAGTCTTTCGAGTTCCTCTTTATTGCCTAAAATACTATTAGTATTAAGATAGAGACAAATAGGATATTGATTTCTTGATTGCTACTTTCTAGTTCTAGATTTACTTTCAATATATCTTTTATATGCGGGGCATTCCTGACTAAAGGCAGTATGGTGTATATCCGCTTCTAATACTAGGTTCAAAGACACACCAAATTGGCAATTTATACTATTTGGGCAATTTATTACGCAATTTGTCATATAATAAATTGTAATAATAAAAGGCCAATTTAAAAAAAATTGCGTAATAAATTGTTTCAAACTGCAAATGCAACATTGTAAAGTGTGTTTATTGAGTATATTTAAACGTCAGTTACGCATGGCTGAACTATATGGTTGGCTCATCTCATCAGCTGATTTTATGTCTTTCATTTCACTGGAGTAGGGATTTTCAAAAGAAGATGGCAAACTCAAAATGAAACCAAAACATTGAACACATTTTCTTACAACACACAAAAATTTCAAAGTTTTATGTTTTCATTCCATTTCATTCGCCTAATAATGTGCGTGTTTATTTTGACAGTCTGAACAAAAGTATGTTCTTGTTGTAGAGATGAGCCAACCAGCTATCAAATTACTATTGTGTAAGCTATATCGAGTTGTATGAACAGCACTCAATTCAAATCGAAATTTCCTCAATTTATTTTTCTGTTTGAACATAGTATAATAGTTTTTTTATGTAAAAGCTCACAACAATTTACACACTTAAAACTACTTGATGAGCAATCTTTTAAGTCATGATTTCCTGCACATTTACTACATGCTTTTTTGTTAATGCATTCAACAGCCTTATGATTAAAACCTAAACATTTAAAGCATCTAAATACTCTTACGTACTCAATGGTAATGCAAGAGTCCCACTCTATATTTATTCTCTTTTGGTGCAAAATATTTTCAAACGTCTCTGCATCTGTTTCAACAAGTGCATTAAAACATTCTTCTCTACGACTATAGTTCTCAAAAATCTTTACAACTTTAAACTCTTTACCCTTGCATATACTATTCTGTTTCGTAATGCATTCTACTAAGCGCTCACTGCTTAGTCTCTCTGTTAAACCAATCACTTCAAATATTTTCTTCATTTCTCTCTTGTCTTTAGTTTTCTCTGCTCCGAACTCTTTTCCAATTTGTTCCGCTATTTTCGTCTGCAGTAGTTCGCATGACTCTTTATTCTTGCATTGAACTACAATCCCTCCGTTGTTTATTTCTTTCACTCCCGTCACATGACATTCGGTTGGCTCTATCACTGTTTTAATGCTTCTTTTGTATGTTTATTTTTCTTTGCTTTATCTTTTGGTTTAATAACAATTCTATTTTCCTTTTGTGCTACAGCTTCAGCATATGTAACTTTATTGTTATTGTTTTTGCTATTGTTATTTTGTAGAGTGGTGTTTATTTTTTCGTTATTATTTTCTATTGTTCCACGTTATAAGTATCTTACGTTTTCCAGAACATTCTTTGTCAGTGCTATCAAACTATGGAACTCACTACCAAATAACATTAAAAATGAACGCAATACCAGGCGCTTTAAATTGGCTTTATTTGAATTTCTGCAAAATGTACATACATAATACTTTTTCTCAATTTTTTTTTGAATCGGATTCATTCTTTTATTTTTGTTTTTTTTTTTCTTTTTCTTTTTACTAAACTAGTCAAAGACCTTCTTGAGCATTCATACAAATATACATACATAGAATAGTTGATAGTGTTTTGATTGAATTAGTTTTCATAATCTATTTATTAAATATAATGTATATTAAAAATAAATTTAGAAATTAAAAATATTGTATTGTTGATAAATATCCGAATGTTGATGTAGGTACGTTAAGGGACAATAGTCTCACATTTACAAATTTATTAATAAACTTTGAACTTTGAACTTAATTCGAAGCGTCTTAATTCATAAGCAGTCATGGATTAACGCCTTTCATCACATATTTTTTGTTCTTAAAGTAAATTACTTGTAAATTTGAAGCATGTTGTACGTCATCTTAATTGATCAGCGATGTCTATGATGTCAATTGACATTCGCTTTCTCTACCCTACCCAACCAAGATCTTCCCAATAAAAAAGGTTAAAGAAGATGCCCAGAGAAAGAAACTTTACCTACCTCACTACGCCACCGTATGCCGCCAGGAAAACTTTATTATTTCATTAATATAATTTTTGCTATACTTTTTCGCTATATTAAATCTACAATGTTTCTTTTGTTTTTTTTTAGTGTGTTTAAAGATCTCCCATGAAATTTATATTGGTAGATAGGCTATAGTTTTTTTTTCTACTGTTATCAATACAAATTAATACGCAATATAGCCACAAAACTGAATAGTACATTTACCAAGCCATTTTTTTTTTGTGAAACTTATTTCTCTTCTTTTTCAGTTTTGTCAGTATTTTTTTCTATGTTCCTTGTTCTAATCTTTTCTTTAAATCACTTTTAATTACAAAAAAAAATATTATTATTTATCACGCTTTTTTTTAAATACAAGGTTTTTGTTGCCGTTATATTGCTGGTTTTTCTTTACACAACAGGTTTTTTGTGGTTCGGTTGTTGGATCACTATATTCCATAGTTAGTTTAAAATGAAAACAAGTAAGGACGGGACTGTCTTCGGCTGTGCCGAAGACTTCATACCTTTCATGAATGGGGCTGAACAATAATCTTATCCCGTTTGTAATCTCCAAATAATCGGATGTATAAGATAAGAAATATATAGTGAAAAGATCTAAACGATTTTTAAGATAAATATAAAATAGAAAATGCCAAAAAACCCCCTTATCTGAACGACCGGTATGGGATATATATTATATATAACTCCGATCGAAATGACTTTTACAGGAAATCTTCTATGATATATTAGAATATATCACCAAGTTTCACGTTTTTATATTCGAAACTAAGGGTGAAATGGCTAAAAGTGTTTCTATCTGAACGATCGGTTGTATGGGATAGGTATATACTATATACATATAGCTCCGATCAAAGTGATTTCTTGTGAAATCTTCTATGATATATTAGAATAAATATAACCAAGTTTAACGTTTTTATATTGGAAATTAAGGGAGAAATAGCCAAAAATCTTTCTATCTGAACGATCGGTTGTATGGGATATATAATAAATATAGCTCCTATCGAAATGATTTTCTCACGAAATCTTCTATGATATATTAGAATAAATATCACCAAGCTTAACGTTTTTATATTAGAATTTAAGGGAGAAATTGCCAAAAATATTTCTATCTGAACGATCGGTTGTATGGGATATATACTATATATAGCTCCGATCAAAGTGATTTTCTCATGATATCTTCTAAGATATATTAGAATATATATCACCGACTTTCACGTTTATACTTTCTAAATTGTGGCAGGAATGACCAAATTGGTCTTATCTGAACGATCGGTTGTATGGGAGATATATGTTATAGTGGTCCGATCCTACCGGATCCGACAAATGTCTAATATAATACAAAAATGCATCCTTGTGCCAAATTTCATTGAGATATCTCAAAATTTGAGGGACTAGTTTGCGTTCAAACAGACAGACGGACGGACAGACGAACATGGCTATATCAACTCATTTCGTCGCCCTGATCATTTCGGCATACTTAATGGTGAGTATATCTTCTATATTTCTCAACGTTACAAACATCGTACCAAAGTTAATATACCATTTCATGTTCATGAAAGGTATAAAAAAAGCTGGTGCGCACATCAATTCTGCATGCCGGGTATGCGTGGTCCATCTTTTCGTCTTTATGCCTACAATAAGGTGCCTTGTGTTCCTTGCCTCTAAAGTTCGAGTGCAGATGCTGATACAGTCTTTCCAAGATGGGCTATATTCTTCCGGTTATAATCGGCGGAATTACGGGCACATCGTCCAACTAATGATGGCACGTTTAGTAGGTTACTTGAATAACTCTTCCAAGCCCTCACCAAGCCGTGATGGAGGTGGCGAGAGACTGCCAATTTTTTTGCGCAAATTGCACTGAAATCTTGGTGTTAAGTGTGGTGGTTTTCCGCTTGCACGAGATTGGTAGCACGCAGATGGATAGAATCTCTGTTCGATTGAAAACTGCAGCATTTGAACCCATAGTATTTAAACAACATACCTTTTCTATTAATCAGATTAATCAGCACGTGGATGGCAAAATTCCAAGTCGATCTATGCTTTTCTATGGTACTTGATGAAAATAAGTAAAAGAGGCTAACTGCTGCGTCGAGCGCCCTTTTATACCTTCGGAAGACAAATCATTTCGCTTCAGTTTTTGACATTCTACGTGCCCATTTTTCCAAAGTTTCGTAGCTTTAAAATTTTGAGATTTTTGTATAAACGCGGTGTTGACTGACAGAGTGACAACCACACATTCATTGAATTTTATCACATGCGACAAATTTTGATGTGAAAGGGAGGTGAAAACGCAAAATTGTACATTTTCTTTGACGGACCATTACAAAACCCAATAATATGACTCTTTTAGTGCGGAGGATTAGAGGGAATTAGCTTCGGATATCTTTGGCATGATACGTTCCTAACTCTCGACCCTGCAAGTTTTCGAGCTGGTAATGGCAATTTCCGAGCTTGTTTCGAATCCTGCATTTAACAAATTTTGAACCCAATTTGGCATTGTATTTGTCAGAAAATTTACTGAGCACAAAGTTGCGATGGTAAACTTCTTGACCTTCTTTGGAAGACACTGATTTGGAACGCAAGTTATACTGCTTGACGTTCCTCTCGTAGGCTTTCCTTTTATTATCTTGTATATCTTTTCGCAGTAACGCTAAACTATCAGTCCGAGAGAGGTAATACTGGCTCTTCCAGCAAGGATAGCTCCTTCAGCAATTTGTAATCTGATCCATGCGTGATCATATCCAAGCCAAATAAGGCTCGATACGGGGAACATCCTATAGATTGGTGAAGTGCCGATCTTAGCGAACAGGATAAGCTTGATAAATGCAAGTCCCATTCTGTTTGGCCCGTATTCAAATATCAACCTGGAAAAACTGATAAATATGCATGTGTAGCCGGAATAAAGACATTAGTTAATAATACTCACATAGCCACATACCTATTACCATACGTCCTATTCGAGTTGCCTGAAATTTGGTATATAAATTTGCGTATATCAGAATTTACCATTCTTTTTTCCGGCAAGTAGACCAGAGAAGGACTGAGACTAGGATTAGGATTAGTACTTGGACTGAGACTCGGAGTGGGACTGGAACAAAATGCATACCACTCTCTGGGACTGGCAATAACGGATGAAAAAGAATGAGAAGGACTTAAGATAAGTAAAAAAGGGGAGAGAGAAGGAGACCGAAAAAGAGTTAGAGTGAGACGAAGATAGAGATAGATGAAGCGAAAAAGGCGGATGGAGGAGTGAATAAAAGGATTAAGAAAAAATTAAGAGGGAGGAAGGCAGAGTTAGACGAAAAAAAGCTTATTAAAATGTATGCAGATAGACCAAATTTAGGGTAGAGCAATGTCTGCCAGATCTGCTAGTATAATATAAATTAAAATCGTTGTACCGCGTATTTATTCATATTGGCAATTTCGATTGGGTAAGCTGACCATCAATAAGCTATGGTGGTAGAACCGCATCAAACACAGTCCACCGCAACGAGGAAACCAGTAGCAGTCTCCAAAAGGGTAAAACGCAACAACACGCAATATGGCGGATATTGCACCATTTTCAATACCAATATATCATCGACAATGCTGAACAAACTGCTAACTCCATCCAGCAAAATTTCACAGTATAACGAAAAAGCTCTATTGCATGACAAGCTAAAATGTATAGAAATTTTATGGAGTTAGCAGCTTTTCATAATTTTGTTGGAGTTAGTGATTCTGGACAATAAACCGACACTTTTCTTTCACTACCAAATGCAGAAATCGTCTCCCATTCCACAATTATCAAAAAGTCGGTTTAAGTTAAATGCGGGGCCGTGAGGACACAAAACCCGGAAGTTTAGAATCCTCACAACATTTTAATAATTATTATATTAAATATGAATTATTCTGAAGACTAATGATTGCTATGTTAAACACATACATGTAAACAATGGTCACCGTCTAATATCAGTTGCCAACAACAACCAATGTGACTTTATGTTCCCGTTGGAATATGGTCATATTATTTCCAGTCGTTATTTACTCTCTCAGTTGATCCCGTTGTTTATTGCAGTTGATCCAGTCGTTTTTGATGTATCCGTTGGTCCAGCAGAGGCAGTCGTAGAAGTCAGTCGAAAGCCGTCGGTGTTTTTCTAAAGCATTAAATAAAGTCGCGAAACGCAAAACTTACTTAATACAATACTTTATATATTTTCTATACTTTTAAACAAAAAATCATTAAATTATTCAATCGTTTGTGAATTTGAAACATATTGAAATAAAACTATAAATAAATAGTGAATAACATTTCCATAAACATTAACTTTCCTTTTTACATACATACTTATTGCCTATACATACTTTTATCACAAATATATACATTGAAACATCAATTTCTGCCCACGGCTATACTATTTTATATATGTTAAGGAAATTGTGGTACACAGCTGCTTTCATTCCTCCAAATGTCAAATTAATGTTAGTCAGATCACTAATAGTTCCTTTCATTTCTTCTGGAGGGCTAGTGTTTGGTGATATTGACTGCAAGTCCAGAAATTAGCTACAACTTGCATTGAACAATTGTGGAAAATATATCTACTCGAAGCGTAAATCTGAGCACATATCAGAGTTTTCATTTAAAATACTTGATTGCAGTCTTACTACCTTCCTAAACTATCGCAATCTAATTTTCTTGAATAAATTAGTTTATAAAAAACAACCAGAATACCTATTCCGAAATTTATGTTTTGCTAGATCTGACAGAACCTGTATCCTCATCGTTCCACGCCATAAATATCTCTCATCATCAAGGACGTTCTTTGTCAGTACTATCAAATTATGGAACTCATTGCCTAATCTTATTAAAAATTAGCCCAATAATACATCGCGCTTTAAATTGGCTTTGTCGGAATTTTTTTGATATACGAAAAACACTATTTTAGCTATTTTCTTGAATCTACGTTTGTCTATTCTGTTATTTCTTTTATATTAATATAAATATTGTATATTTGTTTATTTCTTTTATATTAATATAAATATTGTTATACTACATTATTATATTGTACACATATCCAAATATCGATGTACTTTAAGAGATAATAGTCTCACTTGTACAAATGTGTTAAATAATAAATTGAATTGAATTGAATATGTATATATATCGCGAGAAGTTGACTTATGCGCTTTTTCACATAAGCAAAATATTTCCCCGCCCTAATAGCTAATTTCAGAAAATATAAGGACACCCCGAATATGCAAGGAATAAAATATCCCGCAACTCAAAGTCAGCGAACTATATAGTAAACAATGGTATGCATGTTCGCTGTACCTTTGCTGGCCATTGGTCACTTGACTCGCATGATTTCTCTCTGCTTGTACTTTCTGTTGTGGGTGATAGGTTCGCTGACTTTGAGTTGCGGGATATTTTATTCCTTGCATATTCGGGGTGCGCTTATATTTTCTGAAAGGAACTATTAGGGCGGGGAAATATTTGCCTATGTGAGAAAGCGCATCAGTCAACTTCTCGCGATATATATACATATTCAATTCAATTCAATTCTATTTATTATTTAACATATTTGTACAAATGAGACTATTATCTCTTAAAGTACATCGATATTTGGATATATGTACAATATAATAATGTAGTTAGTATAACAATATTTATATTAATATAAAAGAAATAACAGAATAGACAATATTTATATTAATATAAAAGAAATAATAGAATAGACAAATGTAGATTCAAGAAAATAGCTGGAATAGTGTTTTTCGTATATAAAAAAATTCCGACAATGCCAATTTAAAGCGCGATGCATTGGGATAATTTTCAATAAAAAAATTAGGCAATGATTTCCATACTTTGATAGTACTGGCAAAGAACGTCCTTGATGATGAGAGATATTTATGGCGTGGAACGATGAGGATGCAGGTTCTGTCAGATCTAGCAAAACATAAATTTCGGAATAGGTATTCTGGTTGTTTTTTATAAACTAATTTATTCAAGAAAATTAGATTGCGATAGTTTAGGAAGGTAGTAAGACTGCAATCAAGTATTTTAAACGAAAACTCTGATATGTGCTCAGATTTACGCTTAGAGTAGATATGTTTTGCACAATTGTTCAATGCAAGTTGTAGCTATTTCTGGACTTGCAGTCAATATCACCAAACACTAGCCCTCCAGAAGAAATGAAAGGAACTATTAGTGATCTGACTAACATTAATTAGACTTTTGGAAGAATGAAAGCAGCTGTGTACCACAATTTCCTTAACATATATAAAATAGTATAGCTGTGGGCATAAATTGATGTTTCAATATATATATTTGTGATAAAAGTATGTATAAGCAATAAGTATGTATGTGTTTAACATAGCAACCATTAGTCTTCAGAATAATTCATATTTAATATAATAATTAACAATTTTTTGTTGTTATATCGGCCTACTGATTTTAAAATCGCGGGTTCGAATCGAGCTCAAGGCCTAACAATAATTTTTTTTTTTTTTTTTTTTTATCATTATTATTGTTATGATAAATTTTTTCTTAATTGAAAAAATTTTTAAATTAGAATAGAAGAAAGAAAAAATTTTTAGACAACTGCCAAAGCTCGTTGTATAGATCCATTTCGGGAACTGCTAAATTCCTTCATCGGCAACGTTTAGGCGCCGCTGCTATAACCATTCAGCCACCACAGCGGTTTTTTGTTTGTCTTCATTAATCCTACTTCTATTTTGGTTCGTGCCAATTGATATTCACACCACTGCGACATCTGTTGCAGAATAGCTGTGAAAATTGGACTTGTTTGTTGGCAATGCTGCCATAGTGTCATATTTTATTGACACTTTTTTTCCCCGTGCTCTGGGATGTATTAACAATTTTTTGTTGTTATATCGGCCTACTGATTTTAAGATCGCGGGTTCGAATCGAGCTCAAGGCCTAACAATAATTTTTTTTTTATTTTTTTTTATCATTATTATTGTTATGATAAATTTTTTCTTAATTGAAAAAATTTTTAAATTAGAATAGAAGAAAGAAAAAATTTTTAGACAACTGCCAAAGCTCGTTGTATAGATCCATTTCGAGAACTGCTAAATTCCTTCATCGGCAACGTTTAGGCGCCGCTGCTATAACCATTCAGCCACCACAGCGGTTTTTTGTTTGTCTTCATTAATCCTACTTCTATTCTGGTTCGTGCCAATTGATATTCACACCACTGCGACATCTGTTGCAGAATAGCTGTGAAAATTGGACTTGTTTGTTGGCAATGCTGCCATAGTGTCATATTTTATTGACACTTTTTTTCCCGTGCTCTGGGATGTATTAACAATTTTTTGTTGTTATATCGGCCTACTGATTTTAAGATCGCGGGTTCGAATCGAGCTCAAGGCCTAACAATAATTTTTTTTTTTTTTTTTATTATTATTATTGTTATGATAAATTTTTCCTTAATTGAAAAAATTTTTAAATTAGAATAGAAGAAAGAAAATATTTTTTAGACAACTGCCAAAGCTCGTTGTATAGATCCATTTCGGGAACTGCTAAATTCCTTCATCGGCAACGTTTAGGCGCCGCTGCTATAACCATTCAGCCACCACAGCGGTTTTTTGTTTGTCTTCATTAATCCTACTTCCATTCTGGTTCGTGCCAATTGATATTCACACCACTGCGACATCTGTTGCAGAATAGCTGTGAAAATTGGACTTGTTTGTTGGCAATGCTGCCATAGTGTCATATTTTATTGACACTTTTTTTCCCCGTGCTCTGGGATGTATTAACAGTTTTTTGTTGTTATATCGGCCTACTGATTTTAAGATCGCGGGTTCGAATCGAGCTCAAGGCCTAACAATAATTTTTTTTTTTTTTTTTATCATTATTATTGTTATGATAAATTTTTTCTTAATTGAAAAAATTTTTAAATTAGAATAGAAGAAAGAAAAAATTTTTAGACAACTGCCAAAGCTCGTTGTATAGATCCATTTCGGGAACTGCTAAATTCCTTCATCGGCAACGTTTAGGCGCCGCTGCTATAACCATTCAGCCACCACAGCGGTTTTTTGTTTGTCTTCATTAATCCTACTTCTATTCTGGTTCGTGCCAATTGATATTCACACCACTGCGACATCTGTTGCAGAATAGCTGTGAAAATTGGACTTGTTTGTTGGCAATGCTGCCATAGTGTCATATTTTATTGACACTTTTTTTCCCCGTGCTCTGGGATGTATTAACAATTTTTTGTTGTTATATCGGCCTACTGATTTTAAGATCGCGGGTTCGAATCGAGCTCAAGGCCTAACAATAATTTTTTTTTTTTTTTTATCATTATTATTGTTATGATAAATTTTTTCTTAATTGAAAAAATTTTTAAATTAGAATAGAAGAAAGAAAAAATTTTTTAGACAACTGCCAAAGCTCGTTGTATAGATCCATTTCGGGAACTGCTAAATTCCTTCATCGGCAACGTTTAGGCGCCGCTGCTATAACCATTCAGCCACCACAGCGGTTTTTTGTTTGTCTTCATTAATCCTACTTCTATTCTGGTTCGTGCCAATTGATATTCACACCACTGCGACATCTGTTGCAGAATAGCTGTGAAAATTGGACTTGTTTGTTGGCAATGCTGCCATAGTGTCATATTTTATTGACACTTTTTTCGCCGTGCTCTGGGATGTATTAACAATTTTTTGTTGTTATATCGGCCTACTGATTTTAAGATCGCGGGTTCGAATCGAGCTCAAGGCCTAACAATAATTTTTTTTTTTTTTATCATTATTATTGTTATGATAAATTTTTTCTTAATTGAAAAAATTTTTAAATTAGAATAGAAGAAAGAAAAAATTTTTAGACAACTGCCAAAGCTCGTTGTATAGATCCATTTCGGGAACTGCTAAATTCCTTCATCGGCAACGTTTAGGCGCCGCTGCTATAACCATTCAGCCACCACAGCGGTTTTTTGTTTGTCTTCATTAATCCTACTTCTATTCTGGTTCGTGCCAATTGATATTCACACCACTGCGACATCTGTTGCAGAATAGCTGTGAAAATTGGACTTGTTTGTTGGCAATGCTGCCATAGTGTCATATTTTATTGACACTTTTTTTTCCCCGTGCTCTGGGATGTATTAACAATTTTTTGTTGTTATATCGGCCTACTGATTTTAAGATCGCGGGTTCGAATCGAGCTCAAGGCCTAACAATAATTTTTTTTTTTTTTTTTTTTTTTTTTATCATTATTATTGTTATGATAAATTTTTTCTTAATTGAAAAAATTTTTTAATTAGAATAGAAGAAAGAAAAAATTTTTAGACAACTGCCAAAGCTCGTTGTATAGATCCATTTCGGGAACTGCTAAATTCCTTCATCGGCAACGTTTAGGCGCCGCTGCTATAACCATTCAACCACCACAGCGGGGAAAAAAGTGTCAATAAAATATGACACTATGGCAGCATTGCCAACAAACAAGTCCAATTTTCACAGCTATTCTGCAACAGATGTCGCAGTGGTGTGAATATCAATTGGCACGAACCAGAATAGAAGTAGGATTAATGAAGACAAACAAAAAACCGCTGTGGTGGCTGAATGGTTATAGCAGCGGCGCCTAAACGTTGCCGATGAAGGAATTTAGCAGTTCCCGAAATGGATCTATACAACGAGCTTTGGCAGTTGTCTAAAAATTTTTTCTTTCTTCTATTCTAATTTAAAAATTTTTTCAATTAAGAAAAAATTTATCATAACAATAATAATGATAAAAAAAAAAAAAATTATTGTTAGGCCTTGAGCTCGATTCGAACCCGCGATCTTAAAATCAGTAGGCCGATATAACAACAAAAAATTGTTAATACATCCCAGAGCACGGGGAAAAAAAGTGTCAATAAAATATGACACTATGGCAGCATTGCCAACAAACAAGTCCAATTTTCACAGCTATTCTGCAACAGATGTCGCAGTGGTGTGAATATCAATTGGCACGAACCAGAATAGAAGTAGGATTAATGAAGACAAAAAAAAAACCGCTGTGGTGGCTGAATGGTTATAGCAGCGGCGCCTAAACGTTGCCGATGAAGGAATTTAGCAGTTCCCGAAATGGATCTATACAACGAGCTTTGGCAGTTGTCTAAAAATTTTTTCTTTCTTCTATTCTAATTTAAAAATTTTTTCAATTAAGAAAAAATTTATCATAACAATAAAAATGATAAAAAAAAAAAAAAAAAAAATTATTGTTTGGCCTTGAGCTCGATTCGAACCCGCGATCTTAAAATCAGTAGGCCGATATAACAACAAAAAATTGTTAATACATCCCAGAGCACGGGGAAAAAAAGTGTCAATAAAATATGACACTATGACAGCATTGCCAACAAACAAGTCCAATTTTCACAGCTATTCTGCAACAGATGTCGCAGTGGTGTGAATATCAATTGGCACGAACCAGAATAGAAGTAGGATTAATGAAGACAAACAAAAAACCGCTGTGGTGGCTGAATGGTTATAGCAGCGGCGCCTAAACGTTGCCGATGAAGGAATTTAGCAGTTCCCGAAATGGATCTATACAACGAGCTTTGGCAGTTGTCTAAAAATTTTTTCTTTCTTCTATTCTAATTTAAAAATTTTTTCAATTTAGAAAAAATTTATCATAACAATAATAATGATAAAAAAAAAAATATTGTTAGGCCTTGAGCTCGATTCGAACCCGCGATCTTAAAATCAGTAGGCCGATATAACAACAAAAAATTGTTAATACATCCCAGAGCACGGGGAAAAAAAGTGTCAATAAAATATGACACTATGGCAGCATTGCCAACAAACAAGTCCAATTTTCACAGCTATTCTGCAACAGATGTCGCAGTGGTGTGAATATCAATTGGCACGAACCAGAATAGAAGTAGGATTAATGAAGACAAACAAAAAACCGCTGTGGTGGCTGAATGGTTATAGCAGCGGCGCCTAAACGTTGCCGATGAAGGAATTTAGCAGTTCCCGAAATGGATCTATACAACGAGCTTTGGCAGTTGTCTAAAAATTTTTTCTTTCTTCTATTCTAATTTAAAAATTTTTTCAATTAAGAAAAAATTTATCATAACAATAATAATGATAAAAAAAAAAAAAAATTATTGTTAGGCCTTGAGCTCGATTCGAACCCGCGATCTTAAAATCAGTAGGCCGATATAACAACAAAAAATTGTTAATACATCTCAGAGCACGGGGAAAAAAAGTGTCAATAAAATATGACACTATGGCAGCATTGCCAACAAACAAGTCCAATTTTCACAGCTATTCTGCAACAGATGTCGCAGTGGTGTGAATATCAATTGGCACGAACCAGAATAGAAGTAGGATTAATGAAGACAAACAAAAAACCGCTGTGGTGGCTGAATGGTTATAGCAGCGGCGCCTAAACGTTGCCGATGAAGGAATTTAGCAGTTCCCGAAATGGATCTATACAACGAGCTTTGGCAGTTGTCTAAAAATTTTTTCTTTCTTCTATTCTAATTTAAAAATTTTTTCAATTAAGAAAAAATTTATCATAACAATAATAATGATAAAAAAAAAAAAAAAAAAAATTATTGTTAGGCCTTGAGCTCGATTCGAACCCGCGATCTTAATATAATAATTATTATAATGTTGTGAGGATTCCAAACTTCTGGGTTTTGGGTCCTCACAGCCCCGCATTTAACTTAAACCGACTTTTTGATAATTGTGGAATGGGAGACGATTTCTGCATATGGTGGTGAAAGAAAAGTATCTGTTTATTGTCCAGAATCACTAACTCCAACAAAATTATGAAAAGCTGCTAACTCCATAAAATTTCAATACATTTTAGCTTGTCATGCAATATAGCTTTTTCGGAGTTGGCAAAATAACTCTCTTTGATGGTACAATGGACAAAAATTTGTATTTAACCTTCCGCGAAAACAATTTGTTGCAAATTGTCCCTAATTTAGGTGCACGTGATCGATTTCGCAATAACCAAGACAAATACCCTTAACACATATCCAGGATTGGGCCTGGATTGTGCAGGCATTGGTAATATGGAACTGTCCACACCTCATGAATCCACTTCCACAATCTCTCGCCTTAAATGCCATTAAAAATTTGTGGTCAATTTTGGAATCGGCTACACGGCAAAGGCATATTAATAAGATTAGCGATTTAAAAACTACTCTTGTCGAAGAAAGGCCGCTCAAAAACTAATTGCATATATGGAAAATCATCTAAAAGATGTAATTTAAAAAAAAGGTACGAGGTACTAAACTAAATAAAAAATAGTTTCTTGTAAGGCAGGGCGCAGTGCACGAAATAAGCTGTGACCTTAGTTTTTGAGATAATTTTAGTTTTTATTAAATAATTAGCCCAAACGTGTAAACAAATGAAAATTAAGTGCTTGTTCAAATAGAAGCATATTTTTATTAAAACTGTGCATTTGAATTTTTTTGACACCGGTACTAGTTTCCTTTCTATATAGCTCAACAGTTTTGTTCTATAGCTGCACGAAATAAGCTGTGTACCACTGTATGTACGGGGCTAGGGACATTATTTTCATGTTTATTAAGGCGTACTTGAAAATTAGGGTAAAACTGAAACCCGGTATAACGGATTATCCTACATGGCTGAAAGTACGCATATATACAGTGAAATGGATGTTAGCATATAAGCGTATGTATGTATTAATAGAGTACAACGGAAGTAGCGTTAGGCTTTATTCGTGTTTAATATAACCTTAGTACTTACCTTTTTATAATTGTTATTGTAAAATTACCGACTGCCTGCGCGAAGCTCTATAGAGTTTTGTAACGGAGGAATTGTTAATAATGAGGGTATATATGTATATTTAAACGAACCCAATCTGAGATCTAATTAGTTCGGACAAAATAAAAAGATGGATGGATGGTAATTGCATAAACATCAGCAGTCTAATTATAAGAATTTAAAATTTTCATATAATACGTTTGCTGAAAAAATTAGATTGGTAGCGGGATTTTAAATATAAATTTCAAACAAGTCCTTTACATAGCATACCTAATTTTTTTGTATAGTGATAATTAAAACAAATAAGAAAAATATCGATATATAATTCGTAAACGTCGATGATTTACTATTCAAAATCATTTATGACTAAATATCGATATTCTTATCAGCGATGTTGCATCCCTAGTTACATTTAAAAACCTTTGTTCTAATTTTTTACTAACTATAGTTTTACGATTAAAATTTTTTTATAATTTATTTAGTTTTGCCGGCCTTAGGTCCTGGGAGAATAAAACCACAAGTTTTTGTTTTTCAACCGTTATATTTCAGTTACTCAACGATATACAGCGTTAAACAGCTCCACGTCACACGGTGCCCTAAAGACGGTTGCCGTTAAGTAACGGAAGTATATCGGTTGAAAAACAAAAACTTGTGGTCTAATCACCCAGCCCTTAAGGCTGGCAAAACTAAATAAATTAAAAACAAAAAGGTAGCCAAAATACTATAATCATTTTTTATGAGTGAAAAGCACCTGTCCTGACGATGATGTTTGCAAATAAGTAGACACGTCCGTCTCAATCATACAGCTTTTCAGTGTCTCAGGTATAAACATGCCTTGAGGCACTTCGCCAAACCTTATTCCATTCACGCTATTCAGCTATATTTCACAATGAACGGCTAATTGAAACGTTGAATCCAGTTTCTTAATGACTGTGTTGGTTGTCTCCTCAATTTTTTCGGTCTTCATTTGCATCTCAGCCTCCAAATATGTTCATAAATTTTAGTTATGCGAACATGCTTTAGCTTTTAAAACATGCCGAATAAGTGTAAAACAGCCAACAGACTTTTCGTAAAATTATAAAATACGAATTGTTACCTGTAAAGATACAATGGTCAGATTTTTTAGGAATATGTATATAGGTTTAAAAGCGAAGATCTCATCATATATTCTTTATGGGTAAACGAACCTTTAAACAAACATAAACGTATATATATATTAAAAATATATTTTATTTTGTCGATTTTAATGGTAATTACGTTAACATTCCAGTGACAAACTAATCGCATTTTCTAAAAAACATAACGTCGTCGGTAAACGTGCCAAAGCCTGGATCCTGCCAACTCTTAACAGAGAGCTCGCTTCTATCTTTGTTCCTCATGTTCTTGTAACAGCGATACTGCAGTTGTTTTTGTTGTTTTAGCAGCGCTAATGACCTGCTACATGAAATTCGGTGCATCAAGTTATATCGAAAATGATGTCTTTCGAAGACTTCGTATTTGATATATGTAAATCCATAAAAGCAAGGGTACCCAACTGTAAAATTTCATCAAAATAAGTAATTTTCTTTCTCTAGTTAAAAGAAAATATTTCTACTCTCACGCTTTAATTCCTCCGCAAGATCCTTGGCAAAATTTGTGATTTTGAATTATTTTATTTGGAAAAAAAATATTATTTTTGTATTTATACTTTATTAATTTAAAAATGGTTGACAGATATTATTTTCCTAGGATAAATTTGTTATAATATTGTGGCGAATGTTGGCATCACTATGCTGTTAGTAAATAATCACAACAACAAAAACAGCAAACAGCCATACTTATGTATGTACAAGGCAATAAAGAATATTCCGCGCACATAACCAGCAGCTCGAAGTGAAGAGATATCTGACATACATACATGTAGTCATCAGCTAAGAGCAGAAGTTGCTACTCACCCATACACACGCATTTAGCTAAATAACCAAGTATGCGATACAACTGTTCCATGTTCGTGAAAAGTTTAGATCTTAGAAGAAATATGCGAACGAGGCAACAGAGGGTATAAAAACCATACCATAAACGTATAAAATTTATTTACCGATAAGGTTCCCAATATGGTTCTGCAAAATTCCAAAACGATGGCACAGTGATCAAAAATTCCCGGTCTCTCTGTGCTAAGCTGCCTTCAACTCACTTGCAGTTGATCCCAAGGGAATAGTCCACCCAACACACAATAAAATGAATCCGAGTTTTTATTTTACGATTTAAGTGAATAATTTATTATTTTTTATAAAAATGAGCTGGTTCGACTCGTGTCTGCAAAAATTATGTGTATATCTGTATTATTTCTTTGCCGAGCAAATCAAGAGCCGGGTTGCATTTTCAACCTCAGATCATCAACAGCTGATGTATGGTTGATGTGGTGAGTTGCTCTTAGGGTGTCGTTACATCACCCTTCTTTGGGAAGAAGAAGTCAGCAGAGTGATCAATTCTGCTGGCTTCTTCTTGCCCGATATTATTCAATCTAAAATATGTTGTATATTGGACTCAAACATACATCAGCCTAAGTTCCAATTAATACATAGTTTTATTGACTTATTTAATATAAGTAGTTTAGATTTAAGATAATTTAATTTATTTGTACAATGTTATTGAAATTTTTGCATTGCAATATGCAAATAGTAGTGGCATGATATATGTATATAAAAATTTTTATTCAAGAATTAAGTTTGTTTTTTTTTTTTTTTTTTTTTTTGTATTTTGTACTACTAGTTAAACTATTAGTTAAAGTGTATTTTTTGTTTGTTTATAACGTTTAAAGTATTATTAACTTATAATATAGTCTTTTTTTCGTTTTGTAATAATTTCATTTAAATGTATAGTTTAACATTTTTATCTTATGATTTTGAAACTAGGAAGGTTTTGCTATGCCAATTGGCATATGTGATATATAAAAATTTTCGGTTTTTTTTTTGATTAAATTTAGATTTGTATCATTTTTGTTCTGCCTTCTTGGCTGTTTGTAAAGGAATTTTTTTTTGTTGTATATACGAGTTTCGTATAAACAAGTAGTTATTGATTTACTTTATTAATTCTATTTTTGTGTAAAATCTTTTCTTTTCTTGTAACTTCATCAAAAATAGTTACATTAGGTTCGTTAATTTTAGTTATAGTGAACGGACCTTGATATATATTCTCGTGTTTATGATGTGGTTCTTTCTGTAAAAGTACTTTATCTCCGATTTTTACAATTAAAGGTCGTGCCGTTTTATCGTACATATTTTTACTTTGTACCTTATTTTTATTAATTAGGTTTTGTGCCATTTTGTGCGTTTTCTGCATCCTAAACTTAACTTCTTTGGCATAGTTCTCGACATTATAAATTGGGTCAATTGTTTCTTTACTTAATTCATTAGGCAAAGTTGCCTTTTTCCCAAAGACTAACTCGTAAGGCGAAAATTGGTTGTCGAAAACTGTGCTACTCGTAGTATTGTGTAGGAAAGTAAAGTATTTTAAATAAACATCCCAATCAGAAAAAGTGTGTTTTAAATATGCACGTAAGTATTCATTAAAAACTCTATGATTACGTTCAATCGTGCCAACAGTTTCATGATGGTATGCAGTTGAAAAATTATGTTGAATATTTAAAAGTTTAGTTAATTCTTCAAATAATTCGTTTTTAAATTCAGTACCTAAATCTGATTTTATGGCATTCATTGTGCCGTATGTTAAAATGAATCCTTCAAAAATAGCTGAAGCGATTGTTTTTGCCGATTTGTCTGGTACAGCAACTGTTACCAGATATTTAGTCATGTCGCAAATCATGGTAAGTGCGAACTTGTTACCATATTTGGACTCAGGTAGGGGTCCTATTGTGTCAATTACTAGTATATCAAATGGTTTACAAGGAGTTGGTGTTAAAACAAGTTTTTCTTTTGTTTTAGGTTTAACCTTGTTTAAAAGACAATCCTTACAATTTTTGATATATTTCGATATATCACGAGTCATGTTCTTCCAATAAAATTTTGTTCGCAATTTTGCGTAAAGTCTTTTCATTCCGCAATGTCCACCGGAAATGGGATCATTATGGTAAATTTTCATAAGTTTTAATTTTGTATCTTCGTCTGTTACTGTCTCCACTGGATCTATCAGTATAATTTCTAAAGATTTTAAAATTTTATTTCCAATATTTTTGAAATTCGTAATAGTATAATGTTCGAACATAATATCGTTTTTAGGCCATTCAATCTGCTTAATTTTGCGTTTGCCGGCTTCTGATTCAAGCCTCGAAAGTAATTTCTCTAAAGTCATTATTTCGTTAACAAGCTCAAAACTAAGTAACTCGAGTTTCTTATGTTTAATATGCGCAAAAATTCTTAAATTTGTTGTTTTATTATTTTTATCGTACGTAATTGCAGATCTTATTCGTGGGACTTTTTTCGAAAAATTAAATGAAAATTTGTCGTAGACATGTAAAGTAAGTTGTTTTTCATCATTTTTGTCTATTTTCTTATATAAATTTTTGTCGTTTGCCTTTTTTGTCATGGCTCTTGTCTGTACTGCCAAAATTTGTTTGTTAGCTTCTTTAATCTCATCGATTGTTATACGCGATAGTGCATCAGCACAAACGTTTGATTTACCTTTTATATATACAATAGTAAAGTTATATTCAGATAGTTCCAGTCTTATTCTGGAAAGTTTTGAAGATGGGTCTTTCATGGTGAATAAGTATACTAGATGTCTATGGTCTGATTTTACAATGAAATGGGTACCATAAACATATGGTCGAAATTGCTTGATTGCAAAGTAAATGGCTAAAAGCTCTAATTCTATAATGGGTTTTTTCTGTTCGGCTTTATTAAATGCTTTAGAAGCGAAACAAATTGGTGAATCGCTACCTTGCTGTTCTTGACTTAAAATAGCGCCACATCCAGTTGTGGAAGCATCAACAGTGATAATGAACTGTTTAGTAAAATCTGGATATTGAAGTAATTTTGGTGAAAGTAACGCTGCTTTCAAAGATAAAAATGCTCTTTCGCACTCTACATCCCATACAAATTCAACTCTTTTCCTGCTTAATCGGTTCAGAGGCGCTGCCAGAGACGCAAAGTTAGGTATAAACCGTCTGTAATAATTTGCAAACGCGACGAATCGTCGTACCGCGTCTTTGTCAGTCGGTTTTGTATATTTTTTAATTGCGTTTATCTTAGAGTCGTCTGGCAACAAACCTTTGGCTGCGCATTTATGACCTAAAAATGTAACTTCTGGTCGTAAAAAGTTGCATTTATTTGGGTTAAGTTTGAGATTAAAAGATCTACAAGTATCGAAGACTTTTGAAAGATTTTTAATGTGGTGTGCTTCGCTACACCCTATGACGATAATATCGTCGACGTACAAAAATGCGACATTGGGTGGTATACCCGAAAAAGCTATGGTCATCATTCGCGAGAATGAATTAGGTGCTATATTTAAGCCGAATGGAAGCACTTTCCATCTAAATGCGCCACGGTCAGTGCTGAAAGACGTAATGTTACGAGAGTCAGGATGCAAGGGGATTTGGTGAAATCCTGAAAAAAGATCTAATGTGGAAAAATATTTTGCTCTACCGAGATTGTCTAAAATATCGTCAATTCTAGCTAGTGGGAATTTATCAGCAATGAGTTTTTTGTTTACCGCGCGAAAATCTACGCACATACGATATGCTTTTTGACCATTAGTATCTTTCTTTGGGACTACAATCAAAGGACTATTGTAATTCGAATAACTTGGTTCAATCAAATCGTTGTCTAACAATTTATTTACTTGGCGATTTATTTCTTCGCGTTGAGAGTATGGCAATCTATAATTTTTGACATATACCGGATCGTTGTCTGTCAGTCTTAATTTTTGCTCGTAAAAGTTATTTAAAGTCATTTTGTCCGTGTCAAGAGCGAAAATGTCGGCATAATCTATGCAAAGGTCAATTAATTTACTATGAGCATGTTGAGGTATTTGATTTTTTAAAATCGAAATTAGTTTTTCCGTACGTTTGTCTTCTGTTTCTGTCTTGTTAATTGTATAAACATTGTAGTTTGAAAGTTTTTCTGTTCGAATACTTTTCCTTTTGACACACTTTATATCATCCGTGGTATTTATAACTTTAATAATTGGGTTACTGGAATTAACAATGCACCTAGCTGTGAAAACACCTCTTTCAATTTCCTGCGAGTCTACGAAAAGTGGTTCGGGTGAATCTCCTAAATCAAAAAGTCTGAATATTTCACATCTTGATGGAATGATACAACTGTCGCTTTCTGTTCCGTGCAGGATTGGTATCGCGACTTTTTCATTACCTACCCAAAAGGAAATACTATTTCTTTCATAATTAATAATGCACTTGTTAATTTTCAGAAAATCTTTACCCAGTATGCCATAGGATGGAATATTAAAGTCTTCATTCACTACATGTAAATTATGTTTAATAGAAAAGTTTGAAAAATTTAAATTTGCTGTAATTTTACCTAAAGTGGAAACTGAATTGGAAGTGACACCGGTAATGTTAATAATGTCGTTCGTATTTAAGGAAATATTTCTGTCTAGACATGATATTTTTATTAAGGAAATGTCGGCTTGAGTGTCTACTAGGAAAGAACAAAATTTTTGTGACTCGATTAGTTGTAATTCTATGAAATCTGAGTAATTTAAATTTAAACAATAGATGCCTATTGGTGAGGGAAGTTCGCATACTGGCTTAGTTCGTCCTCCCTCAGTGTTCGCTCCTGAGGGGCGCTGGCGTTTAAAGCGCGAACGTTTGCGTTTCGACCTCTACCGTTTGAGGATCTTGCATTGTTGTTTCTATTGTTACTATTGTCTGGATTAGGATTGGTATTTGGACGCGTATTATTACTGATATCTATTTCCGTTATAATTTCTATATCTTTGATTGTTGTTACCGTTATAGTTACTATTATATGAAAATGAACTATTATTTCTATAACCAGTATAGCCGCGGTTTGGGTAAAAACCTCGATAACTACCACGTGAATTTCTAAATGTACTGTTACCACGTGAGCGAAAAGCTAAAACCTGACGTTCAGTTACTTCGTTGTTTTGTTCTACAATTAATTTTGCTACTACGTCTTTCGGATCAGTAAATGCCGTTGAGGCTAAAATGGTTTTTACTAAATTGGATTTTGCGTTTAAACGACACACGTTAACAGCTTGTTCGACTGCCATTTCATGAGCTTTCGTTTGAGTGATCCCTTCAATAATAAGAGACCGCTCAAGTGAGTCAGCTAAATCTTCAACTTTTTTTGCAAAATCTGTATAATTGTTACCGTTAACATGCAACGCTGCAATTCTCCCTGCTACAACTTTCGAGTTGTCTGGTTTGATCCTATTACGCAGAGCTGTTTTAATTTCATTAACTGAAGTTACTTCTGTTGGTATTGCTTCACGAGCTTTACCCTCTAGTTTTGATTTTAAGAACGCTATAAAAGTATCGGTTAAATCTGCAGTCGCGAATTGTTCGAGTAATGCAATTTTGTCTATGAAAGAATCAAGTGCTAGTGGATCACCACTGTAGTTTTCTCTAATAGAATTAGCACATGTGTTAATAAAAATTCTCTTTTCCTCTGGAATTGCCATGATTTGATCGTTAAGATTTGGAGCTGAATTAGAAGAAGATGAGGCCACGTTTGTACTATTTGGATCGTTAGGATCTGATTTTAGAGTAGATGTTAAAATTTCACTATTTGAATCGTTAAGATTTGAAACTAAATTAGAAGTTAAATTTTTAATGGAAGAATTTTCGAAGCCTGGAAAATCTGTTGATAAAGAAAATCTATTTTCCTGGTTTGTGACTTTTTCGGTCAAAGATGAAGCTAAACTTTCGTAGCTTGAGCCTGATTTATCTGAATCGGATTCTGAATCTGAAGTTTTTTGCACTTGTCTACCACTTCTAAGGTTGTACATATGAAATTACTAAAGCACTTGTTAGAATGTTGAATTTATATTTGAAGTTAAATTGTCGAGAAAAAAGAGCGAAGGAAAAAATTAAAGAAATATTTAACAATTTATTAGAAGAATTAATTGAAACTGCAGTAAATTTTTATGAAAAATTTGTAAAAAGTAATTGAATTCAAAATGGCTCAAAAGTATGTAAGTATTAATTGGTAAAAGTCTTAAAATGTACTCACGGACGCACCGCTTTATATGAAAATCTCAATTTGGTTTTTCACGGAACCACCGTTTTATATAAAAAAAATTTTAATTGGTTTTTAACAGAACCACTGCATATTTCAAAAAAAATTTTAATTGGTTTAAGAACACGTGAAGAGTTTAGGGAAATACCGTTTACAAAAATCGCACCTTTGGATTCACTTTAAATCACTTTATGACACACATAACCTTTAAAGTTCACATGCAAAAGAAAATATACGTGTTTAATAATGATTATACACATGCAAGCAAAGCAAGTGTAGTATGTTCGAATAGATGTGTTTAATATTTATGCAATATTTCCCATTTAGCATTTTACCAATTATGTAAAACAAATATAATTTTAACACTAGTTTTAAGCAGAAGTAGTTCGTACTAATTTGAAAAATAAAATTGGGGTTGCAGCTGGTTTTAGGCAAAGTAGTTTTAATGTGAAGAATTAGTAGTAATTTCAAACAAAAGTAGTTGTAGTGAAGTAGTTTTGATTTATCGTATTTTTAACTATAACTTTAGTTAACAAAATGATTTTTTTTTTTTTGCGCCAAATATTTATATTAACAAAAGGTGTTAAGTTGAAGTTAGCATTGTATACTTAGTCACTTAATTTAAGCTAATATAGTTTTAAGTTTATAAAATTAACATATTTGGAAAAATGAGCCTCGTGGGACTAGTACTGGTCGCACAAAAGTACTGATGCAATTAAGTAAGGTTATTTTACGTGCTCCCACGCTGCAGTCATGAAAAGTGAGGTTATTTTGGGTGCTCCCGCGCCGCAGTCACAAAAGTAAGGTTATTATATATGGCGTGCTTTTGCTGCCCATTAGCCGAAAAAGAAAATGGCGTTTTTCTGCGCCCACCAATGGCATTTTTCTGCGCACACGGGTATGGATGCCCCTTTTTAGGAGCTCCAAAGCAAATTCTTCTAGCGGCTGGCCCGCGCGTCACGGTCGCCATGTACCATAAACGTATAAAATTTATTTACCGATAAGGTTCCCAATATGGTTCTGCAAAATTCCAAAACGATGGCACAGTGATCAAAAATTCCCGGTCTCTCTGTGCTAAGCTGCCTTCAACTCACTTGCAGTTGATCCCAAGGGAATAGTCCACCCAACACACAATAAAATGAATCCGAGTTTTTATTTCACGATTTAAGTGAATAATTTATTATTTTTTATAAAAATGAGCTGGTTCGACTCGTGTCTGCAAAAATTATGTGTATATCTGTATTATTTCTTTGCCGAGCAAATCAAGAGCCGGGTTGCATTTTCAACCTCAGATCATCAACAGCTGATGTATGGTTGATGTGGTGAGTTGCTCTTAGGGTGTCGTTACATCACCCTTCTTTGGGAAGAAGAAGTCAGCAGAGTGATCAATTCTGCTGGCTTCTTCTTGCCCGATATTATTCAATCTAAAATATGTTGTATATTGGACTCAAACATACATCAGCCTAAGTTCCAATTAATACATAGTTTTATTGACTTATTTAATATAAGTAGTTTAGATTTAAGATAATTTAATTTATTTGTACAATGTTATTGAAATTTTTGCATTGCAATATGCAAATAGTAGTGGCATGATATATGTATATAAAAATTTTTATTCAAGAATTAAGTTTGTTTTTTTTTTTTTTTTTTTTTTTTGTATTTTGTACTACTAGTTAAACTATTAGTTAAAGTGTATTTTTTGTTTGTTTATAACGTTTAAAGTATTATTAACTTATAATATAGTCTTTTTTTCGTTTTGTAATAATTTCATTTAAATGTATAGTTTAACATTTTTATCTTATGATTTTGAAACTAGGAAGGTTTTGCTATGCCAATTGGCATATGTGATATATAAAAATTTTCGGTTTTTTTTTTGATTAAATTTAGATTTGTATCATTTTTGTTCTGCCTTCTTGGCTGTTTGTAAAGGAATTTTTTTTTGTTGTATATACGAGTTTAGTATAAACAAGTAGTTATTGATTTACTTTATTAATTCTATTTTTGTGTAAAATCTTTTCTTTTCTTGTAACTTCATCAAAAATAGTTACATTAGGTTCGTTAATTTTAGTTATAGTGAACGGACCTTGATATATATTCTCGTGTTTATGATGTGGTTCTTTCTGTAAAAGTACTTTATCTCCGATTTTTACAATTAAAGGTCGTGCCGTTTTATCGTACATATTTTTACTTTGTACCTTATTTTTATTAATTAGGTTTTGTGCCATTTTGTGCGTTTTCTGCATCCTAAACTTAACTTCTTTGGCATAGTTCTCGACATTATAAATTGGGTCAATTGTTTCTTTACTTAATTCATTAGGCAAAGTTGCCTTTTTCCCAAAGACTAACTCGTAAGGCGAAAATTGGTTGTCGAAAACTGTGCTACTCGTAGTATTGTGTAGGAAAGTAAAGTATTTTAAATAAACATCCCAATCAGAAAAAGTGTGTTTTAAATATGCACGTAAGTATTCATTAAAAACTCTATGATTACGTTCAATCGTGCCAACAGTTTCATGATGGTATGCAGTTGAAAAATTATGTTGAATATTTAAAAGTTTAGTTAATTCTTCAAATAATTCGTTTTTAAATTCAGTACCTAAATCTGATTTTATGGCATTCATTGTGCCGTATGTTAAAATGAATCCTTCAAAAATAGCTGAAGCGATTGTTTTTGCCGATTTGTCTGGTACAGCAACTGTTACCAGATATTTAGTCATGTCGCAAATCATGGTAAGTGCGAACTTGTTACCATATTTGGACTCAGGTAGGGGTCCTATTGTGTCAATTACTAGTATATCAAATGGTTTACAAGGAGTTGGTGTTAAAACAAGTTTTTCTTTTGTTTTAGGTTTAACCTTGTTTAAAAGACAATCCTTACAATTTTTGATATATTTCGATATATCACGAGTCATGTTCTTCCAATAAAATTTTGTTCGCAATTTTGCGTAAAGTCTTTTCATTCCGCAATGTCCACCGGAAATGGGATCATTATGGTAAATTTTCATAAGTTTTAATTTTGTATCTTCGTCTGTTACTGTCTCCACTGGATCTATCAGTATAATTTCTAAAGATTTTAAAATTTTATTTCCAATATTTTTGAAATTCGTAATAGTATAATGTTCGAACATAATATCGTTTTTAGGCCATTCAATCTGCTTAATTTTGCGTTTGCCGGCTTCTGATTCAAGCCTCGAAAGTAATTTCTCTAAAGTCATTATTTCGTTAACAAGCTCAAAACTAAGTAACTCGAGTTTCTTATGTTTAATATGCGCAAAAATTCTTAAATTTGTTGTTTTATTATTTTTATCGTACGTAATTGCAGATCTTATTCGTGGGACTTTTTTCGAAAAATTAAATGAAAATTTGTCGTAGACATGTAAAGTAAGTTGTTTTTCATCATTTTTGTCTATTTTCTTATATAAATTTTTGTCGTTTGCCTTTTTTGTCATGGCTCTTGTCTGTACTGCCAAAATTTGTTTGTTAGCTTCTTTAATCTCATCGATTGTTATACGCGATAGTGCATCAGCACAAACGTTTGATTTACCTTTTATATATACAATAGTAAAGTTATATTCAGATAGTTCCAGTCTTATTCTGGAAAGTTTTGAAGATGGGTCTTTCATGGTGAATAAGTATACTAGATGTCTATGGTCTGATTTTACAATGAAATGGGTACCATAAACATATGGTCGAAATTGCTTGATTGCAAAGTAAATGGCTAAAAGCTCTAATTCTATAATGGGTTTTTTCTGTTCGGCTTTATTAAATGCTTTAGAAGCGAAACAAATTGGTGAATCGCTACCTTGCTGTTCTTGACTTAAAATAGCGCCACATCCAGTTGTGGAAGCATCAACAGTGATAATGAACTGTTTAGTAAAATCTGGATATTGAAGTAATTTTGGTGAAAGTAACGCTGCTTTCAAAGATAAAAATGCTCTTTCGCACTCTACATCCCATACAAATTCAACTCTTTTCCTGCTTAATCGGTTCAGAGGCGCTGCCAGAGACGCAAAGTTAGGTATAAACCGTCTGTAATAATTTGCAAACGCGACGAATCGTCGTACCGCGTCTTTGTCAGTCGGTTTTGTATATTTTTTTAATGCGTTTATCTTAGAGTCGTCTGGCAACAAACCTTTGGCTGCGCATTTATGACCTAAAAATGTAACTTCTGGTCGTAAAAAGTTGCATTTATTTGGGTTAAGTTTGAGATTAAAAGATCTACAAGTATCGAAGACTTTTGAAAGATTTTTAATGTGGTGTGCTTCGCTACACCCTATGACGATAATATCGTCGACGTACAAAAATGCGACATTGGGTGGTATACCCGAAAAAGCTATGGTCATCATTCGCGAGAATGAATTAGGTGCTATATTTAAGCCGAATGGAAGCACTTTCCATCTAAATGCGCCACGGTCAGTGCTGAAAGACGTAATGTTACGAGAGTCAGGATGCAAGGGGATTTGGTGAAATCCTGAAAAAAGATCTAATGTGGAAAAATATTTTGCTCTACCGAGATTGTCTAAAATATCGTCAATTCTAGCTAGTGGGAATTTATCAGCAATGAGTTTTTTGTTTACCGCGCGAAAATCTACGCACATACGATATGCTTTTTGACCATTAGTATCTTTCTTTGGGACTACAATCAAAGGACTATTGTAATTCGAATAACTTGGTTCAATCAAATCGTTGTCTAACAATTTATTTACTTGGCGATTTATTTCTTCGCGTTGAGAGTATGGCAATCTATAATTTTTGACATATACCGGATCGTTGTCTGTCAGTCTTAATTTTTGCTCGTAAAAGTTATTTAAAGTCATTTTGTCCGTGTCAAGAGCGAAAATGTCGGCATAATCTATGCAAAGGTCAATTAATTTACTATGAGCATGTTGAGGTATTTGATTTTTTAAAATCGAAATTAGTTTTTCCGTACGTTTGTCTTCTGTTTCTGTCTTGTTAATTGTATAAACATTGTAGTTTGAAAGTTTTTCTGTTCGAATACTTTTCCTTTTGACACACTTTATATCATCCGTGGTATTTATAACTTTAATAATTGGGTTACTGGAATTAACAATGCACCTAGCTGTGAAAACACCTCTTTCAATTTCCTGCGAGTCTACGAAAAGTGGTTCGGGTGAATCTCCTAAATCAAAAAGTCTGAATATTTCACATCTTGATGGAATGATACAACTGTCGCTTTCTGTTCCGTGCAGGATTGGTATCGCGACTTTTTCATTACCTACCCAAAAGGAAATACTATTTCTTTCATAATTAATAATGCACTTGTTAATTTTCAGAAAATCTTTACCCAGTATGCCATAGGATGGAATATTAAAGTCTTCATTCACTACATGTAAAGTATGTTTAATAGAAAAGTTTGAAAAATTTAAATTTGCTGTAATTTTACCTAAAGTGGAAACTGAATTGGAAGTGACACCGGTAATGTTAATAATGTCGTTCGTATTTAAGGAAATATTTCTGTCTAGACATGATATTTTTATTAAGGAAATGTCGGCTTGAGTGTCTACTAGGAAAGAACAAAATTTTTGTGACTCGATTAGTTGTAATTCTATGAAATCTGAGTAATTTAAATTTAAACAATAGATGCCTATTGGTGAGGGAAGTTCGCATACTGGCTTAGTTCGTCCTCCCTCAGTGTTCGCTCCTGAGGGGCGCTGGCGTTTAAAGCGCGAACGTTTGCGTTTCGACCTCTACCGTTTGAGGATCTTGCATTGTTGTTTCTATTGTTACTATTGTCTGGATTAGGATTGGTATTTGGACGCGTATTATTACTGATATCTATTTCCGTTATAATTTCTATATCTTTGATTGTTGTTACCGTTATAGTTACTATTATATGAAAATGAACTATTATTTCTATAACCAGTATAGCCGCGGTTTGGGTAAAAACCTCGATAACTACCACGTGAATTTCTAAATGTACTGTTACCACGTGAGCGAAAAGCTAAAACCTGACGTTCAGTTACTTCGTTGTTTTGTTCTACAATTAATTTTGCTACTACGTCTTTCGGATCAGTAAATGCCGTTGAGGCTAAAATGGTTTTTACTAAATTGGATTTTGCGTTTAAACGACACACGTTAACAGTTTGTTCGACTGCCATTTCATGAGCTTTCGTTTGAGTGATCCCTTCAATAATAAGAGACCGCTCAAGTGAGTCAGCTAAATCTTCAACTTTTTTTGCAAAATCTGTATAATTGTTACCGTTAACATGCAACGCTGCAATTCTCCCTGCTACAACTTTCGAGTTGTCTGGTTTGATCCTATTACGCAGAGCTGTTTTAATTTCATTAACTGAAGTTACTTCTGTTGGTATTGCTTCACGAGCTTTACCCTCTAGTTTTGATTTTAAGAACGCTATAAAAGTATCGGTTAAATCTGCAGTCGCGAATTGTTCGAGTAATGCAATTTTGTCTATGAAAGAATCAAGTGCTAGTGGATCACCACTGTAGTTTTCTCTAATAGAATTAGCACATGTGTTAATAAAAATTCTCTTTTCCTCTGGAATTGCCATGATTTGATCGTTAAGATTTGGAGCTGAATTAGAAGAAGATGAGGCCACGTTTGTACTATTTGGATCGTTAGGATCTGATTTTAGAGTAGAAGTTAAAATTTCACTATTTGAATCGTTAAGATTTGAAACTAAATTAGAAGTTAAATTTTTAATGGAAGAATTTTCGAAGCCTGGAAAATCTGTTGATAAAGAAAATCTATTTTCCTGGTTTGTGACTTTTTCGGTCAAAGATGAAGCTAAACTTTCGTAGCTTGAGCCTGATTTATCTGAATCGGATTCTGAATCTGAAGTTTTTTGCACTTGTCTACCACTTCTAAGGTTGTACATATGAAATTACTAAAGCACTTGTTAGAATGTTGAATTTATATTTGAAGTTAAATTGTCGAGAAAAAAGAGCGAAGGAAAAAATTAAAGAAATATTTAACAATTTATTAGAAGAATTAATTGAAACTGCAGTAAATTTTTATGAAAAATTTGTAAAAAGTAATTGAATTCAAAATGGCTCAAAAGTATGTAAGTATTAATTGGTAAAAGTCTTAAAATGTACTCACGGACGCACCGCTTTATATGAAAATCTCAATTTGGTTTTTCACGGAACCACCGTTTTATATAAAAAAAATTTTAATTGGTTTTTAACAGAACCACTGCATATTTCAAAAAAAATTTTAATTGGTTTAAGAACACGTGAAGAGTTTAGGGAAATACCGTTTACAAAAATCGCACCTTTGGATTCACTTTAAATCACTTTATGACACACATAACCTTTAAAGTTCACATGCAAAAGAAAATATACGTGTTTAATAATGATTATACACATGCAAGCAAAGCAAGTGTAGTATGTTCGAATAGATGTGTTTAATATTTATGCAATATTTCCCATTTAGCATTTTACCAATTATGTAAAACAAATATAATTTTAACACTAGTTTTAAGCAGAAGTAGTTCGTACTAATTTGAAAAATAAAATTGGGGTTGCAGCTGGTTTTAGGCAAAGTAGTTTTAATGTGAAGAATTAGTAGTAATTTCAAACAAAAGTAGTTGTAGTGAAGTAGTTTTGATTTATCGTATTTTTAACTATAACTTTAGTTAACAAAATGATTTTTTTTTTTTGCGCCAAATATTTATATTAACAAAAGGTGTTAAGTTGAAGTTAGCATTGTATACTTAGTCACTTAATTTAAGCTAATATAGTTTTAAGTTTATAAAATTAACATATTTGGAAAAATGAGCCTCGTGGGACTAGTACTGGTCGCACAAAAGTACTGATGCAATTAAGTAAGGTTATTTTACGTGCTCCCACGCTGCAGTCATGAAAAGTGAGGTTATTTTGGGTGCTCCCGCGCCGCAGTCACAAAAGTAAGGTTATTATATATGGCGTGCTTTTGCTGCCCATTAGCCGAAAAAGAAAATGGCGTTTTTCTGCGCCCACCAATGGCATTTTTCTGCGCACACGGGTATGGATGCCCCTTTTTAGGAGCTCCAAAGCAAATTCTTCTAGCGGCTGGCCCGCGCGTCACGGTCGCCATGTACCATAAACGTATAAAATTTATTTACCGATAAGGTTCCCAATATGGTTCTGCAAAATTCCAAAACGATGGCACAGTGATCAAAAATTCCCGGTCTCTCTGTGCTAAGCTGCCTTCAACTCACTTGCAGTTGATCCCAAGGGAATAGTCCACCCAACACACAATAAAATGAATCCGAGTTTTTATTTCACGATTTAAGTGAATAATTTATTATTTTTTATAAAAATGAGCTGGTTCGACTCGTGTCTGCAAAAATTATGTGTATATCTGTATTATTTCTTTGCCGAGCAAATCAAGAGCCGGGTTGCATTTTCAACCTCAGATCATCAACAGCTGATGTATGGTTGATGTGGTGAGTTGCTCTTAGGGTGTCGTTACATCACCCTTCTTTGGGAAGAAGAAGTCAGCAGAGTGATCAATTCTGCTGGCTTCTTCTTGCCCGATATTATTCAATCTAAAATATGTTGTATATTGGACTCAAACATACATCAGCCTAAGTTCCAATTAATACATAGTTTTATTGACTTATTTAATATAAGTAGTTTAGATTTAAGATAATTTAATTTATTTGTACAATGTTATTGAAATTTTTGCATTGCAATATGCAAATAGTAGTGGCATGATATATGTATATAAAAATTTTTATTCAAGAATTAAGTTTGTTTTTTTTTTTTTTTTTTTTTTTTGTATTTTGTACTACTAGTTAAACTATTAGTTAAAGTGTATTTTTTGTTTGTTTATAACGTTTAAAGTATTATTAACTTATAATATAGTCTTTTTTTCGTTTTGTAATAATTTCATTTAAATGTATAGTTTAACATTTTTATCTTATGATTTTGAAACTAGGAAGGTTTTGCTATGCCAATTGGCATATGTGATATATAAAAATTTTCGGTTTTTTTTTTGATTAAATTTAGATTTGTATCATTTTTGTTCTGCCTTCTTGGCTGTTTGTAAAGGAATTTTTTTTTGTTGTATATACGAGTTTAGTATAAACAAGTAGTTATTGATTTACTTTATTAATTCTATTTTTGTGTAAAATCTTTTCTTTTCTTGTAACTTCATCAAAAATAGTTACATTAGGTTCGTTAATTTTAGTTATAGTGAACGGACCTTGATATATATTCTCGTGTTTATGATGTGGTTCTTTCTGTAAAAGTACTTTATCTCCGATTTTTACAATTAAAGGTCGTGCCGTTTTATCGTACATATTTTTACTTTGTACCTTATTTTTATTAATTAGGTTTTGTGCCATTTTGTGCGATTTCTGCATCCTAAACTTAACTTCTTTGGCATAGTTCTCGACATTATAAATTGGGTCAATTGTTTCTTTACTTAATTCATTAGGCAAAGTTGCCTTTTTCCCAAAGACTAACTCGTAAGGCGAAAATTGGTTGTCGAAAACTGTGCTACTCGTAGTATTGTGTAGGAAAGTAAAGTATTTTAAATAAACATCCCAATCAGAAAAAGTGTGTTTTAAATATGCACGTAAGTATTCATTAAAAACTCTATGATTACGTTCAATCGTGCCAACAGTTTCATGATGGTATGCAGTTGAAAAATTATGTTGAATATTTAAAAGTTTAGTTAATTCTTCAAATAATTCGTTTTTAAATTCAGTACCTAAATCTGATTTTATGGCATTCATTGTGCCGTATGTTAAAATGAATCCTTCAAAAATAGCTGAAGCGATTGTTTTTGCCGATTTGTCTGGTACAGCAACTGTTACCAGATATTTAGTCATGTCGCAAATCATGGTAAGTGCGAACTTGTTACCATATTTGGACTCAGGTAGGGGTCCTATTGTGTCAATTACTAGTATATCAAATGGTTTACAAGGAGTTGGTGTTAAAACAAGTTTTTCTTTTGTTTTAGGTTTAACCTTGTTTAAAAGACAATCCTTACAATTTTTGATATATTTCGATATATCACGAGTCATGTTCTTCCAATAAAATTTTGTTCGCAATTTTGCGTAAAGTCTTTTCATTCCGCAATGTCCACCGGAAATGGGATCATTATGGTAAATTTTCATAAGTTTTAATTTTGTATCTTCGTCTGTTACTGTCTCCACTGGATCTATCAGTATAATTTCTAAAGATTTTAAAATTTTATTTCCAATATTTTTGAAATTCGTAATAGTATAATGTTCGAACATAATATCGTTTTTAGGCCATTCAATCTGCTTAATTTTGCGTTTGCCGGCTTCTGATTCAAGCCTCGAAAGTAATTTCTCTAAAGTCATTATTTCGTTAACAAGCTCAAAACTAAGTAACTCGAGTTTCTTATGTTTAATATGCGCAAAAATTCTTAAATTTGTTGTTTTATTATTTTTATCGTACGTAATTGCAGATCTTATTCGTGGGACTTTTTTCGAAAAATTAAATGAAAATTTGTCGTAGACATGTAAAGTAAGTTGTTTTTCATCATTTTTGTCTATTTTCTTATATAAATTTTTGTCGTTTGCCTTTTTTGTCATGGCTCTTGTCTGTACTGCCAAAATTTGTTTGTTAGCTTCTTTAATCTCATCGATTGTTATACGCGATAGTGCATCAGCACAAACGTTTGATTTACCTTTTATATATACAATAGTAAAGTTATATTCAGATAGTTCCAGTCTTATTCTGGAAAGTTTTGAAGATGGGTCTTTCATGGTGAATAAGTATACTAGATGTCTATGGTCTGATTTTACAATGAAATGGGTACCATAAACATATGGTCGAAATTGCTTGATTGCAAAGTAAATGGCTAAAAGCTCTAATTCTATAATGGGTTTTTTCTGTTCGGCTTTATTAAATGCTTTAGAAGCGAAACAAATTGGTGAATCGCTACCTTGCTGTTCTTGACTTAAAATAGCGCCACATCCAGTTGTGGAAGCATCAACAGTGATAATGAACTGTTTAGTAAAATCTGGATATTGAAGTAATTTTGGTGAAAGTAACGCTGCTTTCAAAGATAAAAATGCTCTTTCGCACTCTACATCCCATACAAATTCAACTCTTTTCCTGCTTAATCGGTTCAGAGGCGCTGCCAGAGACGCAAAGTTAGGTATAAACCGTCTGTAATAATTTGCAAACGCGACGAATCGTCGTACCGCGTCTTTGTCAGTCGGTTTTGTATATTTTTTAATTGCGTTTATCTTAGAGTCGTCTGGCAACAAACCTTTGGCTGCGCATTTATGACCTAAAAATGTAACTTCTGGTCGTAAAAAGTTGCATTTATTTGGGTTAAGTTTGAGATTAAAAGATCTACAAGTATCGAAGACTTTTGAAAGATTTTTAATGTGGTGTGCTTCGCTACACCCTATGACGATAATATCGTCGACGTACAAAAATGCGACATTGGGTGGTATACCCGAAAAAGCTATGGTCATCATTCGCGAGAATGAATTAGGTGCTATATTTAAGCCGAATGGAAGCACTTTCCATCTAAATGCGCCACGGTCAGTGCTGAAAGACGTAATGTTACGAGAGTCAGGATGCAAGGGGATTTGGTGAAATCCTGAAAAAAGATCTAATGTGGAAAAATATTTTGCTCTACCGAGATTGTCTAAAATATCGTCAATTCTAGCTAGTGGGAATTTATCAGCAATGAGTTTTTTGTTTACCGCGCGAAAATCTACGCACATACGATATGCTTTTTGACCATTAGTATCTTTCTTTGGGACTACAATCAAAGGACTATTGTAATTCGAATAACTTGGTTCAATCAAATCGTTGTCTAACAATTTATTTACTTGGCGATTTATTTCTTCGCGTTGAGAGTATGGCAATCTATAATTTTTGACATATACCGGATCGTTGTCTGTCAGTCTTAATTTTTGCTCGTAAAAGTTATTTAAAGTCATTTTGTCCGTGTCAAGAGCGAAAATGTCGGCATAATCTATGCAAAGGTCAATTAATTTACTATGAGCATGTTGAGGTATTTGATTTTTTAAAATCGAAATTAGTTTTTCCGTACGTTTGTCTTCTGTTTCTGTCTTGTTAATTGTATAAACATTGTAGTTTGAAAGTTTTTCTGTTCGAATACTTTTCCTTTTGACACACTTTATATCATCCGTGGTATTTATAACTTTAATAATTGGGTTACTGGAATTAACAATGCACCTAGCTGTGAAAACACCTCTTTCAATTTCCTGCGAGTCTACGAAAAGTGGTTCGGGTGAATCTCCTAAATCAAAAAGTCTGAATATTTCACATCTTGATGGAATGATACAACTGTCGCTTTCTGTTCCGTGCAGGATTGGTATCGCGACTTTTTCATTACCTACCCAAAAGGAAATACTATTTCTTTCATAATTAATAATGCACTTGTTAATTTTCAGAAAATCTTTACCCAGTATGCCATAGGATGGAATATTAAAGTCTTCATTCACTACATGTAAAGTATGTTTAATAGAAAAGTTTGAAAAATTTAAATTTGCTGTAATTTTACCTAAAGTGGAAACTGAATTGGAAGTGACACCGGTAATGTTAATAATGTCGTTCGTATTTAAGGAAATATTTCTGTCTAGACATGATATTTTTATTAAGGAAATGTCGGCTTGAGTGTCTACTAGGAAAGAACAAAATTTTTGTGACTCGATTAGTTGTAATTCTATGAAATCTGAGTAATTTAAATTTAAACAATAGATGCCTATTGGTGAGGGAAGTTCGCATACTGGCTTAGTTCGTCCTCCCTCAGTGTTCGCTCCTGAGGGGCGCTGGCGTTTAAAGCGCGAACGTTTGCGTTTCGACCTCTACCGTTTGAGGATCTTGCATTGTTGTTTCTATTGTTACTATTGTCTGGATTAGGATTGGTATTTGGACGCGTATTATTACTGATATCTATTTCCGTTATAATTTCTATATCTTTGATTGTTGTTACCGTTATAGTTACTATTATATGAAAATGAACTATTATTTCTATAACCAGTATAGCCGCGGTTTGGGTAAAAACCTCGATAACTACCACGTGAATTTCTAAATGTACTGTTACCACGTGAGCGAAAAGCTAAAACCTGACGTTCAGTTACTTCGTTGTTTTGTTCTACAATTAATTTTGCTACTACGTCTTTCGGATCAGTAAATGCCGTTGAGGCTAAAATGGTTTTTACTAAATTGGATTTTGCGTTTAAACGACACACGTTAACAGTTTGTTCGACTGCCATTTCATGAGCTTTCGTTTGAGTGATCCCTTCAATAATAAGAGACCGCTCAAGTGAGTCAGCTAAATCTTCAACTTTTTTTGCAAAATCTGTATAATTGTTACCGTTAACATGCAACGCTGCAATTCTCCCTGCTACAACTTTCGAGTTGTCTGGTTTGATCCTATTACGCAGAGCTGTTTTAATTTCATTAACTGAAGTTACTTCTGTTGGTATTGCTTCACGAGCTTTACCCTCTAGTTTTGATTTTAAGAACGCTATAAAAGTATCGGTTAAATCTGCAGTCGCGAATTGTTCGAGTAATGCAATTTTGTCTATGAAAGAATCAAGTGCTAGTGGATCACCACTGTAGTTTTCTCTAATAGAATTAGCACATGTGTTAATAAAAATTCTCTTTTCCTCTGGAATTGCCATGATTTGTTCGTTAAGATTTGGAGCTGAATTAGAAGAAGATGAGGCCACGTTTGTACTATTTGGATCGTTAGGATCTGATTTTAGAGTAGAAGTTAAAATTTCACTATTTGAATCGTTAAGATTTGAAACTAAATTAGAAGTTAAATTTTTAATGGAAGAATTTTCGAAGCCTGGAAAATCTGTTGATAAAGAAAATCTATTTTCCTGGTTTGTGACTTTTTCGGTCAAAGATGAAGCTAAACTTTCGTAGCTTGAGCCTGATTTATCTGAATCGGATTCTGAATCTGAAGTTTTTTGCACTTGTCTACCACTTCTAAGGTTGTACATATGAAATTACTAAAGCACTTGTTTGAATGTTGAATTTATATTTGAAGTTAAATTGTCGAGAAAAAAGAGCGAAGGAAAAAATTAAAGAAATATTTAACAATTTATTAGAAGAATTAATTGAAACTGCAGTAAATTTTTATGAAAAATTTGTAAAAAGTAATTGAATTCAAAATGGCTCAAAAGTATGTAAGTATTAATTGGTAAAAGTCTTAAAATGTACTCACGGACGCACCGCTTTATATGAAAATCTCAATTTGGTTTTTCACGGAACCACCGTTTTATATAAAAAAAATTTTAATTGGTTTTTAACAGAACCACTGCATATTTCAAAAAAAATTTTAATTGGTTTAAGAACACGTGAAGAGTTTAGGGAAATACCGTTTACAAAAATCGCACCTTTGGATTCACTTTAAATCACTTTATGACACACATAACCTTTAAAGTTCACATGCAAAAGAAAATATACGTGTTTAATAATGATTATACACATGCAAGCAAAGCAAGTGTAGTATGTTCGAATAGATGTGTTTAATATTTATGCAATATTTCCCATTTAGCATTTTACCAATTATGTAAAACAAATATAATTTTAACACTAGTTTTAAGCAGAAGTAGTTCGTACTAATTTGAAAAGTAAAATTGGGGTTGCAGCTGGTTTTAGGCAAAGTAGTTTTAATGTGAAGAATTAGTAGTAATTTCAAACAAAAGTAGTTGTAGTGAAGTAGTTTTGATTTATCGTATTTTTAACTATAACTTTAGTTAACAAAATGATTTTTTTTTTTCGCGCCAAATATTTATATTAACAAAAGGTGTTAAGTTGAAGTTAGCATTGTATACTTAGTCACTTAATTTAAGCTAATATAGTTTTAAGTTTATAAAATTAACATATTTGGAAAAATGAGCCTCGTGGGACTAGTACTGGTCGCACAAAAGTACTGATGCAATTAAGTAAGGTTATTTTACGTGCTCCCACGCTGCAGTCATGAAAAGTGAGGTTATTTTGGGTGCTCCCGCGCCGCAGTCACAAAAGTAAGGTTATTATATATGGCGTGCTTTTGCTGCCCATTAGCCGAAAAAGAAAATGGCGTTTTTCTGCGCCCACCAATGGCATTTTTCTGCGCACACGGGTATGGATGCCCCTTTTTAGGAGCTCCAAAGCAAATTCTTCTAGCGACTGGCCCGCGCGTCACGGTCGCCATGTACCATAAACGTATAAAATTTATTTACCGATAAGGTTCCCAATATGGTTCTGCAAAATTCCAAAACGATGGCACAGTGATCAAAAATTCCCGGTCTCTCTGTGCTAAGCTGCCTTCAACTCACTTGCAGTTGATCCCAAGGGAATAGTCCACCCAACACACAATAAAATGAATCCGAGTTTTTATTTTACGATTTAAGTGAATAATTTATTATTTTTTATAAAAATGAACTGGTTCGACTCGTGTCTGCAAAAATTATGTGTATATCTGTATTATTTCTTTGCCGAGCAAATCAAGAGCCGGGTTGCATTTTCAACCTCAGATCATCAACAGCTGATGTATGGTTGATGTGGTGAGTTGCTCTTAGGGTGTCGTTACAAGCGCAAGCTGGGGAATAACGAATCAGTTTGATTTAAACACGCTAGTAGTGAAGTATAATTGAATTTGTGATGTAGTACTCCCAAAGTAGTCTAATAAAGACCAACTCGATGATTTTTTGATGGTACGTTTATAAAAAATGATTGAAATATATCTGTATTTGTAAATGAGTATTTTATGTCGACTGATGTTAATATCTAAAGTTAAATTTACTCATTTGTGGGCGCCAATTTTTATCAGTGGCGCTGCTGAAAAATTCTACCAATCACATTTTTGATCTCCATATATATGTATGTGGTATTTAAAAGAATTTCGTGTGTTTGGGCGCTATATTAAGTATAGCAGCCCATCCATTTGTTTTGTTTGGGCGCCATAATAATAATTGTCCTGTACACCTGAATACAACGAGAGTAAGATCAAAAAGTAATATAATTTCATTACAACTAGACTACCTCGCATTAAGATCACCATATATATATTACCATTATGTATACACATATGTACACGTAGCGGAGAAGAGAAGCACAAACACATGCAGATATCTTATCTGAGAGGCTCCCAAAAGTATGCAATTATAATTGTGCTCACATATACAAGCGCATATGAGAAGCTATAAACGTAGTAATTTTATAGCTGATAACCTAACTAGTAAATTCTAGAAATGGAAGCGCCTAGAAGTATGCGAACGAGAAATCACATAGTATGAAAGGCAGCAACAGTAGAGGGTCGACAATCAGTTTGATTTAAGACGCTATCTGGCGAGCAATAGTAGTGTTATTCTGAAGTAATTTAATAAAGACCATTTTGCATTATTGAATAGTGGAGTTATTTATTCAACAGCTTAGTGATTCGAAAGTTAGCAGAAGGTTGCAAATAAGGGGAATTGCAGTAAATTCATTACAATTGGTGTCAGAAAAGGAATTGTTGAATAAATTCCGAAGACTTCGAATACAACTTGCACATGGCAAAGTGGAGTGAATTGAAGATCCAGCAACTGAAGAAGGAGTTGGAGAGCCGTGGATTGAATGCAACCGGCAATAAACTCGAACTTCAGGCACGACTACGAAAGGCAATGGAATTAGAGGGAATTCACGTGGAAGAGTATGTCTTTCCTCTTAATGGCGAGGAGACAACAAAGATTGAAGAGAAAAATGAAACATCGCAGACAGTTACGAGCACAGACTTGAACAGGATGCAATATCTGCTCAAACATCAACAATGGCATCTCAACTGGAATCAAAGGAGACACGTATAATATCCAAGATGGAAACTCAACTGGAAGAACAGAAAACATATATGGCATCTCAACTGGAATCGCAGGAGACACGCATAGCATCGAAGATTGAAGCACAAGAAACGGGTATTTCAGAAATGTCAACACAGATTACATCAAAGATGGAAAGAAAAAGAGACACGCATAACAATACAACTCGAAGCGCAAGAGGCGCGTATATCATCAAAACTCGAAGCGCGTATGGACGAGAAAATAACGCAGTTTGAGTTAAAAATCGAGGCCGAGGTGGATGCTTTGTGAGGTCGTATACAGGAGTTGCACTCTAAATCGCCGAGCTGTTTCAGCAAGCAATCCGAAGGTAACAACTCCATCTTTTGACGGATCTGTTCCTTTCCAGGTGTTTAGGCTTCAATTTTAGAAGACATCAGCAGTGAACAACTGGAATGCTGAAGATAAAATTGCTGCACTGTTGGTGGCATTGAAAGGGCCTGCAGCTGAAATCTTACAGACTATTCCAGAGTACGAAAGGAACAGTTATGAAACATTGATGGCCGCTGTCGAGAGGCGTTACGGAAGCGAGCATAGGAAAGAGATATATCAAATTGAGTTGCAAAATCGCTACCAAAAAGCGAATGAAACTTTGCAGGAGTTTGCGTCGAATGAGTCGAAAGACTGGCCCATCGAGCAAATGCGGACGCACCCGTGGAATACACCGAGAGGGTAAAAATCCAGAACTTCATAAATGGCTTACGAGATGTGGAAACGAAACCAGCTACATATGCGAATCCAAAACTAACATTTGCTGAAACGGTATCACATGCACTGACTTTTGAGTAAGTCAGCGTACAAAGCTCATCGCGTGGAAGTGGAAAGGCCAGACTGGGTAGACATAATTTTAGAAGCTGAAAAATGCTGGAGTTATGAAACGTTTCAAATGCGGCAACCCAGGTCACATTGAACGTCATTGCAACACCGGTCCTAATACTTCCAACAATGTGGGGGGCCGCAAACGCAGAGCTGACGGAGATGAGCAAATCCCCAAGTCCACTCAATCGCTAAACTAAATAGAGTCAGCAACAAGGGGCGACAGCTGGCTCCCTCAATTGAATGCCCTATAATCTCTATCTCGCAAATTGGAAGAAGGTCGAACAATCTTACTGTCGGAGGACATGTGGATGGAAAGGAACGTTTACTGACTGTAGATACGGGTGCATCTCACACCATCATTCGAGCGGATTTAGTCAACAAGAAGATAAGAATATTGCTTGGAGCAAGATTACGTACAGCCCCGGGAGAGGACACCCAGGTAATTGGAGAAATAGCATGTGAAGTAGCAATTGGGAACGTCACGGTACTACACAATTTTATAGTGGCAGAGATTGTTGATGAAATCATAATTGAGGGGATGTGTGGAATAATGGTATACGTCGAGTTACACCGTTCTTCCATAAATCAACTAAATAAAAAGAGCACGATTACATACACATACCAGATACCATATTAATCTTAGAAAATAATAGTGATATTTAAACAAATATAATAGCTTCATTTATGTAAAAACGGTATAACTCTCTAATAAATTTTTGCAGTAGTGAAGCATCGAAATGATATGAAAATATATTCAATGTCGTAGACCAGAAAGAACTGAAAAATAAAAGAATTGAAGTGGTTTCAAAAACGACTAAGCAGACAGAGGACTCCATTGTTAAAAATAGAAAAAAGGCTACAAATGATAAAAGTAGTAAAAAAAAAGATTGCTAAAAATAACAAAAGAAATAAGAAATAGTTATGAGCACTTCTAATTAATAGAATATAATGCATTTAAAAATGGTTATTAATGTATCTACTGTTTTGTTTAATAAATTATCTCAATCAAAATATTTGATATTCGATCTATGGAATAACGGTATAACTCAAAAAAAAAAAAGAAATCATCCATTTTCTAATAAAATTATATATATATATATAAAATTTATTACTTTTTCTTATCAAAGAATCATACTATCTAAAATCTTACCAAGTAGGATTATTATAAATTTATTTTTACCTGTATTGTTAAGTTTTTTCACTTTTCTCAAAAGGTTGATTTTGGAGTTATACCGTTATTCCACACATCCCCTCAATTGGAGTGGACTTCTTAATCGACCAAGGCATCAAGATTGATATGCAAAGCAAGACGATGAGATATAAGAACATGGATGTGCCACTTAATTTCGGCTACGAGAGAGGCTACAGCAGTCAACGAGTGCTGGTGGAAGGCAGTCAGCAAATACCACCAAAATCAGAAGCAGTCATCTGGGCAAAGGTTGGTGGAGATTGTGGGACAAACAAATTGTGGGTGGTCGAAGCAGTAAACAAATCAAAGCTGAACGTACTTGTAGGAAAAACCCTGGCTATGACAAAACAAGATGGACGTACTCCGGTAAGAGTACTAATGAGTTCAATTCACCACTCAAACTGACCAAAGGAGCTATTTTGGAAAGATGCCAAGAGGCTGAAGCGGTTATTAACTATGAACAGCTCCAGGAACACGTTTCATCTAGTAATACTAATCTTTCAAATGACATCACGGCATGGACGGAGGGGCTAGAGGAAGATTATCAGAGCATGGCAAAGAAACTGCTCCTAAAATACGCAAACATATTTGACCAGGTTGATTTCAAACCATTCCCCACCAATGTTGTGAAACATCAAATTGACACTGGAGACGCGAGGCCGATACGTCAAGCTCCTCGTAGTGTTCCACTGGCGCAACGGGAAGTTGTGAATCAAATCGTATAAGAAATGAGTGACAGCGGCGTCATCGAACCATCAGCTAGTCCATGGAGCTCACGTGTGGTACTTGTGCAGAAAAAGGATGGGGAAATGAGGTTTTGCGTGGACTACCGCAAGTTGAACGACGTCACGAAAATGGATAGCTACCCATTGCCAAGAATTGACGACACTTTGGACTCGCTCTCTGGTACGAAATGGTTTTCCACACTGGACTTTAAAAGTGGCTACTGTGTGAGGACCCAAATCCACCGGCTTTGGAGCCCACACATTCGAACCTATAAATATTTGTCACAACTTATTTGAACATTTATAAATCGTATTTGAATTACAAATTATATATCATTTTTCGAAACACCCTAATGTATTTGACAATGAATTTATATCAGTGCATATAGCATGTAAAACATATAAACCTGAATTATATAAATTGAATTTACACACATAAAATAATAATTTTTATACACTTATATATTTATTATTTCGCAAAAACATAATTTTCTATGCCCGCATACGGCAGATATTTTGGTTGGATATTATATTGTGCATAGAGATCATACGGGAAAAACTTTGGCTTTGCATCGAGATCAACGAACCTGCTGGAATTCTAAACAACGATGGGAATACAGCAACGCAATAAGCAACACACATAAGCTCCCACTGCAAGGGCACCAAAAATGTACAAACATACGTATACAAAGAAATTGCGACCATGCGCAGCAGGCATTGAAGCGAGCCGTCAAGGCGGACATCGCACAAAGAGGAAACAAAAAAATTGCAATGTACTAGAAAGACGTAACTTCAGCATACCAACAACAAAGCGTGGGTACTAGGCAGCCATAAACATTCCACTTGCAAGTTACTTAGGAAGGGCAACCAACTCGTTGACAACAACAAGGCACAATAAGCAGGCAGCAGAAGGAAATTGAGAGTAACTATGCTAACTAACTGGAGATGCATACCAATGAACTCGCATGCTAGATGGCAGTCGAAGGGGACTTACTATATATGTAATTTAGAAATAAATACTTATATACAAGTAGATAATTGGATATATGGGCAGAATAATACCGTTAAACGTAGGATACCTTATGTAAATACATATAATAAGTAAGATTTATTGTTGCAGGATAACTGTGCACCTGCGCGTGGACAAGTATAAAAGGGCGAAAAATTTTGCGAATTTCAGCAGTAGCTAGCTAGGTATATATACTAGCCTGCTAACGCCTTGTTTAGCGGTGAATAGGACTCCTGGGATTTTTCCATCTCACGACTTCTTTATTTTAGCAACTTTGGGGATTTTTCCAACCCCATCGTTAGAGGGATTGTGGTGGTTTTTCCACCTCCGCAACCTTCAGGAAGAGCAGGGTATCTTTAAGTTGTATACTCGGTGGAGGTTTTACCAACTCCACCGACTGGGAGGAAGTGGTGGTTCTCCACCTCCGCTTTCTTTACGAATAGGTTGAGATTTTAGTTTAAACGTAGTCCCGGTGGGGGTTTTCCCAACCACATCGGCGTAGAACCGATGGTGGCTTCCCACTTCCGTCGCCGCAACTTTAAGGGTAGTTTTGCAATTGACTTGAATAAAGAGTTTATAACGTTAAAACAACAAACAGGATCTTTCTGTTTAAAAGGAGACGATAAGGATTCTTCTCTCTTCCAACAGGGATCCTGGACGGACTAAGCATACCCCGGCGTAAGGAAAAGTCCGCCACAAATGGCGTTTGAGACACGTTTTGAAGAGCTAGCTCTTCAGCATACCCGGACGGTCAGGCCGCTAACACCAAACAACAAAGAATTAGTAGTGCCCGCCGGCAGCGTCCCCGCACCAAAAGTGGTAAATCAGACGGCGGATCCAAGAGGAAGTTTGCAAACGCCGATATACGCCATGCACCAGCCGGTGTCGCACGCCAACGTAATGGACTGAGTACGTAAGTGGGGGTTGAAGTACGACGGCGGTAAGGAGCCACTTAGTTTCACTGAGCGGGTGGAGGAGCTGGCCGATAGTTACCAAGTTGGTCGCGATTCCATCCGACGAGCGTTACCTGAGTTGCTGAAGGACAAGGCCTTGGTGTGGTACCGGAACAAAAATAGGCAGTGGCAAGAGTGGGAAGCCTTCAAGAAGGACTTTCTTAAATTTTTTCTGAAATCGAGGTATTTCGAGCATCTAGATGATGAGATCCGGCAGCGTGTGCAACGAGCAGGTGAGCAGTTTAAAGATTAAGTTTTATCGTTACAGGCACTCATTCGTCACGCTGACTACAACGGCGAGCAGAAACTGAACCGCATTTACAGAAATTGTCGAAGAGAGTACCAGCTTTGCAACAAACGAAGCGAGTTCACCAGTCTAGAGGAACTGGTAAACCTGGCCGAGGACTATGAGAACATCATACCGGAGAAAGAACCGGTGAGGCCAGTGGCGAAACCTTTTGTGCCGCGACGACCAGCCAAGCATTATCACTATATGCACGAAGATGAGAGACAAGGAGAACGGAGACCGGAGGCGCAACGACAAGCGAGCACGCCAGAGCATGCGACAATACCGCACCAAGGGCCCATCGATCCACGGAACGCATGCAGGCGATGCGGAGAAAGCGGGCACTACGCACATGGGTGTCGCAACGAACGAAGAGATTTCTGTTGGCATTGTGGCCGAGTAGGTATACTAATGCGTGACTGCTGTCGTGGACAGCAGGGAAACGGGTAGAGACCCCATTGGTATCGAGGGGTGGAGTCTCAACAAACCCAACCTCGTACTCAGTAATCACATTAGGCAGACCCAAGGGCGAATCTTGGCTGCAGTAACCCTGGATGGAGAAGAAGTCATGGCGTCAGTAGATACGGGGCGACACGAAGTTTCATCAGCGAGAAGACAGGGGCGAAAATAGATGCACGGAGGTTCAAGAAGATACAGACACGAGTGGTGATGGGCGATGGCAACGCAGCATGGATAGCGGAGGCAGTGGATGCAGAGGTAAAACTGGGGATCAAGTTCATTAGAATGAGTTGTTAGTTCTGCCTCTGTTAGTCGGCAGCGTGGTTATCGGGACAGACTATCTGGCAAAGGCTAAATTTGAGCTGAGGTGCTGCAACGAAACAATAACGCTACGAGCAGAAGAGAGAGCGCAGGAGATAGTAACGTGTACAACCATGATTGAGGACGAAGGTAGCGCAAGTATCGAGAAAGACGTGAGGAGTGACGTGGCGGTGAGTACCTTTCTAAAGCGTGAATTACAGATTTTCGAAGAGATGACAGGAGTATCCAACGTTGCCACGCATAAGATAGTGATGCGAGATGACCGTCCAATCAAACAGCGGTATTTTCCTAAGAACCCAAAGATGCAGGAGATCATAAACAAAGAGGTAGACGAGCTGATAGAGAAAGGTTGCATCGAACCATCTCACAGCCCACACAGTGCACTAATAGTTCTAGCCCGGAAGAAGAACGGCAAATGGAGACTCTGCGTTGACTATCAGCAGCTCAACGCCGCTCACTGCCAGATGCGTACCCACTCCCAAGAATACAACATATATTGGATAGACTACGTAGCTCGCGTTTTATCAGCAGTCTGGACCTCAAAAATGGTTATTGGCAAATCCCGATGGCGGAAGATAGCAAGAAGTATACAGCATTCACCGTGCCCGGCCGAGGGTTGTATCAATGGAAAGTGATGCCATTCAGTCTACATTCCGCTCCGGCTACGTTTCAGCGAGCACTCGACCCTGTTATTGGCCCAGCGTTGGAACCAAATGCGTTCGCCTACCTGGATGATATCATCATCACCAGCACAACCTTGGAAGAGCATATAAAGCACCTAGGAGAAGTATTTCGGCGGCTACGGAGGGCGAATCTGAAGATCAACCCAGAGAAATGTGAGTTTTTTAAGAAAAGTTTGAAATATCTAGGACACGCCGTCAGCGAGGAAGGAATACACACGGATCCCGACAAAGTTGCGGCTATCAAGGAGCTGACGCCACCACACAACATACGAGAATTAAGGCGATTTCTAGGGATAGTTTCATGGTACCGGAGGTTCTTACCCGATTTTTGACAAGTTGCGCACACACTGACGTCAATGTTGAAGAAAGGAAGTAGGTGGAATTGGTCTGAAGAACAACAGGCGGCATTCGAAGCGTTGAAGGATTCACTAATACAAGCACCGGCACTAGCTTGCCCAGATTTTACTAAAAGATTTCATTTACAGACGGACGCGAGCGAGTATGGTCTCGGAGCAGTTCTCACACAATGGTTGGATGACGAGGAGCGAGTGATAGCTTATGCTAGCTGCCGGTTGAATAAAGCCGAGAAGAACTACTCACTGAGAAGGAATGTTTAGCAATCGTGTGGGCAATAAGGAAAATGAGACCGTATTTAAAAGGGTACAATTTCACGGTGATCACCGATCACCTGGCTTTGAAATGGCTGAACGCGATCGAAAGTCCGTCAGGCCGGATCGCTAGATGGGCGCTCGAGTTACCGCAGTATTCCTTCGACGTACAGTATAGGAAGGGTAAGATGAACGTGGTCGCACATGCACTGTCGGCAGCCACTGGAAGAACAGCGGGGTAGCCTTACGACACATGAAGAAAGTTTGAGTTGCAAGTGCTACACGTCAAATATGGCTGAAGTAACGAGGACACCAGAGAAGTTTCCCGAATACGTAATAGAGGAAGAAAGACTATACAGACGAATTGGAAGTCAAATAGATGGTGAATATGCGGTACCGTGGAAGTTATGCGTGCCGTCATTGGAGAGGCGAAGAGTTCTTAACGAGATTCATGACACACTAAGCGCAGGACACATGGGGATACAGAAATCCATCGCGCGTGCAAAGATGCAGTATTACTGGCCTGGGATGTTCAGGGATGTACGGAAGTGCGTGCAACTGTGCCACGCATGCCAAGTCTACAAACCCAGCCAGCAACAAGCTGCAGGTAAGATGCTCACGCAGGTTTCAGATGAACCTTTTAGTATAGTTTGTGCAGATTTCGTTGGACCACTCCCTCGTTCGAAGCATGGTAATACAATGGCATTAGTTTTCGTGGGTCGATTCTCGAAATGGGTAGAGGTTATAGCAATACGGAAAGCAACGACGGAGAACCTGATCGGAGGAATGAGAGAGAGGATTTTGACACGATTTGGCGCACCAGAAGTTCTAATAACAGACAATGGAGCACAGTTCACGAGCAGGCATTCTAAGAAATGTTTACAAGAGATTGGCATAAAGCACCAACTAACGGCACCGCACACACCGCAAGAGAACCCGACGGAAAGGGCGAATCGTAACATCAAGAGGATGATAACGCAGTTCACAGGGAAGGAGCATAAGACATGGGGTGAGTTGTTGCTAGAGATGACACTAGCACTGAATACGAGCGTATGCGAGTCAACAGAATTCGTGGTACAGGGTAGGGAACCGAGGATCCCCAACGCCCTCTACGATGAGCAAACATTTGGCACAGGCGAAGAGAAGATGGCTCTCAGTGAAAAGATGGCGAAAATTAAAGAGGTATATAAGATGGCACGTCGTAGACAACAGCAAGCATCAGCGGAGCAGGCAAGGCATTATAATTTACGTAGGAGACAGTGGCATCCGGCGGTGGGTGACTTTCTACTAGTAAAAGAGCACCAGCTGTCCAAGGCAGTGGACAACTTCGCAGAAAAATTAGCACCAAGATACAGTGGGCCCCATCGTGTAACGAACTTCGTATCGCCCGTAATCGTCGAACTAGTCAAGGTGGATAACTCCAAAAGAAGGACGGCACATATAAGCGAGCTAAAAGCATACCATCAGGCGACAGTCGAAGAAGAAGCAAGTCCGGAAACCGAAAGAAGAATAGGTTCACCCCGAGAGTGTGGTAATTTAAAAGCGTCTCGCCAAGCCCAGAATGGGGGCTTCACCGAAGTTCACATCGGGGAACAAACGAGACGACCGGCGACGATAGCAACAACACAACACGCAACATCATCAGCATTTCACCGAGATATCCACCGAGAAACACACAGAGCAACTGGCCGTAGTAGGAGCAACGCCACGGACGTCAACATCGCAAGCAGTTCAGGTCACGAAAGAAGATCAGACGGATTACAGCACGGTAGCGATATGTGGTTCACTAGCATTCGCCAATTCAGGTGCAAATGGTTCCAGAATCGAACGCGCAGACATAAGCAACAGTCAACAGGTAGTAGATGGAGACCGGACACAGCACATGCGCAAGCCCCAACCCTTGACAACGGGATCCAGACGGCGATGAACTACGCCAACAACACAGCCAACCAATGCTATAACCTGATGACCGAATTATGCATAACGTTTCATTTTAGAACAAAGCGCAGATCGCGAGAGATTACTCCATAAAGAACGCAAGCATTGATCGCTACGAGAAATTGAATTTTACAATGGTGACAGTACGTCCCATTGCGGCAGGTGAGGGGAGAGTGTGAGTACCCAAATCCACCGGCTTTGGAGCCCACACATTCGAACCTATAAATATTTGTCACAACTTATTTGAACATTTATAAATCGTATTTGAATTACAAATTATATATTATTTTTCGAAACACCCTAATGTATATGACAATGAATTTATATCAGTGCATATAGCATGTAAAACAAATAAACCTGAAATATATAAATTGAATTTACACACATAAAATAATAATTTTTCTGAAACACACTAATATACACTTATATATTTATTATTTCGGAAAAACATAATTTTCTATGCCCGCATACGGCAGATATTTTGGTTGTGCATAAAGATCATACGGGAAAAACTTTGGCTTTGCATCGAGATCAACGAACCTGCTGGGATTCTAAACAAAGATGGGAATACAGCAACGCAATAAGCAACACACATAAGCTCCCACTGCAAGAGCCCCAAAAATGTACAAGCATACGCATACCTAGAAATTACGACCAAGCACAGCAGGCATTGAAGCCAGCCGTCAAGGCGGACATCGCACAAAGAGAAAACAAAAAAATGCAATGTACTAGAAAGACGTCACCTCAGCATACCAACAATACAGCGTGGGTATTAGGCAGCCATAAACATTCCACTTGCAAGTTACTTATGAAGGGCAACCAACTCGTTGACAACAACAAGGCACAATAAGCAGGCAGCAGAAGGAAATTGAAAGTAACTATGCTAAATAACTGGAGATGCATACCAATGAACTCGCATGCTAGAAGGCACTCCAAGGGGATTTACTATATACATATGTAATTTAGAAATAAATACTTATATACAAGTAGATAATTGGATATATGGGCAGAATAATACCCTTAAACGTAGGATACCTTATGTAAATACATATAATATGTGAGATTTATTGTTGCAGGATAACTGTCCATCTGCGCGTGGACAAGTATAAAAGGGCGACAAATTTTGCGAATTTGAGCAGTAGCTAGCTAGGTATAGTAGCCTGCTAACGCCTTGTTTAGCGGTGAATAGGACTCCTGGGATTTTTCCATCTCACGAGTTCTTTATTTTAGTAACTTTGGGGGTTTTTCCAACCCCATCGTTAGAGGGATTTTGGTGGTTTTTCCACCTCCGCAACCTTCAGGAAGAGGAGGGTATCTTTAAGTTGTATACTCGGTGGAGGTTTTAACAACTCCACGAACTGGGAGGAAGTGGTGGTTCTCCACCTCCGCTTTCTTTACGAATAGGTTGAGATTTTAGTTTAAGCGTAGTCCCGGTGGGGGGTTTTCCAACCCCATCGGCGTAGAACCTACGGTTGCTTCCCACCTCCGCCGCCGTAACTATAAGGGTAGTGTTGCAATTGACTTGAATAAAGAGTTTATAACGTTTAAACAACAAACAGGATCTTCCCCTTTAAAACGAGATGATAGGGATTCTTCTCTCTTCCAACAGGGATCCTGGACGGACTGAGCATACCCCGGCGTAAGGAAAAGTCCGTCACCACTGGCAAGTTGAGGTGAAGCAGGAGACAGAGAAAACAGCCTTCAGCGTCGGAGATGGTCTTTGGCAATTTACAGCAATGCCCTGTGGACTATGTGATGCTTCAGCTACTTTCGAGAGACTCATAGATCAGGTATTGAAAGATCTACATTGGAAAACACGCTTGGTGTACCTGGACGACATCGTCGTATTGGGCAAGAACTTTGATGAACAACTTAAAAACTTAGAGGAAGTTTTCCAGAGAAAGGCTGACGCGGGTCTGAAACTAAGTGCCAAAAAGTGTTCGCTGTTTAAAAAGGAAGTAAATTATTTGGGTCACAAGGTAACAACAGAAGGCATCTGTATTGCGAATGAAAAGATAGAGGCAGTAAACGATTGGCCAAGACCATTGAATCTGCATGAATTGAGAAGTTTCCTTGGGGTGTGCACATATTACCGCCGATTTGTGCCAAACTTTTCCAACGTAGCCCATAGCCTCCATGAGTTTACAAGAAAAAATGGAATGGAAGAAGGAGCAAGAGGTGGCTTTCCAAACATTGAAGGAGCGTTTGTGCACTGCCGCAATGTTGGCATATCCGATTCCAGGAGCAACATTTATTCTAGATTCAGATGCGAGTAGGCATGCTATAGGAGGCGTTTTATCACAACTGGTTGATGGACAGGAGAAGGTAGTTGCATATTACTGCCGTTCGATTGGAAACCCAGAGAGGAGCTATTGCGTTAACACGGAGAGAGCTGTTGGCATTGGTAGAGTGCATTAAACATTATCACATATACCTCCACGGCCAGCGATTCCGCGTCAGGACAGATCATGCAGCGTTGAAATGGCTTCTGCAGTTCCGTAATCCGGAAGGACAATTGGCACGGTGGATCGAGCGACTACAAAGCTATGACTTTTCCAGTGAGCATCGAAAAGGTAGTTCCCATGGAAATGCTGATGCAATGTCACGAAGATCATGTAGTTTGGAATGTAAGCACTGTTCAAAGGCCGAGGCTAAAGAAGACATTATAGATGCGCGGCTAATGACTATGACGTGGACGGATGCATGGGGCAAGGAATAACTATGAAAGTGTCAGCTAGAAGAAACAGATCTGTCACATGTTATGCCAGGGCTCGAACGAAACGAAAGACCAAGCAGAGAGGAGATGTCAGCAGAGAGTCCCATTGCGAAGTCATATTGGGCACAGTGGAACAGTTTAGAATTTATATCAGGTTGCTTGCATCGAGCATGGGAGAGTGAGGATGGTCAATGCAAGAAGAAACTGATAGTTGTTCCAAGAAAGAGGATTCCTGACGTGTTCAGCGAGCTGCAAAATGGTCCAAGTGGAGGTCATCTTGGAATCAATAAGACGCTCGAGAAAATTAACCAGAGATTATATCGGGTTGGTTGCCGTCAGTCGGTCACCGAGTGGATTGCCAACTGCGAGGTTTGCAACAGAGCGAAAGGGCCCAAAACACGAAGTCATGGCCAGATGAAGCAGTATATTTCAGGTGCACCATTTGAAAGGATCGCCATGGATGGGTCCATTTCCTACTAGCAACAGCGGAAACAAATATGTACTGGTGGTTATGGATTGTTTCAGTAAATGTTCAGAGGTATACCCAATCCCAAGCCAAAAAGCGGAAACAGTAGCAGAAGTGGTTACAAATGATTTGGTTGCAAGGTATGGTGTACCAATGGAGTTACATTCTGACCAAGGCAGGAATTTTGAATCCTCTGTGTTCCAAGAAATGTGTAAGAAGTTGGGCATTCGAAAAACACTGCATTGCATCCTCAGTCCGATAGTATGGTGGAACGTTTCAATAGAACATTGGAGGAGCATTTAAGGAAAGTACTAGGCAAGTACCATAAGGAGTGGGGTACACACATATCATTATTCTTGATGGCCTACCGATCGGTAGTACATGAGACAATGGGCCAAACTCCCGCAAAGGTAATTTTTGGCAATGTGTTGGATACCTTACTTTTTCTTTAACGGATCCAAGTAGAAAAACACGATTGAATATTACAAATGTCTCTTTTATTCAATGTTATAAAAAAGGAAGTAAAGAAGATACAGTAAATTTGGTTTTGCTTTTACTATACATAAACAACTATTCAGCGTAGCTAAAATATGTAAGTTGATAACAGGGTTGCATTTCAGCACGCCCCTTCAACGAGCATATTTGAGCATAAAAATTATTATATGTTCAACATTTTACAAAACTTTTCATGACAAGGTTTGCTATAATAATTGAGCTCGATTTCGCCTCTTCGATAAACATCTCTAATAAAATGATATTTAATACCTATATGCTTACTTCAAGCGTGGTATACGGGGTTCTTAACTAAATTCATCGCGCTTAAGTTATCCCCGTTCAAAACCATCGCATCCGGGCTTTCTAGTTATATTTCATTTAAAAGCTGTTTTAGATAAATGGCTTCTTTGCAGCACAAGTTAGCGCCATGTATTCGGCCTCGGTACTGCTAAGGGCTACGGTTGCTTTCTTCTTTCATTCGTATGAAAATACACCTCCGGCTAACATAACTGCATACCCCGTATACGATTTACGGTCACCTGTGTCACCGCCCCAGTCGGAATCCACAAAACACTCAATTGGTTTGCCTGTCTTGTAGTACCTCATTTGTATATTTTGAGTTGTGTATAAATATCTCAATACCCACTTTGCTGCTAATAAGTGCTCTACACGGAAAGAATTTTTTACTAAAATCAAAGCACAAACAAGAAAATCGAGATTTGTTTTTGAACTTGGAAAATATTTTCTTATTATTAAGAAAATCTTAGAAAATGACTGTACCTCTTACTTTTAAATAAATAAGCAAAAATTTTCTTATTTCAGTCTTGATTTGCACTAAAATAATCAAGACTTTTTTTACTAAAATTACTCCAGTTTTTTCTTGCGTTAGCCGCAAAATTTAAGAAAAATTTTTTTTATTGAGCTTTTTTTTCTTGGCAGACGCAGAATTATTAAGAAATAATTTTCTTGTAGTAAGTAAAAATTTTACTTCTTTAAATAAGTAAATATTTGCTTAATATGGACTAGAATACTCTAGCAATTATTTTCCTAAACTTAGTGAACCTTTTCTTAATAAAACCCCGAAATATTTTATACCCACCAGTTCTAGCACACTTTATTTTTTTAATTTAGTTACAAATTCATTTTTTTTATTAATATTAACAACTAAATAAAAATATGTTATAGTAAAAGTATGCTCACTTATGTGAATATTATTTCTGTGGAAATATCAATAATATTACAACATATTAGGCTTGAATGCCGTTTTACCATTTGGCAAACGAAATTTTTGTAGCGGCTTACATTCTAGGTTTGCAATGTTTATTTTTTCATAAAAAGTGGTATATTTATTTATATAATAACACGTGTAATGGTGATCCCTTGCAGATATTATTTTTTGTAATATAAAGTATACACATTCACTTATTTTAACAATATCGGCTATATTGTAGAGATCGTCGTCGTAGTATAAATAATCATTCAGCCTACACAAGGTATTTTTAAATACAATACTTTCACCATATTCTGGAAATCCTATAATTTCCTCAAACATTTCCTCGAATTTATACAAGGGTTTACTTGAGTTTTTAGACAAAGTAAATGTAAATGTAGGTTCAGTTGTATAGTTTAAAATAACATTTGCAAACTTAAAGCAACATATTTTTGCTAAAGAAAATGACAAATTTTTTCTAGAACTAATAGTATGTGCATAGTTAACAATTTCTTTGTTTTTAGACCCAAACCGCATACACCAGATTTTTCAAGGGACCACATTTTCTTACAATAGACGGATAGTGAATCAATATATGGTGTTTGGGTTTTAAAGAATCATTGAACGCATTAGTATATTGCTTTATGATGTCTTTAAGTGTTCTTATATATTGAACAGTGAATTTATTGGATAAAATTAAACGAACCATTTCTTCAAGTGTACAAACATATTTCCATACATTATTCCCTACTGGAACTAAGTCACCAATGAAGCAAGTAAAATATGTTAAATACAATAGTGATTCACGGGCAGTCATGTTTAATTTTCCATTTTTTAAGTTTTGTGGAGAAATTTCCTTTGCCTTATTTTTTCCAGCCATATTTCCATAATCAAAAAAAATGGAGCGGTTATTAAGATCTTGTAAAGAAAAAAAATTATTAAACACAAAATACTTAATAGCACTAATTAATCCATATTTGATTACACCTTAAAAAACATCGTGCATTATATCAACAGAAAAGCTATCGACTGCGTGAAATGAAAGTAATTTGTTAAAAACCGAATCAAATTTTATTCCTGTTTCGCTGTACGAGTCGCCAGTCAAATCTCGATCAAAGTCAGTTCCTAAACGCAATAATAAAGAGTTTTCAATAATTGAAATTTTTGTATCAGCCTTTGGCATTGTACTAAACCGACAGAAAAAGGTATGTATATGTAGCTTATTCAAAGCTAAGTTGTCCCCAATAATTAAACCTAGTACAAAATGAATAGTTTCATATGTTGAGTTAACTTTAATTGGTAGTCCGTGTTCTGCCAGAAATTTCAGTTCTTCAACTAGCGGACTTAATACAGTATTAATGTCAAATTCTTTTAAATATTTCGCTTTAACAAACATAGCTGAAAATATTGCTGACAGTTTTGAGGCTTCCTCTGGAGTTGCAGAAGGGAAAGAGTAATAAAATGCCGATATACTTTGAGTTCCGGTGTGACTTCCTATTGGGTCGTTCGTTTCGAAGTCATCGTAGTACAAGAAAAAAGGTATCACTTTCTTGTTCGGAAACTTCAATACCTTTTCCTTCCATAACGCGCCTTGAAAGTAGCTATTGATATGGCACAGATTATCCTGACTAAGCACTTCAATTCTCTCTAAAGTCTTAGTCAACATATTAGCTCAAAAAACTTTTTTAGCTGAAAACGTAGAGGAAGAATTGTTCCCCCAAAACGTTTTACTACCAACTGATGCAACCCCCTTTGAAACTATTTCTGTTACTACGGAGTCAAAATTGAATTGTGTTGGATTTTGTAAGAACTCATTTTGTAGTAAATAATTCGTTAATTGCTATTCACTTTTAAACAAGGTAATCATATTCAAAAAATTATGTATAAATCTTTCCACGCTTTCCCTAACCTCCTGGTCAGAAATAGTTTTGGAAATATTTAGTAGAGGATTAAGTGTAATCTCCAAAAGATTGGTCACGTTACAGATAATTTCTTGTACATGTTTCGTAGTCAAGTCGCTTTGAGCATACATATAGGAAATGAATTGTAAAAGTTTTTGCTTCAACGAATCAACTAAAAAAATACTATCTATGACATAGTTTTCTGATGCGTTTGTATTTTGAATATCTAAAACTTGAGGTTCATTTAAAAAAATGTTTGTATTTAGAATTCCGTTTGAGCTGTTAAAATTTTCGGGAAGTTTTATATTTACAAGTTTAGTTTCGGATATGTTTGTATTTTCAAAGCTTCTGTGAATATGATTTAAATGCCTTTTTAGGGTTTTTATACTTGAGAACGATTGTATACATTTATCTTATTGACACTTAAATAGTCCATATGGTTTTTTGCGGTGAACATATTTTAAATGTATGATTAAATCATTTACAGTTTTTAGGCAGTCTTTACATACAAAGCAAATAAACATTATGAAAACGCTGGAATTGTTAAATGTACGCAAGCCGAAATACTGTTTGAATCTATCTCAAAAAATATTTTTGTATAAATTGCCAAACGTGAACACATTGCTTTTGATATTGAAGATTGAAAATATAATGCAGTTTGAAAATATTGGACACTGCCTCAATAACAGATGCGTATGAGTATTTTATATCGTCAAATACTCCAACTATCTGCAAATTAGCCGTATCTTCATTACAAATTAATACTACTAGCGGCTGTAATTGTAGTCCATATTCCTTTAAATGCAGGGAAAGTCTTTCTAGAGATGTTTGTAGATCGTTGGAACTGTTCACCCTTAGCAAAAATTGTTGCTGAGAGCCACTGATTGACGGCTTCCAAAATTGTTTATTTTTCGATTTAATAAGCCCTGTCGGAGGCAATACAGCTGACATAAGATCAAATATTGCAGCATCACGTAAATCTTAGTAAAGAAAAAAATTATTAAAATTAACTAAAATATACTATTATGAAACTACCTTTGTTAGTTATATCACAAAGTGTTGAAAACAATTCTAAGTTGTGCTTGTCCTTGATAAAACTCTGAGCTTTGCACATAAACACTTCAATAAATGATATGGAGCCCATAGCAATTACTGTAGCTTCTTTTGTCGAAGTCTATGTCTATCTGCAATTTCATAGGTGAGTTAAAATAAAAATTTAGTTGCCAGTTGTTATTTAGAATTGGTTACTTACTTACTTAATTGGCGGTTAACCGTCCAAACGGTTATGGCCGTCCAACAAGGCGCGCCAGTCGCTCCGCCAACCGGCGCCAATTGGTCACACCAAGGGAGTTTAAATCGTTTTCCACCTGGTCCTTCCAACGGAGTGGGGGCCGCCCTCTACCTCTGCTTCCATAGGTTGGTTGGTTAATACAAATTCGAAATGATGTTTAATGCATTCATTATTCAAAGCTAATGCAAATGGCAAATACTTATAAATTAATTTTGCTCCTAGCAAACTCAGTATAAAATATTTTACTTTTATAGTCGAATATTACTGCATTAAACAAATATGTACGTATGCATCTGAAAGCTGAGCTTTGCACTCACCAAAGTTTTTCCAAAGCTTTTCTTGTAGGAAGGCCACTCAAGAATTAATTCGTTTATTGTTTTGTCTTTACTGTTTGATAAGCTAATTCTGCGATAATCAATGGTTTCCACCCAACGTCATTGTACCTCCTCCCAAGGTTCACAAAAATGTCGGAGCCACTCCTTGTGATCTTCGAAGACAGTCGCTGAAGAATTTGGAATCTCTTCGATATCTTCGGGCAAATAATCGAATTGCGATTGAAATGCAGTCCTTTTTGCAGGAAATTTACTAGTCAGCTTACCACTGTTTCTCCACGAAATTTGGCACAAATCTGATTTGCAACACACAAAAAATCGTTTTCTCGCATTAATTTAGATCGTGATGTATAACATTCTACTGCATTTTCAATAATATTTGATCGGCCTCTTTGTGTTAAAATCGATGGATTCGTTTCCACAATGAAGTGTTTTAACAAACTTTCGGTCTTCGTTGATAAATATTTTTCTAAATCCTGAGAAATTAAATGTGAAAATATAATTCATAAGCAGATATATTTTTTTAAAATCCTATACTTACAAAGTCCGCAGCCCCTAAAGGGAATTCCTTAGAAACCGGTGTTGTGATAGAATGCAAAAACTTTTGAAGCTGGCTTTCTATGCGTGCAAGGATATTTTTATCTCACAAGTTTCCTAAAATATTTAATTATGTAATCTTCGGAAATACTAAGGTTTCAAGATTTTACATTTTGTCTCTGTAATGGCTTAAGCTTCGACTGAAATTTTAATTTTGTAGCAAAGTCGTCCTTGAAGATTTTTTCTACGTCGCTTTCAGTCAAATACAAAAACGTTTCATAGTCTGCAATTCCAAAAGCTTTGTAAAAAAAACAATAAATTATTGAAAAGCGATCAAGAGAATATGCAAAGCACCGGCTCTTTCCAAAAATGCATTAATATTATTCTGTGGAGCTCAGTATGCATTCACCAAATTTTGCATTTCTGAAAATTTCAAACATACACAAACAGCAAGTTCCTTTAGCATTGCGAGGAGTACATATTTTTTTCTGCAATAAATTGTTGTCTTAATATTAATGCAATTTTTGGGACGGCCGTAATTTTAGTTAAATAACTTACAATTTAAATGTTCATAAATATTTTCCAATTTCCACTCACTAAGCGTTTTAAGCAAAACATCAGACATTATTTTTATGTCTATTAATTATGCACTTGTTGGTCTGAAAAACGTCTTCACAAACTAAAAAGCAAACAGTAACTGAAGTTTAACGTTTGATAGAGTTGCCAATAATTAAAGAACGTAGGGAGAAAAATCTATCACTGCTTGTAATTTTGGTATCCAGGCTGCGGAGTGGAAATGTAAGCGTCTGGTTTTTGGTTTGCAATACAGACTCATGCCCTGTTCATACATAACGAAATGTGGATATATTTATTTCATCGTTTATAACTTTCGTATTTATCTTACGATTTTCTTCGGTGAAAGCTTATTTTTTCTAATAAAACTGAGAATTACGTCAATTAAAAATAATTGGAAAAAAACGTACGGCTTTTAAATTCTGCCTTACAAAATGCAAAACATGTATATTTATGTATATAAGTTATATTTATTATATATAAGTTATATTTATTTTTTTATTTTTTCGTAAAAAAAAAACTGTAATGGTTAAACGATTGCTCAGAAATTACAGCCTAGAAAAAAGTTGTGTATGCAATTAGGTAATTCTCTGAATTTAATTTTCGTAGAAAGCGTAGTTTCCACATTACTGTCAAAAGTTTTCTTCTTGCTACAACAAAATACACATAAAAAAAATTTTTACGCTTTCTACATTTTCTAGACCCAAACCCATGTGGTGAATTGTAGAGATTTTTCTACAATTTTAATTTCCAATTAAGTAGCCAAAAACTTTAATTTTTGATATAAACTTTGTTGTGTACATTTGTATGGGGGAAATTTAAATTTTTTTTCATAATTCTTAAAAGCGGGGTGCATATAAGCGGGAAATTGTAGTTGACCCTAATGCTTCATAGTTACAGGGCAACTAAAACTTAATGCTAAAAATTCAAAGAGCACAGGCCGTTAAAATTTATGATAGGAGTTACGATGGAAGTGCCCATATGTACAAATACAAATCCTCGCTCATCGCAAGCACGGCATCAATCTTAATTGTGAATTCCAAAAAAAATTAAGGTAATTGTATTAATATTTGGTGGCAATATTATTTGGTTCTTGAAAAATCCCGTTACTATGACTAGTTCCATCGGCTTGAATATCCAATGAGAGACAAGGAAACATAATAGGCGCTGCGAATGCAGCAAGAAATATTTGACTTAATTAAAGAAAATATTTTCTTAATTATTTTCAAGCTTCTGTTGCAATTTGTTATTGTCCCTGGCGATTATTCCCGAATATAAACTAAGAAATTTGAAGAAAATATTTTCTTGATAATTCTCAAATTTTCCAACGGTTCTTCCCCCATAGATTTTATTGTTTTTTGCCAATCAGACAATTATTTTCTTAGTTTTTTTCAGCATAAGCAAAGATCTTTTCTCGGTTTAAGTAAATTGAAGAAAATATTTTCCTGTTTATTTAAGACTTTTTTTAGCATTTTTTCTTCGTGGTTTTTGTTTCTGTTTTTTATTAGGAAAAACATTTTCTTATTTAAAGTAAACGAGTTTTATTAATTTCAGTGAAAATCAAGTCAATTTTACTATTTCTCCAATAATTTACTAATTTGAGAATAAGACATTTTTTTTCTAGGTTTGAGAAAAATATTTTTTTCCGTGTACATGTGGATCATTGTTCCGTTGCGCTAGCTTACAAACTGAGTGCAAAATATCAGGCCTGGTGCACACAGCCAAATACATAAGTGACCCTATGAGAGATTGGTACTGCATTTGATCTGTTCTTTTGCAGTTTTGGTCATCGTACTTAACTTGGTGCCCTGGGTCTAAAGGGGTGGCGATCGACCGACAATTTTCCATTTGGTACTCACGAAGTAACCTTTTAATATGTCCCTTTTGACTGACAGCTATACTTCCAGTGTCGCCATCTCTTTCGACCTCCATGTTTAAAAAATTTTGGACTTGACCCTTGTCCACTACTTCTAGTTCACGCGATATCAAATTCTTAATGTGCTGTAAATCACTAAGTCCAGCCCCTGAGGATGCCAAGGAGCTTGGCGAAACGTCGGGTTTATAAGTGAAGTTTAATCTTGCACTGTTCAAATATCTGACCATACAAGCCTATAATAATTCTGAATTTAATAAAATCAAATTGGTAAGCAAAAATCGATCACACACTAAGTTCTGAGCTAGAAATCAAAAGATCATCAACGTATACGGCTATAATATTTATCTGTTTGTCTCTGTGCATAATGTATACGCACGGTTCACATTTGCACTGCTTGAAACCTATCTGCTTCAATATGGAATCTAATGTCATATTCCACTGTCGACCGGATTTCTTAAGTCCGTATAGCGCTTTGTTCAACTTCAAGCAATAATCCGAATAACGTTCATCAACAAACATATCAGGTTGACTCATATAAACATCTTCTTTCAATTCGCTGTTCAAATAGGCGGCGAAAACATCCATTGGTGCAAGTGCAAACAATACTCCGCAGCTACAGCAAAAATCATTCTAATCGTGTTATACCTTACAACGGGTGAAAACGTCTCGGTATAGTTTACGCCATACATTTGCGAGCACCATTTAGCAACTAACCTAGCTGTATAGCGGTATACATTTCCATTCACATCCCTCTTGACAGCGAACACCTACTTGTTACGCACCACCTTTTGGTTTTTAGGACGCTTCACAAGTTCCCATGTCTTGTTCTTCAATAGCGATTCGTATTCAATCTTCATTGCTTCATACCACTTGTCTGACAGTGCACTGGATAAAGAATCGTCTACTGTCGCAAGTATTTTAATATCTTCAGTTTTCATCAAGCTTAAATAGTTCTGCTTCCCTCTAGGTCTAAGCTATACGCCTGTGCGAGTTACCTCAGGACTGTCTGGTTCACGTTTAAGCTCAGTTTGGTCTTCTGAGAGGCGGGCTTCTTCAGCAGATTCGATCATCATCACTTCTCTCTAGCTGTACACGAGTCATGTCGTCACCGACGGCAACTTCGTCTTCGTTCGCGTTCTTCGTAGCTTCATCGACTTTAATGGAAGGTAAAGGAGCTATCTCCTCATTTTCGGAAACATGTATATGTGTGGGATTCAACACGTCAAAAACTACCTCAGACTGTTACTTGTGTTGTAGTTGCTCAATAAAGTATACATCCCGACTAACAATTAAACGTTTCGTTTCTCTATCAAACAACCTATATGCCTTGGACGTGTCGGAATATCCGACCATTACATACTCCTTTCCCTTTGGTTTGAATTTGTCTCGTTGGCGTTTATCAAGTGCTACTGCAAATGATCCAAATGCCCTCAAATGCGATACTGTTGGCTTATACCCACGCCATGCTTCATATGGCGTTACACTATCTAACGCTTTAGTAGGGTATCGATTTCTCAAGTTTGCAGCTGTGTATACTGCTTCAACCCACAATGACTGTGGAAAACCCGAATCTAACAGCATGCACCTTGCCATTTCAATAAGCGTACGATTTAATCTCTCTGCAGCGCCATTTTGTTGTGGCGTATACGGAACCGACAGTTGCCTCAAAATTCCATTTTATCTTAAAAATTCATTAAATTCATTGTTGGCAAACTCTGTGCATTGTCACTTCTTAATATTTTCAATTTTTTGCCCGTTTGACGCTCTGCCATTGCCTTAAACTCTATGAATTTGTCAAACACTTCATTTTTATTCCGTAAGAAATAAACAAGAATGTACCGCGTCTTATATCCATAAAGATTAAGAAGTATCGGGCTCCACCGATTGAAGAAACATTTACCGGACCGAACATGCACCACACCTAATACATCTTTTGCATAATTTTGTGAGCTAATATATGGTCTTTGACTACATTTACTTGCCATGCAAAAACCACACTTCACATTAGACGGGATGTTGAGAGAAAGTCCAAATACCATATTTTTATTACTTAGTTCCCGTAAACTAGCGAAATAAAGGTGACCAAACCTATTGTGCCATTTCATCACGTCATCAGAAGTTTTCCTCGAAAAAAATAATTTATTCTCATTTGCTTGAAATATGTACAAATCACTGACCTTCTTAGCACAAACAATTATTCCTCCGTGCTTGTCAATGATCTTCGCCGTGTTTTCCTTAAATTCGACAATGTAGCCGCTGTTAACCGCTCTGGCAACTGACGTAAAGTTGCACTGTAAACCAGGAACAAATAAGACATCTACGAGTGTTATGTCAATTTCGCTTGTTCTTAATCGAACAACACCTTTTCCTTTTGCTAATATTTTGTATTCCGCTGCTAGCATAATTATCTCTTCGCATGGTTCGAACTCTTCAAACATGATGCGATTGCAACATAAATTCGAAGGAGCACCGCTGTCAATACACGAAGCATTGATATTAAAAATTCTGTTAGTAACAGCAGCGAACAGCCAATTTCGTTTAACATTTTGTTGCGATGTTTGATCTCTTTCTTTTGATTTGCATTGTGCGGCGAAATGACCTTTTTTTCCACAGCAATAAAGTTTTAGGTTAGTTCGTTGGCTACTACCAGTGCGCTTACTTGCGCCTTCGTATGATTTTGCATTTTCATAACACTTTTTCTTTACGTTTGTGTTTGCGTGTGCTACAAAAGCTTGCACGCTACTTTCGGTCTGTTCTGTCCAACATGTTTTACGCCGCTCGCCTTCTTCAATTAATTTTATTTTCACCGCACTGAGATTTGGTAGTTCGATTCCTAGGCAACCACCAAATTTTCGAATGATTTCGGCAACTTGCAAGAAGCGTAATGACGAACAAATCATTTTGGAGACACACTCCGATTTCAGCCAACCTCTCTGCGACTGTTGTGAATTTGCAAACGTATTGCTGTACACACTCACCGTCATTCATTCGGATTCCAAGCAACTGCTTAAACAAGGTTACCTTTCTTACATGTCCTTTTGGTCTATGCACTTCCTGTTAACTTTTCCAAGCCTCATTCGCCGTTTTGCAGTTTTTGATATGGCCTATCTGCATAGGCGTGATGCTGGGGATTATTGTTGCTTTTGCCTTATCATCCTTACCCGTCCACAGTCGTATAGTCTTTTCCGCTGCATCGTCGCCTGGCTGTGGTGATTCTCCCCATGTAACCGAACACAAATCTTAATGGACGAGCACAATTTGCAGTTGCAAGTTCCATGAGTCCTAATTGGACTCGTTCAGCTTCTCTATGTTGAAAAGCGAGGATGTCATTTTTCCCATTTGCCACTTAATACATTTTACTTAGTTCCCAGGGATTTGCACCTGACCCCATAACCTGTTGGGTATCTTACTTTTTCTTTAACGGATCCAAGTAGAAAACCACGATTGAATATACTATTCAATGTTACAAAATGTGGCTTTTATTCAATGTTATAAAAAAGGAAGTAAAGAAGATACAGAAAATTTGGTTTTGCTTTTACTATACAAAAACAACAATTCAGGGTAGCTAAAATATATAAGTTGATAACAGGGCTGCATTTCAACCCACTGACCTTCGACTGCCAGCTAATTTGAAGTATGGGATAGATGCCGATGCGGATAGAAATGTCAAGAAATCCACTGGTGTCTTGGAAGAAGAGCTGAGAGAGATACACCATCTGGTAAGGCAACGAGCAAAGATTATGAGTGACAAGATGAAACCGAAGTACGATAAAGCAATTAATTCGGAAGGGTTTCAGGAAGGAGATTTGGTGCTGTTATACAACCCACAACGAAAAAAAGGTTTGTCCCCGAAATTTCAGTGTAATTGGGAAGGCCCATACAAAACGGATCAACGATGTAGTGTACCGCATACAAACCATTGGCAAACCACGAACCAAAAAGAAGGTGGTTCGTTTGGAGAGGCTGGCAGCGTTTAGATCGAGAGATTTGTCTGATCGGGATGATCAGACTTAGGTGGAGGGCAGTGTGACGAATATTAGCAACACTAACGGATGCTATCATCTCTAAGCCGATGCTAAGCAGTGACTTGTATGCACATCAATAATTCAATCATTATGTCGACACATATGTACGTACACGCTGTAGTGTAAACAGCCAACAATTTCAATGCCAAATAAGTAAATGCTGCTCTGTTACAAAAAGAGTCTAAATTTTCATCAACACAAAAAAGGCGTCTGCTAATTGTTGATGACATAGCCATTCACACGATTTAATACAGGTGTGTGTACATCGCACGACCATGCATTTCCCACAGAAGTCACGGCTCAACACAGATGTGTAGGTACATATTTTGTGTCGAGTTGTATGTAAATATGTAAGTATGTATGCTTAAGCTAAATATGTATGTAAGTATATATGCTTAAAGTAAATATGTATGTAAGAATATGTGTAAAATAATTTAGTATAAATAAGCTGACAATATTTGAATAAAGAGGCATTCATGCATTCACTCATTGACACCTCACAAAACACTCTATTCATTTTTCCACATTGTATATGGCGATCCTGCCTATGATTCTGGTGGCTGATTTTTCAGCCTAAGTTCATTTCTGGCAGGGATAATACCGGCTGATTATTCAGCCCAAGCGCTACATATATACACATACTACACAAATTCTACACAAATCATACAAAAAACCGACAGTACTAAGTGGTGCTCCAAATTGCCAGCCATTTTTTCGAGTACACCTCATGCGGCAAGCGAAGTGGAATGCAACATTTGCTAGAGGATTGAGAAGAAATTACGGATACCCTCAAGAAAAAGGCGGTGCTCCAAATTACCAAACATTTTTCCGAGTGAACCTGGGGCGGCAAGCTAAGTGGAATATAACATTTGCTAGAGGATTGAGAAGAAATTAACGGATACCCTGAAGAAAAAGGCGGTGCTCCAAATTGCCAACCATTTATCCGATATGTATTATAATAAATAACATTAATATTTATTTCTAACAACAACAATATTCCGGCAACCTAACGGTTGCCTATTGACAAGCAAAAATTATATTTTTGCTGTAAAATTTTTTTTCTCCTACTTATTGAATTATTTTCCCAGAAGAGGACATACAAAATCAAAGTCAATTTGACCAAAGTTTTGATAAATTAGTTAAATTAAATTTAAATTTGCAAGGAAGTGAAAAGAAAACACCCGAAAAAATCAAGCAAGGCCCTAAGTAGAAAGAGAAATAAATAAAAAAATACATGTAAGGCGCGAAACCTCCGAAGAGATCTAAGGCCGAGCTTCTCTTCCAATTTGCGTCGTGCTCGTCTTGATTTTCCCTACAAATTGGCCGGACGGGACCTACATGTTTTATGCCGACTCCGAACGGCATCTGCAAGGCAGACGAGTTTTCACTGAGAGCTTTTCAGGGCAGAAATACACTCGGAGCGCTTGCCAAACACTGCCGAGGGGCGACCCCGCTTAGAAAAATTTTCTTCTAATTGAAAAACCTTATTTCTAAAATTGTTATGTTGCTTTGCCCGGGGTGTGAACCCATGGCATACGGTGTGGTATGCGGAGCACGCTACCATCACACCACTGTGGCCACCAGAAAGAGAAATAGGATTCAATAAATTGAGGAACCTAGAGTCCCAAAGCCGGTCAAACTGAAAAGAAAAAGAGGAGGAAATCAGGCCAACTGTAGAAGATCCATAGCAAAGCTATACGAAAAAATACACTTGAGTACAAGTAGGGAAGAAAAAATTAGCTTATTGAAGGAAATAAAGAGGTTAAGGAGTATACACAAAATGAAGCCTCAAATAATAGTAAAAGAGGATATAAAAACCAAGACCAGTAATATAAACATTAGGGTGTCGAAAAAAAAATATTAAAAAAAATTTGGAAAACTATTGATTTTAAATTATGGAAGGAACTAGGAAGATTAAAACGTATGTAAAAAGCCCAATTGGAAATTTTAAAAATGAAATTGAAATTTTAGATGAGGACAAAACTCTAGTATGGTTGAAAAATTATTGGAAACTTATTGATATGCCTAGGGAACCTACTCATCCCAAAGCATTTTTAACAAACTTTTTTATCTGCCATTCCCAATGGGCAAATGGGAAGACATTGCTAAACTACTCATAGAAGAAAAAACGATAGGAGAAAAATTTTACAAATGTATTAATTAAAAGACAAAAGTAAAGGCAGAAACAGTAGTAAAGCATCTTAAAATAATAGTTGAAGCATTTAACAAAATAGGAAAAAATACAACAGTTAAATGGTAAACTAGATGGCAATCGAAAGGACCAAGCATAACAAATTTTTGCCAGCGTTAGAGACAAATTTGTGTCCTCACCGGCAAGATATGATATAGAATTCATAGGTCCAACGAGTTTCAGGAAGGAAATAGAAATAGACTTTAGCACATTCCTGCTGGAGTCAGTCTCCGATTTAGAAGAAGAACTAGAAGTAGACCAAAAACAGGAACAAAAAGAAATTTTAATATAAACACCAAACTACCAAACAAGAGAAGACAAAATGGCACAAACCACAGTAGAGTTCTTAAAAACGGCTTCGTGAATTCTGCCTGAGTTTGGTGATAAGCTTGAGAACTTACATAGTTTCTTAGACGCACTAGATATCCTAGAACAAATTAAGGATACTCACGAGACCATAGCAGTCTCCATGATAAAAACTAAGCTCAAGGGAACAGCTAGAAACCTTTTGAGCACTGAAAATTCAATACTAGCAATAAGGCAAAAGTTGAGTTCAGCAATTAAAGGTGAATCTGTAGAAGTTTTGAGGGCAAAACTCCTAAACGTCCAACAGCGCAGTAAAACAGCTAATCAGTACACTGCCGAAATCGAAAAATTATCAAAATCGTTGGAGGGTGCTTACTTATCTGACGGTTTTGCACCTGATGTGGCAATAAAATATGCCACACAATCAGCTGTAAAGGCCATGTGTAAGGACTCGGCTAACGAAAGAGTTAAACTGAAAATGCAAGCAGGAACGTTCACATCTATGAACGAGGCTATTTCAAAATTCACGAATAGCTGTATTGAAGACACGGGTAACCCAAATACAGTGTTACGCCCGACGCGCTCACAAGGTAATTACCGGGGTAACTTCCGAAGAAGCTACCAAATTAATAATTATCAAGGTAACAAAAACCGAAGATATTATAGTAATTCTAACAGGTATAATAATAGTAAGAGTAATAGACAAAATAATAATTTCCCAAGACGCAATTTTGGAGGTCAATCAAGATCATCCAATCAGAGTAACACGAGCAATCTTCGTAAATAAACCCACAGGAAAACCAGCAAACTCCACTCCAACAGTAAATTCCAACGGTAGTAAAGTATATACATTCAACTTGCATCTGAACAGCTACATATCTTCCAATACTACTCTAAATAAATCAACTTCAACGTTCCTGATAGATACAGGAGCGTACATCTCAATAATAAAGAAGGGTCAAATTGGCAGTAATGTCACAATAAATATCTCACAGATCACAGATTTAAAAGGTATTGGCCGAGGCATAACAAGCACACTTGGAACAGTAAAAGCGGATCTAACAGATGATAGTCTTTTAATAGGACACAAATTTCACATAGTAGAAGACAATTTCCCAATCCCATGTGATGGAATTTTGGGACTCGACTTCATTAAAAAATATAATTGCATTTTAGATTATAATAAAAATGGGGACCGCCTAATACTACGACCATATGATCACCCAGAAGACATATTTATACAAATGACAGATTAACCAACAATCAATAGCATTACAATACCCGCAAGAGCCGAAGTAATTAGACAGGTTCATATCAATATTTACAATAAGGAATTAGTAGTACCTCATTAAGAATTAACTGATGGCATTTTTGTAGCCAACACGATAGTAAACTCAAAACCAGTTTTAATAAGAATAATAAATATAACAGATAAACATGCAATCATTCAAGATGACGACATCAAAACAGAAAGTTTAGAGGATTTTGTAATAATTGAAAATACACCTCACTGTTAAGCTAATAATAAAGAAAAGTTAGAAAGATTGAATAAAAATTTCCTACCATTCGGTTGTAAATCACTCAACAAATTATGCTCGTTGATATATTCTCATTAGAAACAGAACCAATCACGACCAACAACTTTTACAAACAAAAGTTGCATCTGAAAGATAACACTCCTGTGCATATTAAAAATTATAGACTACCCCAAGCACATAAGAATGAAATAAATAAACAAGTAAATAAACTAATTCAAGATGATATTGTTGAACCATCAACCTCAGAATACAGCAGCCCTATTTTATTGGTACCTAAAAAATCCCTCCAAGGCAACGAAGAAAAAAGGTGGAGATTAGTTGTTGATTTCAGACAAATAAATAAAAAATTAAAAGCCGAGAAATTCCCTTTGCCTAGAATAGATGATATTCTGGATCAATTGGGAAGAGAGAAATATTTCTCATGCCTAGATTTAATGTCAGGATTTCACCAAATAGAACTCAGCCCAGTGTCAAGAGGTATCACATACTTTACAGCGGATAACGGTACTTATCGTTTCAAAAGATTACCTTATGGCCTCAAAGTAGCTCCAAACTCATTCCAGAGGATGATGACATTGGCATTCGCAGGTCTGAAACCATCACAAGCATTTTTATACATGGACGACTTAGTCGTATTTGGGTGCTCCGAAAAACATATGATTAAAAATTTACGGGATGTATTCTCCACATGCAGAAAATATAATTTAAAATTAATTCCGGACAAATGTCTATTTTTCAGTCAAGAGTTACTTATCCTGGACATAAATGCACAAGTACTGGAATTTTACCAAACCCAAATAAATTTAAAATTGTTCAAAATTAGCCAACTCCCAAAAATGCGCTGAAGCAAAAAGATATGTCGGATTTTGTAATTATTTAGAAGATTCATACCAAATTTCGCGGAGTACGCCAGGATTCTAACAAGACTTAGTAAGAAAAATGTAATTTTCAATTGGACAGACGACTGAGAGAAATCTTTTAACTACCTAAAAAATGCATTAATTAGTCCAAATATCCTACAATATCCCAATTTTGATACAGAGTTCTTTTTTACAACCGACGCAAGTGGTTATGCTTGCGGTGCTGTGCTAAGCCAAGAGTATGAAGGAAAACAATTACCCATTTCCTACGACTCAAGATCATTTACAAAAGGCGAAATAAATAAAGCCACGATCTAAAAAGAATTGGCGGCCATATATTGGGCCATTAAATATTTTAGACCATATGTTTATGGCAGAAAATTCACAGTGAAAACGGATCATCGGCCTCTTACATATTTATTCTCAATGAAAACCCCTTCATCTAAATTAACTAGAATCAGGTTAGATTTGGAAGAGTATGACTTTGGGGTGGAGTACATAGCCGGAAAAGAAAATTACGTGGCAGACGCTCTGTCGCGAATAGATGTCAATCATTTGAAAGAAATGTCAGTACAGGCATGTTAAATAATGAAAGTCACGACAAGATCGCAAACTAAAAAGAATTCCAGTAATAATAGTAATAGAAATGAAGAGAAGAAAGGTCACAAAGAGAACCCTATAATATACGAAGAGCTTAATAAATGTGAAGTAAAAAACTAGTTCAGCTCGTTTTCGATCCTCCGAAATTATATTTCAAAAAAGGAAAGAAATTTTGTAGTGAAATAAATATAGAGAATCAAATTGTTGAGGCGAAGATTGATTTAGCCCAATTCTTTACCAGGCGTATGGAAAAAGCCGGCAATTTGAAAATTAAGAAAATACAGTTGTCCTTAGAAGACAAATTGTTTAATTATACTCGAGTAGATACATTTAAAGAAATAGGTACCAAAGTTCTCAAAAATTTAACTATTGCATTAACTCCGGAGGTTGTGCATGTGACGGAAAATGATAAAATTAAAAAGATTCTTCAAAAATATCACGATTTAATGGTGGCCACCCAGGAATCAATCGTACAACTAACAAAATAAGACAAAAATATTACTGGAAAATAAGAAAAATGATATAAAGAAATGCGTAAATTGTAATAAGAATAAAATTTATAAAAATTTAAAAGAACCAATGATTTTGACTGAAACACCACCGAAGGCATTCGAAACAGTACAAATAGCTACAATTGGACCTTTACCAAGATCATTAAATGGAAACGAATACGCTGTCACTCTGATATGTGATTTAACTAAATACTTAGTTGCAATTCCTATATAGAGCAAACATGCAAAAACTGTAGCCAGAGCCATATTCGAAAATTTCATCTTAATTTATGGAGGTATGAAAACAATAATAACGGATATGGGATCTGAGTATAAAAATAGCTTGTTTGAAGAACTATGTAAACTTATCAATATTGGGCACAAAACAAGATACGCCGTATCACCACCAAACGTTAGGCACTGTTGAACGTAGCCATAGAACTTTCAATGAATATGTGCGTTCATACATATCCATTAAAAAAGATGACTGGGATGAGTATCTTAAATATTTTGCATATTGTTACAATACTACCCCATCCACAGTCCATAACTATTGCCCATTCGAATTGATCTTTGGCAAAAACCCCAGACTTACGAATTTTTACAAGAAAATACGGTAAGCCACCGTGGCGGCCACCGTGGTGTGATGGTAGCGTGCTCCGCCTATCACACCGTATGCCCTGGGTTCAACTCCCGGGCAAAGCAACATCAAAATTTTAGAAATAAGATTTTTCAATTAGAAGAAAATTTTTCTAAGCGGGGTCGCCCCTCGGCAGTGTCTGGCAAGCGCTCCGATTGTATTTCTGCCATGAAAAGCTCTCAGTGAAAACTCATCTGCCTTGCAGATGCCGTTCGGAGTCGGCATAAAACATGTAGGTCCCGTCCGGCCAATTTGTAGGGAAAAATCAAGAGGAGCACGACGCAAATTGGAAGAGAAGCTCGGCCTTAGATCTCTTCGGAGGTTATCGCGCCTTACATTTATTTATTTTTATTAATTATACAATTATGAGGCTTACGATAAAGAAATTAAATACAGGTTACAAATAGCACAGGATAGAGCCTCTAAATTAGTAAAAGAGGCTAAAGAAAAACAAAAGATTAGTTATGATAAAAATATTCACTATAAGGAAATAAAAATAGGAGATGTAGTGTTAGTAAAAAATGAAGCAAGTCATAAGTTAGATATTAGATATAAAAAATAATTTTACTCTTATACCCTATAAAGTAGAAAATATCGATAATAAATAGAATAGGAAATGAGGATAAGCAAAAATTTCTTAGTACCATAGAAAATAGCAATATCATAAATAATAAGAAAATAATAATACACAAAAATAGACTTAAATTAATAGAATAAGTAAATTTTCAACCTATAAACATAAAATACAAAATATAGAATTAATGTATACTTAACTAAATAAAAATAGAATGCTCATGCATTCTCCAAATGCATAAGCATTCTGAAAAAAAAGGGAGATGTAGTGTAAACAGCCAACAATTTCAATGCCAAATAAGTAAATCAGTTAATATGCTACCCTGTAAAAAAAGAGTCTAAATTTCCATCAACACAAAAAAGGCATCTGCTAATTGTTGATGACATAGCCAATCACACGATTTAATACAGGTGTGTGTACAACGCACGACCAAACCAAATTTGCATTCAGGCAAATTTGCGGACGTTGCATTTCCCACAGAAATCACAGCTCAACACAGATGTGTAGGTACATATTTTGTGTCGAGTTGTATGTAGGTATGTAAGTATGTATGCTTAAGGTAAATATGTATGTAAGTATGTATGCTTAAAGTAAATATATATGTAAGAATATGTGTAGAATAATTTAGTATAAATAAGCTGACAATATTTGAATAAAGAGGCATTCATGCATTCACTCATTGACACCTCACAAAACACTCTATTCATTTTTCCACATTGTACAACGCAGCGGAGAAGAGACGCACAAACACATGCAGATATCTTATTTGAGATGCTCCCAAAAGTATGCAATAATAATTGTGCTCACATATACATGCGCCTCTCTCGAGTTCGGACACATAGCAAGAAACTGCGGCACCGAATCCAATCTCAAAGGCGTTTGCTTTAAGTGCGGGGCCAAGGGCACGCGGCGAAATTATGCACTAACGCGCTTAAGTGCTTATTGTGCGCTAGAAGAGGGCTAAGCGGCACAGACCATCACACTGGTGGCTATAGGTGCCCAGTATATAAAGAAGCGGTCCAGAAACAAAGAACTTTATGAGATTATTGCAACTTAATCTTAACCATTGTGAAGCAGCCCAGGACCTTCTGGCACAAACAGTTTTGGAGTTGAAGATTGACTGAGCACTTCTTAGTGAGCCCTACAGAGCGAAGACTGCGAATTGGATACAAGACGAATTGAGCAAGACTGCTATTTGGTCCTGCAGACATAATCCCTTATATGCGGAATTAATACTTAAGGAACGAGGATTAGATGCGGTAAGATTTATGACATTTACATTTACAGTTGCTATATACCACCTAGTCCACCGCTGGACGCGTTCGAAGAAATCGTCGGGAAAATAGCCATGGATGCGACGTTGCGGGAACGTTTTGTCATCGCGGGAGACTTTAATGCATGGGCTATAGAGTGGGGCTCACAGAGAACATCTCCCAAAGGGAGGGCTCTGCTCGAAGCATTTGATGCCTTGATGTAGCGCTCCTTAACGTGAGTGGGCAAAACACCTTCTTAAGAAATGGGTTCGGCTCCGTAATCGACATAACGTTTGTCAGCGCCAATCTCTACAGGTTGGCTGAGTGGAAAATCAGTGATTGCTATACCCAAAGCGATCAATCAGCGATTGTGGTGGACATCAACCTCGAGGGGGAATGGCGGCCCACTATACAGCCACCCCTAAAAAACAGAGGTTGGAATATCAATACTTTCGACCCCGGCATATTCAAGCTAATGTTGACAACAGTCGAACATAGAGGAAGTGCTAACGACATGGCGATTAAATTAATGGCGGATATTAGAGCAGCATGCGATGCGTCAATGACTAGAAAGCCCAAGCGCAAACAACATTGTTCCACATTTTGGTGGAACGAGCGCATACACTCCCTAAGGAGAGAGTGTATTCAGGCTAGGAGGCGCTATCAACGAGCCAGAGGGAGACCGGAATTTCTAGAGTGCAGAGCTACCTACAAAAGAGCGCGACTCGCACTTAAGAGAGCAATAAAAGATAGTAAGCGCGAAGGCTTTCTCAAGCTTTGCGATGACGTCGAGAATGACCCTTGGGGCACAGCTTATAAATTGGTTTTTAAGAAATTGAAACACAAAGGAGAGGCGATGCCAACATGCCCCTCTTTTCTCAGAAACGTGGTAGATTCTTTATTTCCCACGCAAAGGGAGCTAGTGTCTCCCACATCAGGCGCCATACTATACTCATTTGACGAGGTTACCGTCGTCGAGGTCTTTCAAGCGGTGAATAGACTGCAAGACCGCAAGTCTCCTGGCCCAGACGGGGTACCAAACAGAGCACTCAAACTAGCTCTCACTTATAACACGCCAACATTTGCGGAACTATTTAATGTATGCTTGGCTGAGGGGACATTTCCTACAATATGGAAACGACAAAAGCTGGTCCTGCTGCCAAAGTTTGGTAAAAATACGGCGGAACCATCTACCTACAGGCCCATTTGCTTGCTCGACTCCGCCGGTAAGGTTCTTGAGCGAGTCCTCTATAATCGACTCGAAAAAGAAATTGAAGATGTGGGTGGTATTCCCGATAACCAGTTTGGGTTTAGGAAAGGAAGATCCACCATCCAAGCTGTGAAAATGGCGAAGGAAGTGGCCCAAGAAGCCATAAGTGGCACCCGATGGCTCGAAGGCTCTAAGGAATATTGCCTTATCGTTACTTTAGATGTAAAAAATGCCTTCAACACTGCCAATTGGGCAAAAATTCTAGACACGCTGGAGCAGATAGGCATATCCCTTTACCTGCGTAGGATCATACGCAGCTACTTTGAAGGTAGAGTGCTGGAAGATGAAACGGCTGCTGGAGTAGAAAAGCTTCACGTCACAGGCGGTGTTCCTCAAGGCTCCGTGCTCGGTCCACTGCTTTGGAATATTATGTACGACGGAGTATTTCGACTCAAGGTACCCAATGGGGTGAAAATTATCGGCTTCACGGACGATATCGCATTGGTAATCACCGCCAAGCACCTAGGCGAAATATGCGCCAAATCTAATACAAGCATAGCGATGGTTCAACCGTGGCTTACGAAAAATGGACTGCAGCTGGCGGAACAAAAAACAGAGGCTGTACTCATATCAAGTAGGAAAAGGGTGGAGCAGGTCACTATAAGAATCGGCCGCCATGACATCGACACGCTGCCTGCAATAAAATACTTGGGGATTGTGATAGACAGGAGGTTGTCATTCAAATCCCACTTAGAGTATGCCAATGGAAAGGTAGCAAAAACCGTAGCAGCATTATCTAGGATAATGATAAATGCAAGAGGACCAAAGCAACGACGGCGTCAACTTCTGGCTGGCGTTGTAAAAAGCCAAATACTTTACGGGGCTCCTGTTTGGCATCAGGCCACAGAGTATAAATCATACTTCCGCGGGGTAAAGTCGACTTACCGCCTGTGTGCACTACGCGTCTGTAGCGCCTTTAAAACTGTCTCTGACGACGCAGCACTAATCATCGCAGGAATGTGTCCTATAGACATATTAGCAAAAGAAGCAGCGACAATTTATCGGGATCAAAGCTCACGTAACGGAGCACGAGAGCGAAGCGTGCAGAACTGGCAGCTCAGGTGGGATGCCTCAACAAATGGTCGCTGGACACACCGGTGTATCCCAGATATTAATATATGGATATCTAGAAAGCACGGCGAGGCGGATTTCTACCTCGCACAGTTTCTGAGTGGTCGCGGATGCTTTAAGGAATATTTGCACCGATTCAATCACGAGCCTAACAACATATGCGATCACTGCGGCGGCGATACAGTAGAAGATGTTTACCATGTATTTTTCGAGTGTCCTAGGTTCTATAGCTCGAGATGCAAACTGTGCAGAATATTTGGAGAGGATTACACTCCTGAAACAATTGTTGGATGCATGCAACAAAGCAAGGTAAAATGGTCAGCGGCGTGCGATGTAATAGCGAAAATAATGAAGTGTCTACGAAGTCTTGAAAGGCTACGGCGCAGCAGCGAACATTGAACAGTCGAGTTGTGTGGGTGGATAACAAATTGCTAAGGTGGAGGGGATCGAGCTGAGCACGTATTGGATGCAAGGCCTCCGTACAATTAGCGGCGTGAGAATGATAAAATAAGAAAATACCGTAATATATGTAGGTAATGTAATAGCAAACCAGGCGACGGATTGGAGACAAGGCCTCTTCAACCGTTCGAATACTGCCCCAGGTGAAGGAATAAAGCACGGATTGGAGACACGGCCTCTTCAACCGTGCGACCAAAAGCAGTCAACATACACGCAACTACAAACCTACGGATTGGAGACAAGGCCTCTCCAACCGTAGAAACAACGAGTATGAGGGTAAACGTCTCACATGTAATCAGAGTTTATACTCGGATTGGAGAGAAGACCTCTCCAACCGGTGGAAGTACGAGGAAAGCCCCGTTACGTATTGTGGAAAAAAAAAAACAAATGAAAAAATGAAATGAAAAACGGAAAAACCTATTGAAATAAAAAAAAAAAAAAAAAATTTCTATTTATACATATATAATTTATTTACACATATATACATATATAAAAAACAGTCGAACGCACAAGCATGCCACAAGCACTATATGCACAGGTAGGCTTGCAAATATTCGTAGAAGTGGTATGCGTCAAGCACATTCAGGTAGTAAGCAGGGCGTGTCAGTCCCAGCGTTAACCATACCGCGGCACTATCTAAGTACAGCAACGTGACCCCGACAGACGTAGAGCTTAGTGCTCAACCTACCTCCCGACGGAATACTTGACGGTAGTACCGGGGGGTAAATGGTACTCAGACGGTAGGAGGTTTAGTGCGGTTAAAGTCCCACACTGACTATGAGGCTTTCGATGCTTCCTCCTCGTAAAAAAAAAAAAAAAAAATATGAGAAGCTATAAACGTAGTAATTTTATAGCTGATAACCAACTAGTAAATTCTAGAAATGGAAGCGCCTAGAATTATGCGAACGAGAAATCACAGAGTATAAAAGGCAGCAACAGTAGAGGCACGACAATCAGTTTGATTTAAGACGCTATCTGGCGAGCAATATTAGTGTTATTCTGAAGTACTTTAATAAAGACAATTTTGCATTATTGAATAGTGGAGTTATTTATTCAACAGTTTAGTGATTCAAACGTTAGCAGAAGGTTGCAAATAAGGGGAATTGCTGCAAATTCTTTACAATATATATATATATATATATATACATACATGCGGATTCGCACAAGAAGAATGCACATTATTAAATGGTATTCAAAAAAAAAGAAAATATCAGATTTCATCAATCAATCTTTAAAACTAGTTGAATCTAGGCAAAACTTGTGAATATTAAAGATTCATGAATTTCACAAATAACTTAATTTTTCTTGTAACAAAGGGGCATAGTACATGAAATATATTTGCATAACATCAAGACTTTACAAATTCTCTACGATCCCTTCTTGGTCATCAAAATCCATCCAAACGTTTATATGCTCAATCGGAGCCCCCTTCAAACTTATATAAAAAAGACAAACATCCTAATGCCTACCTATAAAAGCGCTCTCATGGATGTTCACGGGTTTGTTGCAGGGCTTATTGGCCACTGCAAGATACAACAACAACAAAAAAAAAAACCTATTTTTCCTGCAGTTACCCGTTTGGACTAATTTTTGAGTACCCTGTAGGTGCCGCTTAGATTTGGTACGATTCTCTTGACATAAAAATTGAATTCATACATAGATACAACATACTTATAAAAATACAAAAGTAATCGCATATTCTGTATGAAAAATGTTTTGCTTTCGCTATTTCCGCTCTCGAAATTATTCGTGCGCACTGCGGTACCTTTTTTTCTGGTGGTTGAGGTCTCTTCTGCTGGAATCGGATTATAGGTTATGGCGAGGAAATTATATGAGGTGTCTGCTATAACGTGAATGGTATAATAAAACCGGTATACAAGAGACTGGTATACGAGGCTGATACAAAAGGGTTCCCTGGCGCTGAAGAAGCTTTCGGTCATCAAAGGTGACCATGTGGCTAGAGGAATAAGAATTTGATCAGCGCAACTCAAAGGGATGGATAACCTCTTTCACGCCAATTTGGCCATTACGCATCTTATCCCATACATATGTCATGGATATGTTGGCCTCCTACGAATGTTAAGGTGTTCAGGACACAACAAGAACTAATTAGATTTATCACTCAAAAATGTAATTTACAAAAAAAATTCTATTCAGCAATGAAAGAATTACAAAAAAAAATTTTTTAATTTTAAATGGGGATTTGAATTCAGAAAAAAAAAATAACGGAACCCGCATACGCACTATACCGGTTTCGGGCTTTAGGGAAAATTAGGTGACCGGAGTCGATATTAGATTTGCGTGAACCCCAAATGGCGTAAAAAGGACTAAACAAATATCTCTACAACAAAAAAAATTTGATTTCTGGCACTTACCAAATAAAAATGTTATTTCACATCCATTTGCAGCTTTTTATTTTAATTTGACGACCGAATTGTGTTTTTTTATGTGGCCTTTGGCTTTTCAACTATTTATTTGAAGCAAAATGTTAAAAAGAAAAATCGGCTTTTTGCTCACTTTTCGCGCACAGGGACTACGGTTTAACTTACAACTTTATATTTATACAGCTGACCGCGCACTGCAACTTTGTCTGCTTCTCTGTAATACATTAGTTTCGCTTGTCCTGTAGTAACCCCTTTTTATGTCGTTGAATTCGATCTCCGGCACCGTTTTCCTATACCGTTTTGTATTGCCATCCTACCGAATCAACCGCAACCATCTCCACTCTATATTCATCTCTCTCCTTATTCTCACCACTGTACCCTCTGGCAACCCTTGGAAAAGACCTTTTGCCAATTCCTCTATTGTTAACCTACCACGGGTTTGACGTTTCTCATTTGTTTATATTTTTATACGTGCGTGATAAATCTAGATGTTTTACCTTTTGCTTTTTTTTTATTTATTTATTTCTATTTACAGCCAGTGGTGAAGTGAGTTTTGTTAAAAAAAAACCCATGTTCTGTGCTGACCTTCGTCCCAGATAATATGCGTCTGGACTGCCTGTGGAAGCAGCTACGGTGGTTCTTTACATTGCTCACAGCTGCTATGACTCGCCCAAGAAATATCGTGGCAGGTGTCCAAAGACGCGCTTTTTGCAGAAGAAATAAAAAAAAACTTAATATGGTTGTTGTAATTTTGAGGGTTTTGTTACCCAACACAAAAAAATTGTGCACTTATATAAGTGTTTTGCTCAGATTTACGTCTTCATGCCCACTATAACTTTTCTCTTTTTATACCTTTCATGAACATGAAATGGTATATTAATTTTGGTCCGATGTTTGTAACGTTGAGAAATATAGAAGATAGACTCACAATTAAGTATACCGAATTGATCAGGGCGGCGAACTGAGTTGATATAGCCATGTCCGTCTGTCCGTCCGTCTGTCTGTTTGAACCAAACTAGTCCCTCAAATTTTGAGATATCTCAATGAAATTTGGCACAAGGATGCATTTTTGTATTATATTAGACATTTGTCGGATCCGGTAGGATCGGACCATTATAACATATACCTCCCATACAACCGATCGTTCATATAAGACGATTTTGGTCATTTCTTCCATAAAGTAGAAAGTATAAACGTGAAACTCGGTGATATATATTCTAATATATCATAGAAGATATCCTGAAAAAATCATTTTGATCGAAGCTATATATAGTATATATCCCATACAACCGATCGTTCAGATTGAAAGATTTTTGGCCATTTCTCCCTTACTTTCCAATATAAAAACGTGAACCTTGGTGATATATAATCTAATATATCATAGAAGATTTCCTGTAAAGATCATTTCGATCGGAGCTATATATAATATATATCCCATACAACCGATCTTTCAGATAAGGGGGTTTTTGCCATTTTTTATTTTATATTTATCTTAAAAATCGTTTAGGTACGTACATCTGTTCACTAGATATTTCCTATCTTATACATCCAATTATTTGGAGATTACGAACGGGATAAGATTATTGTTCAGCCCCATTCATGAAAGGTATGAAGGGTTCGGCACAGCAAAAGACAAACTCGTCCTTACTTGTTTTTTTTTCAGTTTGGACCTTAGGAAGATCCGGCTTTGGGCCCTTTGCTCCCTGTTGCCACAATAGAGCGGTACAAGGTGCGCTCAAAGCCAAACGCGGGGAACACGCACACCCTGACAAAACTTTTAATTCTGTACCTGATATTGAATTTTACAACTGTATAGCAGAAATGCCATTAACTTAGAGACACAAAGATAGAAAATATAGCCGCATCGCAGATGAGACATACGCAATAAGACACTTTCCAGAGCGAGCCAACGAGTTAAATAAATGCCTAGTATCTTGCATTCAATTATTTATTATTTAACACATTTGTACAAGTGGGATTATTGTCTCTTAACGAACATCGATATTTGGATATGTGTACAATATAATATTGCGATTATAAAAATATTTATATTAATATAAAAGAAATAACAGAACAGACAATGTAGATTCAAGAAAATAGCTATAATATTGTTTTTTATATCAAAAAATTCCGACAAAGCCAATTTAAAGCGCGATGCATTGGGCTAATTTTTAATAAAATTAGGTAATGTGTTCCATACTTTGATAGTACTGACAAAGAACGTCCTTAATGATGAGAGATATTTATGGCGTGGAACGATGAGGTCAGATTTACCCTGCAAAAATCGCGAGTACTACATGCATGCATGTATGGAGTACTCGCTATGGACCAAGCGAGTGCTCCAAAATTAACCACAATTCATACAAAAAATATGGTGCAATTAACATTGCGATGTCCTAGGACTGGACCATATACTCCAGCCCCGCATTACATCAGAGTAATCCATGGAGTACCCACAGTCCAATAAGCATCGTGTAGTGATTACAATCGTTAAAAACGAGCAATGATCGGCTAACAATATGTTCGTGTAGAAACATGAGTTGGTCCATTGCTGCATTACTGTGGAGTATAAATGTAAGTACTCCAGTGGACCACATGATCCAACGATTTTTGCAGGGTAGCTGTTGCATTTAAATAAACATATCGCAATAGATCTATTTTATATACCTATTACTAATAATATCTACACCACCTAGTTCTAAGTACGGCAACCCTGTAAGCTTTACATATATTAAATAAAGCAGTTGATTCTAACTACAACATGGTGTCAGGTGTGTATTCGGCAGTGTAAGTCAAGGCGCAAGTCAAAAAATAAAATAAAACCAATTGTAGCCGAAAAATAAGTGGTTAATAATTTGTAAAAAAAAAAACCTGTCAGTGTCGACGTCATGCGGTCGTCAAATCCGCAAAGTCAGGTTATGTCTATCGCGACCACGATTACGCCCTTGGATTTAAAGTCATCAAACCAAGCATCCGCGTGGAAAAACTGGAAACAACTGTTTTCCATCTTCATACGTGCTTCGGGTCTCGAACAACAGTCAGATAAACGTAAAGTAGAATTACTTCTACATCATCTCGGCCCAGAGTGTCTTTCAATATTTAATTCTTTAAACGAAGACTTAGATAAAGTAAAATATAATGATTTATTAAAAAAGTTTGACAATTATTCATAACGCATTTAAAAAATCTAAGTATGTCATGCGATTACGGTGACATTCGTGAAGATCTCGTGAGAGACATTTTCGTTTGCGGACTTTCGTCTAGTAATATTCAAATAAAAGAAAGACTCTTACAGAAGGTGCTATAAAATTGCAAAAAGCAATAGACATTGCAAAAAGTATAGAGACCGCGAAAGCAAATTCGAATCAATTGAAAAATTCAAATGAAAATTCAGACAATTATGTAGCAGCAGTGGTTAACAAAGACTTTGACAAAAAGCTTTGCAAAAACTGTGGTCAAATTCACAAACATAAATGTCCAGCGCAAGGTGCTACTTGCTATGTATGTAATAAAAAACACCATTTTGCAAAAATGTGTTACACAAAGCCTGCGCAAACACAAAATGAATCACGTAAATTTGACAAACAAAAACAAAAAGGCCAAACAAAAAAATCAGAACAAAAGTTATGTGAACAAAATATACAAGTCATGCGAGGAAGAAGAGAGCGAAAGCGAGCTTTTCGTAGGCACAATTAACACAGAACCAAAAACTGTGGTGCATTCGATAATGCAGCTCGATAGAAGAGTTAATCGTATGGCGAAAACAATTGAAACGAATGAAGAAGGTGTAAAGGTCACGGCAAAAGACCACCAAAATCAAAAGAAAAATGGAAATAAGGTAAAAGAATGGACAGTACGACTGAAAATCAACGACATAGATGTGCAGTGCGTTATCGATACAGGCGCTCAAACTAATATATTGTAACGAATTTGCTGCAAATCCTCTTAGTTGCCCCTTTTGCTAGGTTCGTATCGCTAAACTGTTGAATAAATAACTCCAATATTGAATAATGGAAAAATGGCCTTTATTAAAATGCTTCACAATAACACTCAAACTGTGCAACGAATAGCTTAATAACCAAACTGATAGCTCAAATGAAACTCCACTAATCAAAATAATACTGGTATTGCTCGCTAGATATCTTCTTAGTCGTAACTGCTGATCAACTCAAATCAAACTGAATTACTTCTTACTCGCCTGCACCGCTTTTATAGTTTACGCTGCATACTTCTAGGCTCTTCGATTTCCAGAAGTTACTAGTTAGTTCGGCTACAAAATTATTGCTCTCTCTTGTGACAACTCAGATAAGATATATGCATGTATTTGTGCATTGCCGCTCAGATGTTCGTATACGTACATATGTGTAGACGCAATTATTTATTCGTTTATGTAGATACATAATGATTGAATTATTGATGTGCATTCACGTCACTGGTTAGCATCGGCTTAGAGACGATAGCATCGCTCAGTGCTGCTAACATTCGTTACACTGCCCTCCACCTAAGTCTGATCGTCCCGATCAGACAAATCTCTCGATCTAAACGCCGCTAGCATCTCCAAATGAACAACCTTTCTATTTCGTGGTTTCCCAATGGTTTGTATGCGGTAGATGGAATTACTGATCTTCTTCACAACCTTGTACGGGCCTTCCCAAATGCACCGAATTTTGGCTGGAACACCTTTCCGCCGGTGAGGGTTGTTTAACAGTACCAAATCTCCCTCCAAGAACCCTTCCGAATTATTGTTCTCATTGTACCTGCGTTTGATCTTACTACTCATTATCCTTAGTCGTTTCCTCACACTCTGTTGTTTGACAAATGAACTACTTCGCAGAGCTTGCGCTTGACGGATTGGCTTGACAATATCGTTCCGCCGTTTCCCAACAGAAGTGCGCGATGGCTTGAAACCACCCTTGCATGCTTCCTGCAAAATTCTTGCAGTTGTTTTAGTGCGTCCATTAGGGTTTGTCAATGCCGGTGTTTTTGTTGCAGGTACTTTTGATTTCGCTTTGTTTGGCCCATTCGTTTCATCAACCTTTACCTTTGACTTTCGTGGCCTTTGTCGACTTTTCTCCACCAGTACTCGATTACTGCTGAAACCTTTTTCCAGACTGAAGTTAATTGGCACATCCTGGTTCTTATAAAGCATCACCCTTTTCTGCATATCGATCTTGATGTCATGGTCAACCAAGAAGTCCACTCCCAATATGACTTCATCAACGATCTCCGCCAAAACGAATTTGTGTAAAACCATGACCTTCCCAATCAGTAAATCACATATCACTTCTCCCTGAACTTGGTTATACTCGCCTGTGACCGTACGCAACCTTGCTCCAGGTAACGGTTTAACTCTCCTGTTGACTAATTCAGATCGAATCAAGGAATGAGATGCGCCCGTATCTACAGTCAGTACACGCTCCTTGCCATCGACATTGCCTCTGACGGTAAGACTGCTCGATTTTCTACCAATTTGCAACACAGATATCACAGGACATTCAACAGCCGGGGCAAGTTTTCGTTCTTTACTTTCGACACGCTCTTGCTCATTTCCGCCAGCTTTGCGTTTACGGCCACCCACATTGTTGGAACTATTAGGACCAAGATCGCAATGACGTGCAATGTGACCTGGGTTGGCGAACTTGAAACATTTAATAACTGCGGCATTCTTCTGTTGAGATCCCTTTAGTGCTTCCAAAATTGTGTCTACCCACTCTGGCCTTTCTACTTCCACACGGCGTGCTTTGAAGACTGGCTTACACAAAAGCGACGCTGTTTCCTGAATCAGAGCATGCGATACCGTTTCTGCGAATGTGGGTTTTGGGTTTGCATATGTCGCTCGTTTCGTTTCTACGTCCCGTATGCCGTTTATAAAACTCTGGATTTTTACCCTCTCGGTGTATTCCACAGGTGCGTCCGCATTTGCGAGATGAGCCAACCTTTCAACATCCGAGGCAAACTCCTGCAAAGTCTCATCCGCTCTTTGGTGACGGTTTTGCAACTCAATTTGGAATATCTGTTTCCTATGCTCGCTTCCATAACGTCGTTCTACAGCAGCCATCAATGTTTCATAACTGTTCCGTTCGTACTCTGGAATCGTCTGTAAGATTTCCGCTGCAGGCCCTTTCAATGCCACTAACAGTGCAGCAACTTTATCTTCATCATTCCAGTTGTTCGCTGTCGACGTCTTCTCAAATTGGAGCTTAAATACCTGGAATGGAACAGAACCATCAAACGTTGGGGATTTTACCTTCGGATTACTCGCTGAAACTGCTGGACGATATAATTGTAACTGCTCCATACGACCCTTCAAATCATCGACTTCTGCCTGAAATTGAGCGATTTTTGCATCCTGCGCTTCCAGCTTTGATGTTACCCTTGCTTCCTGTGCTTCTAACTGTGAAGACATTTGTGCCACCTGCAATGATAAGCGCCCCTCTTGTTCTTCCATCTTTGATGTTATGCGTGTCTCCTGCGATTCCAGTTGGGATGCCATATATGTCTTCTGTTCTTCCAATTGCGTTTCCATCTTGGATGTAATCTGTGTCGACATTTCTGACATTCGCGTTTCTTGTGGTTCAATCTTCGATGTTATTCGTGTCTCTTGGGATTCCATCTGTGATGACATATACGTTTTCTGTTCTTCTAGTTGAGATGCCAGTTGAGATGTTATATCTGTCTTTTGCGATTCCAGTTGAGAAGCCACTGTCGATGTTTGAGCAGATATTGCAGCCAAAATCATGTTCAAATCTGTGCTGGTAACCGTCTGCGATGTTTCGTTTTTCTCTTCAATTTTTGTTGTCTCCTCCCCATCAAGGTGAAAGACATACTCTTCCACATCAATTCCTTCTGCTTCCATTGCCTCTCGTAGCCGTGCCTGAAGTTCAAGTTTAAGGCCGCTTGTATTCAATCCACGGGTCTCCAACTCCTTCTTTAGTTGCTGGATCTTCAATTCACCGAACTTTGCCATGTCCTTGTTGTCCTTTGGAATTTATTCAACAATTCCTCTTCTGACACCAATTGTAACGAATTTGCTGCAAATCCTCTTATTTGCCCCTTTTGCTAGGTTCGTATCGCTAAACTGTTGAATAAATAACTCCAATATTGAATAATGGCCTTTATTAAAATGCTTCACAATAACACTCAAACTGTGCAACGAATAGCTTAATAACCAGACTGATAGCTCAAATGAAACTCCACTAATCAAAATAATACTGGTATTGCTCGCTAGATATCTTCTTAGTCGTAACTGCTGATCAACTCAAATCAAACTGAATTACTTTTTACTCGCCTGCACCGCTTTTATAGTTTACGCTGCATACTTCTAGGCTCTTCGATTTCCAGAAGTTACTAGTTAGTTCGGCTACAAAATTGCCATCCACAACTACGTGCACAAATTATTGCTCTCTCTTGTGACAACTCAGATAAGATATATGCATGTATTTGTGCATTGCCGCTCAGATGTTCGTATACGTACATATGTGTAGACGCAATTATTTATTCGTTTATGTAGATACATAATGATTGAATTATTGATGTGCATTCACGTCACTGGTTAGCATCGGCTTAGAGACGATAGCATCGCTCAGTGCTGCTAACATTCGTTACAATATTATCATATAAAATGGTAGCCGAATTAAATATAAGTAGATTTATTAAACATTCAAATTCACGTTTATTAACTGTTAGTGGTGAGCAACTACCTTTAATGGGTATTATTACTATAAATTTAATGTATAAAATAAGGTTTTTAAGTGCGCTTTTCATATCGTTAAGATGAATTGTAAAAATGTAATTGGTCTAACAACAGCAATAGATATGAAATTAGTTAAAACGATTAAAAATATTGCATGTAAAAACTTAACTGATTACGCAGATGTTTTTGAAGGGTTAGGGCTATTAAATGAAAAGTGTAGTTTAAAATTAAAACCAGATTTTACGCCAGTTGTTCACCCACCAAGAAAAATTCCATATTTGTTGTATAAAGAGCTAAAATCTGAACTGGAAAGAATGGTCGAGTTAAAAGTCATTGTGCGTGAAAATGAACCTACAGAGTGGGTGAATTCAATAGTTTTGGTGAAAAAGCCAAATGGCAAATTAAGATTGTGTCTTGATCCAAGAGATTTAAATAAGGCTATACTGAGACCACACTTTCCATTTCCGAATATCGACGAATGTAAAGCAAAACTAGCAGGCTCTAAGTTTATTAGTTCTTTGGATGCTAACTGTGGTTTCTGGATGATACCACTTGATGAAAAATCATCGAAATTATGTACGTTTAATACACCTTTTGGTCGATTTCGTTTTTTGAGACTTCCTTTTGGCATTAATTCAGCACCTGAAATATTTCTTTCACAAATGGTGAAGCTCTTTGGAGATATAAACGGTCTTATAATATATATTGACGATTTTCTAATATATGCTTCCACTCTTGAGGAACATAACGCAATTTTAACTAACGTTCTAGAGAGAGCAAGATGCGTGGGTGTAAAATTTAATAAAAAAGTCAAAAATTTGTCAAGACAAAATAAAATTTATTGGTCATATTTTCGATAAAAATGGAGTTACTGCTGATGAAGAGAAAGTACAGTCAATTCACAAAATTCCAACACCAACCTCGGTAAGTGAATTACAGCAATTCTTAGGTATGGTCAATTATTTAGGGTCTTTCATTGAAAATCTATCAACAAAAAATAAAAATTTAAGAGATTTATTGAAAAACGACGTACCATGGCATTGGAGTCCAATTCAAGAAAAGAAGTTCAGTAATTTAAAAAAAGAGTTGACAGAAGCTCCAGTCCTTGCTTACTTCGACCCGAATAAGCAACTTACACTTTCCGTTGATGCATCCAAGTATGCAGTTGGAGCCACAATATTGCATGGAAAAAATCCAATTGCTTACGCATCAGCTTCATTAACTGAAACGCGTTCCTATTTGAATGTACTCGCTTTCACCAGTACATCTATGGTCAAAGAATTTTGGTGGAAACGGACCACAAACCGTTAGTTTCAATATTTAAATAGCTCTTAACAAAATCCCAGCTAGGTTACAACGATTTATGCTGAGGCTACAGCTGTATGATTTGCTGGTAGAGTATCAACCAGGCAAGCATTTGTTTATAGCTGATAAGGGCCCCATTAAATGAGACTGCTTTGGAGGAGCTAGACAAAGATTTAACACTCCACTGTGATATGCTGATGGAAGAAGTTAATGTTTCAAGTGTGGAGCTCGATAGAATAAAGCAGTATTCAAAGTCAGACGATACATTTCAAATTTTATATAAATATATACGAGATGGTTGGCCAAATGAAAGAAAATTGGTAAATAAAAAAATAAAACCATATTACAAAATCAAAGATGACCTAAGCGTTATTGATGAAATAATTTTTAAAAATAAGCAAATAGTCATACCTTATATTCTTCGAAAGGGTATTTTAAAAAATCTACTTTCATATGGGAATTCAGAGTACTCAAAGTCTAGCTCGACAGTCGATTTATTGGCCTAATATGTATAATGATCTTCATGATATGGTTGCAAATTGCGAAACGTGCATGAAGTATCAAAACGCAAACGCTAAAGAGGACTTGTTGCCTCACGATATCATAGAGATCCCATGGCTTAAAGTTGGTTGTGACATATTTGGATTCAATAAAAAGAAATATCTATTAGTTGTTGATTATTATTCAAAATATGTTGAGATTGATTTGTTGAGTGGTGGATTTACCAGTATAGAAGTAAAGACAAAATTAAAATACATTTTTGCTCGACATGGCATACCACAAATTTTTGTATCGGATAATGGTCCGACTTTTAGTTCGAAAGGGTTTTTAGAATTTTGTCGTGAGTAGAACATAGACCATCACACATCAAATCCATATTTGCCCAGGTCAAATGGTTTAGCAGAACGAACCATACAGACTGTAAAGAAAATGTTCATAAAATGTCAAGAAAGTAAATCAGATCAATATTTTTCTTTACTTAATTATCGGAATACTCCAAAAGAAAATATTCCTAGTCCTGCTGAGCTATTAATGTCCAGGAAACTCAAAACTAAAATACCGTAAATTCTAAAAAATCTCAGACCCAATGTTGTTGACAACAAACAATATAAAGAACAAAGTAAAATCAAAAATATGCGAGTAAAAAATCACTACAATAATCAAGCAAAGTACTTAAAGCCTGTAAATATAGGAGAGAAAGTAATGTTTTAAAGAAATCCAACTTCTGTTTGGTATCCTGGAATAATTTCGAAAAATTGTAATGAACCTCGTTCACATATTATAAAAGATTCTGATGGTGTAACTTATCGTAGAAATAGGCAGCATATACGCAATATTCCAGAAAATAAAAATGTTAATGAATTGGAAAAAGTCCTATGTTAATCGATGATAACAAAAAAGAGAATGCAAATGAAGAAAAAATTGAAAATGAAATTGTTGATGAAATTAAAAATCAAAATGAAATTGATAATATGAATGTAAACAAAAATAATAATTCTGATAAAAATAATGATTATGTAACAAAAAAGGTAGAAAAGTGTATCTACTTTCACGTTTACAATATTGATTTTAATACGTAATTTAATTTGAATTTAATTATTGAAATTGAGATTTGGCATTGCCAATTATACTTTATTAATTCCAGCTAACAAAATAAGAAAAGGAAGATGTTGCATTTAAATAAACATATGGTAATAGATCTATTTTATATACCTATTACTAATAATATCTGCACTACCTAGTTCTAAGTACGTCAACCCTGTAAGCTTTACATATATTAAATATAGCAGTTGATTCTAACTACAACACTAGCAAAACATAAATTTCGGAATACGTATTCTGGTTGTTTTTTATAAATTAATTTATTCAAGAAAATTAGATTGCGATAATTTAGGAAGGTAGTAAGACTGCGATCAAGTATTTTAAACGAAGACTCTGATACGTGCTCAAATTTACGCTTCGAGTAGATATATCTTGCACAATTGTTCAATGCAAGTTGTAGTTTATTTCTAGACTTGCAGTCAATATCACCAAAAACTAGCCCTCCAAACGAAATGAAAGGAACCATTAGTGATCTGACTAACATTAATTTGACATTTGGCGGAATGAAAGCAGCTGTGTACCACAATTTCCTTAACACAAAATTAATGTTTGATAAAACATAGTGAATATTATCAACACAGTTGAAATTGGAATTTAGTTTGAGCCCTAAACTACTAACGACCGACTCATACTTGATGGTAATATCCTGTAGTATAACCGGTGGAAAATTCTCTACTAGTTGCGAAGAGTGTGAGATGCAAATGGCTTTTGTTTTAGACGCATTTAGATTTAAATTATTATCACTCGACCACGGAGAGATGCTTCCGATATCCTCGTTCATCCTACAAACCAAATCGTCAGAGAAGCCAATAGGGCGAGATATATATATTTGTGCATCATCAGCATATAGATGTATTGAAACACTTTTACAACAATGAGTAATATCGTTAATGAACATACTGAACAAAATTGGTCCAAGTCCGTTCAACTTGCCAACCAATCATGCATTGCGAGCACCCACTCCTACCCGGTCAAGGTCAAATACAATGGTCAAACAGCCAGTTATCCTGGGCATGGACTTTTTGGCAACACACAACGTCACCGTCTCATTGGATGGGAAGCCCCTTACCCCAACCGGTCCAACGAAGATAGAAGTACCCGCAACCCTGCATTACATAAAGGAAGCGGGACACCTCAACGAAGATCTAAAGAGAGAACATCTAGAGCAAATAGAAACATCAAAGAGCATCGACACACCTAAAGGGGCCAAACACTGCCGCAGAACACAGACACAACACACCACTAAAACAACGTTATTACCCGGCCATCCTCCTCAGCGATAATGGTGAGCAACTCTCACTAATGCCCCGGCAACGATCCTGAGGGATAATAACATCACCCACCGAATTACCGTATCGTACGCCCCCCACAAAAATCCTACCGAACGCGTTAATCGCGTTATCAAAACAAGGGTGGCACAACGTACGAAACAAGACCAACGGAAATGGCACCAGGAACTACAAGAAATAGCTTTCGCCATAAGTACGGCCCAACACATATCAACACACACATCAACCGCCGAAATAAACTCTAACCGCAACTTCGTCGGGCCGAGAGAAGCACGAACAAAAGATGCCATGCACAAAGAACCGCCGCAATTGGACACAATAACGTGGCCGCCAAATAAGCCACAAATACTGGACGTTAAGACATTCGACATTCGCAGGCGATTAATAGTCGGCCATCTAAACGCCTTCGTATGTGACAAACCAACCACTGGTGACACTATGCCGTTTGCACAAACCCGAGAGCCACATAATATTTCTAATGGAAACCACGCCCCAGACTTCTTCGCTGGACTATGGCTAAAACGCAAAGGGTTGATCACGACGCGTAGAGTGGACAAAGATCACGACGTAATCAAGCTGAAAGGACACTCCAAGACGGTACTACGGTACGGTAAGTTACAACTACGGTACGGTATACGCTTCCCAAGGCCGTCGGTTCTATGTTGCTGAGCGAATCGGGATTTTTCCCGACCAAGGACTGCCATTGGCGGCCACCGTGGTGTGATGGTAGCGTGCTCCGCCTATCACACCGTATGCCCTGGGTTCAACTCCCGGGCAAATCAACATCAAAATTTTAGAAATAAGATTTTTCAATTAGAAGAAAATTTTTCTAAGCGGGGTCGCCCCTCGGCAGTGTCTGGCAAGCGCTCCGATTGTATTTCTGCCATGAAAAGCTCTCAGTGAAAACTCATCTGCCTTGCAGATGCCGTTCGGAGTCGGCATAAAACATGTAGGTCCCGTCCGGCCAATTTGTAGGGAAAATCAAGAGGAGCACGACGCAAATTGGAAGAGAAGCTCGGCCTTAGATCTCTTCGGAGGTTATCGCGCCTTACATTTATTTTTATTTTTTATAAGGACTGCCATTTCAGTGTAACCCCATTTAATTTGTTGCGTTCCTCCCACAAATTGTCATCCTCCCAGCAGCTCCTTGCAGCGGGTCTGCTCCATATTCTCTTGCTCCGGGAAGGTATCGAACCGAATCCGGGTCCGTCTCCTGATCCCGGTCCTGAGAAATGTTTTTGCTGCATCTGCTGGAAAAGAATCTTTTTAGGACGGTAATACTCTTGTCAGTGTGGCTCGTGTAAGGGATGGTTGCATCGGACAGGTTGTTCTGGGCTAGACCCCAAAACCAAATGTCCCCGTAACTTCTATAAATCTTTTGTGGCTCCTTGCTGTTCACCTCCTAGGACGTCCTGTAGTCTCCACCTTAGCGCCTCCCCCCGCTACCATCCAGCAGCCCCGCTGCTCAGCAAGCCACAACAAGTACCCGCTGTTGCTCGCGCCCCACGGCGCCACCAACTCACACGGCTGCTCCCACTCATACCTACAATCTCCGTAGTAGAGTCGGGAGCAATGCCGAGCATCAGCCCCTGCCCCCGTATTCTTCCCCCCTCTTTTCCGGCAACAATTGTGTAGGTCAGGGAAACATACTCTTAGTCCCTACCGCTCTTTGCACCGTTTGCCAGCACAGAATATATACGTTTGCGACATCCGCCCAATGCAGCTCCTGCCATGGACGGTGCCACTTTCCTAGATGTTCTGGTCTCCGCGATGGCAACCCCCCGACGGGTTTCATTGCGCCATGTTGCCAGGCCGAATACCGAAATACTCCGGGTACCCCAATGCCTACCCAAGGACGTCTAGTCCCAGGGCCACAATAGCAATCGCGTTCTGGCCTTCCACAACCCAGGCGTAGTCACCCGTCACTTACTCCGAGAGTGACGACGTCTCCCCCTATGAACTTCAGAATTATGCAGTTAAACTGTAATGGATTAACTGGGAAGATCACGGAGATAGTCGATTTCATGAAGCGGCACAACATCCGCATTGCTGCGATTCAAGGGAATAAACTCACAGCAAGATCTGCACTGTACACCTGTTCTGGGCATAACGTCCACAGAAAAGATCGCGAAAGCGGAAATGGAGGCGGTCTCGCGTTTTTCATACACCACTCTGTGCAATATCATATATTTTATCCCGACATCGACCGCAGGGACAGTGTCTTATAACGTCAAGGATTATCTGTCCGGTTGGGCGATGCAAACCTAGAAATCATCAACATCTACATTCCTCCTTCCACCTGTTGCCTCAGTGGATATCGCCCTAATATCAGCGCCGTACTCACTGGCAGCAATCGCATTATCTTAGGCGATTTCAATGCCCATCACGATCTATGGCATTCAAACTTGTGGGTGGACAGTAGGGGTGAGATGTTAGCGGATCAAATGGAAGAAACGACGTTCTACACAATAAACGGAGACGCCCCCACACGTATGGTAGGAAGCTGTCACAGTTCGCCGGATATTTCAATCGTGAGCGCAGATCTCGTAAACTGCGTCAACTGGCAACCGATGGTAACATTGGCATCCGACCACCTGCCTATACTTATGTCGCTCGAGCGTCCCGCCGACTTCATCGTCGCGGAAAAACGCACTTTCATTAACGTTAAAAAAGGAAAGTGGGACGAATAAAAATCCTTTACAGATAACCGCTTTGCTTCCCTCCCTATCCCAACTGATGCCCGCCAAGGGGAGAGTGCTTTCCGCAAGGTCATTGAATCCGCCTCGGCCCGTTTCATTCCCGCCGGCAGAATTCCCGAAATTCGGCCCACTTCCCGGCAGAGGCCGCAAGTTTAGGGAGAGAACGTGACCTTATAAGACAGCTGGATCCCGGCGACCCCCAAATAAGGGATATAAACCTACGCATCAGATTTCTTGTGGATGAACACAAGCGGGCGAAATGGGAGGAGCACCTAAGCGGTTGTAACCTCTCTGAGGGTGTAGGTAACCTTTGGTCCATTGTAAAGTCCCTATCGAATCCGTCTAGGCACAAAGTTTACATCGCCTTTGGCGATAAAGTGCTGTCGGATGCGAAACAATGCGCCAGCGCTTTCTGCCGACAATATATAATGCATTCTACGGTCGACAAAAATAGACGGAGGGCCAACAGACACGCACGTAAACATAAGTTCAGCGCGTCACAAATTACTATCACCGCCAAAGAGGTTGAGGATGCCATCGGTCATGCTAAACAATCCAAAGCAGTGGGCCCAGAAGGCATAGCCATGCCAATGCTTAAAAGCCTAGGGAAAGAGGGTTTCAAATATTTAGCTCATGTCTTCAACCTGTCATATCCGAAAAATGGAAAATGGCCAAGGTGGTCCCGCTGCTAAAGCCTGGGAAACCAGCTAACATAGGAGAGTCATATCGCCCGATATCTCTCCTATCGCCAGTAGCCAAGAAGCTTGAAGCCATTTTGCTCCCCTACTTCAAAGAAAAATTTGCAGCTAGCCTGTCATCAGCATGTCATTAGAAAACTCTATAGCACCACCACCGCGCTAAATGCCATTAGCACCCAGATAAATTGTGGTTTAAATCAGAAGCCCCGCCATAGAACAGTACTCATAGCGCTAGACCTATCAAAAGCTTTTGATACGGTCAGCTATGGCACGTTACTGCAAGACTTGGAAGGGTCTACCCTTCCCCCATGTGGACCGCAAATTATCTGGGTGGTCGGCAGGCAGCGGTGCAATTCAGAAACGAAACATCAACGCCAAGAATAATTAAACAAGGGGTGCCACAGGGTGGTGTCCTATCCCCACTTTTGTTTAATTTCTACATATCCAAGCTACCTTCATCACCGGAAGAAATTACTATCGTTTCTTACGCCGATGACTGCAAAATAATGGCCACAGGCCCGGGCCCACAGATCGATGAGCTTTGCAACATAATAAACGGATACCTCCCTGATCTATCCAGTTTTTTCGCCTCGCGAAACCTGGAATTATCACCGACTAAATCACCCGCGACCTTATTTACAACTTGGACGTCTCAAATGTCGACCATTTTGAACATCCACGTCGATGGCACTACGCTACCGACTGTCCTACACCCCAAAATCTTGGTTGTGATATTTGATCAGGATCTACATTTTGGTGAGCACGCAGCCGCAATTGTTCGGAAATCCAGAGCCGTAATAAAATCCTCAAATCCCTTGCTGGCTGTACTTTGGGAAAAGACAAAGAAACGCTCATTACCACATACAAAGCAATTGGCCAGCCTTTTGCGTGCTACGCGTCCCTTATATGGTCGCCAACCCTAAAAACTACCCACTGGAAGAAGCTACAGGCCTGCCAAAATACTGCGCTCAGAACTGCCATGGGCTGTCCTCTTATGTCCCCAGAACATCATCTACATAATGAGGCGAGAATACTCCCCATCAGGGAGAGAAATGAGATGCTAACCAAACAGTTCCTGTTGAATACCCAGAAACATGGGCATCCCAACAGACATCTGATTGATGAGCCAACACCACCTAGGGACTTAAGGAGTCATCTCCGTAAGCATTTTGAGGAAATACGGCACCTGAGAACTCATCCGTATGAAGCAAAAAAACACAAGAATGTCCTTGGTGAACTCCACAAACAGGCGTCGGACCTTTATGCCGGGAACTGCCCGGTGAATCCAGTACTCAGGGAACAGTACCCAAAACTTGCGGAAGAGGAACGCATACTCCCCAGGGAAACGCGAGTCACTCTGGCTCAACTTCGTTCTGGATACTGTAACAGGTTAAACTCTTAAATATCCAGAATCAACCCCGACATAAAAAATGTATGCCCCGCTTGCAATGTGTCCCCACATGACACCAACAATCTCTTTAATTGTATTGTGGAACCAACGCCTCTTACACCCCTTTCATTATGGTCCCCCCTGTCGAAACAAGAAGTTTGCTTGGACTCCCGTTAAAGGATATTGATGACAATTTGTGATCGGTCGCGGCTATTAGGTGGGGCAAAACATTGCTACAACAACACGATACTATTCGCTGTCTGAGGAGAAGCAAGATCCAACCTAGTTTGATAAGTTTTCTATACATGAAATGTACATACTTTAATTTTGAAATGTAAATCTAAAATGTAATTTAACAAGTAAGGAAGGCTAAGTTCGGGTGTAACCGAACATTACATACTCAGTCGAGGGCTATGGAGACAAAATAAGGAAAATCACCATGTAGGAAAATGAACCTAGGGTAACCCTGGAATGTGGTTGTATGACATGTGTATCAAATGGAAGGTATTAAAGAGTATTTTAAGAGAGAGTAGGCCATAGTTCTATGGATGGACGCCATTTAGGGATATCGCCATAAAGGTGGACCAGGGCTGACTCTAGAATTTATTTGTACGATATGGGTATCAAATGAAAGGTGTTACTGAGCATTTTAAGAGGGAGTGGGCCTTAGGTCTATCGGTGGACGCCTTTTTGAGATATCGCCATTAAGGTGGACCAGGGGTGACTCTAGAATGTGTTTGTACGATATGGGTATCAAATGAAAGGTGGTAATGAGTATTTTAAAAGGGAATGAGCCTTAGTTCTATAGGTGAACGCCTTTTCGAGAAATCGCCATAAAGGTGGACCAGGGGTGACTCTAGAATATGTTTGTACGATATGGGTATCAAATGAAAGCTGTTAATGAGTATTTTGAAAAGGAGTGATCCTTAGTTCCATAGGTGGACGACGTTTCGAGATATCGCCATAAAGGTGGACCAGGGGTGTCTCTAGAATGTGTTTGTACGATAGGGGAATCAAATGAAAGGTGTTAATGAGCATTTTAAGAGGGAGTGGGCATTAGGTCTATAGGTGGACGCCTTTTCGAGATATCGCCATTAGGGTGGGCCAGGGGTGACTCTAGAATGTTTGTACGATATGGGTATCAAACGAAAAGTGTTACTGAGCATTTTAAGAGGGAGTGGGCATTAGGTCTATAGGTGGACGCCTTTTCGAAATGTCGCCATTAGGGTGGGCCAGGGGTGACTCTAGAATGTGTTTGTATGATATGGGTATCAAATGAAAGATGGTAAAGGGTATTTTAAAAGGGAGTAATCCTTAGTTCTATAGGTGGACGCCTTTTCGAGATATCGCCATAAAGGTGGACCAAGGGTGACTCTAGAATGTTTGTACGATATGGGTATCAAACGAAAGGTGTTACTGAGCATCTTAAGAGGGGGTGGGCATGAGGTCTATAGGTGGACGCCTTTTCGAGATATCGTCATTAGGGTGGGCCAGGGGTGACTCTAGGATGTGTTTGTACGATATGGGTATCAAACTTAAGGTGTTACGGAGCATTTTAAGAGGGAGTGGGTATTAGGTCTACAGGTGGACGCCTTTTCGAGATATCGCCATTAGGGTGGGCCAGGGGTGACTCTAGAATGTTTGTACGATATGGGTATCAAACGAAAAGTGTTACTGAGCATTTTAAGAGGGAGTGGGCATTAGGTCTATAGGTGGACGCCTTTTCGAAATGTCGCCATTAGGGTGGGCCAGGGGTGACTCTAGAATGTGTTTGTATGATATGGGTATCAAATGAAAGATGGTAAAGAGTATTTTAAAAGGGAGTAATCCTTAGTTCTATAGGTGGACGCCTTTTCGAGATATCGCCATAAAGGTGGACCAAGGGTGACTCTAGAATGTTTGTACGATATGGGTATCAAACGAAAGGTGTTACTGAGCATCTTAAGAGGGAGTGGGCATGAGGTCTATAGGTGGACGCCTTTTCGAGATATCGTCATTAGGGTGGGCCAGGGGTGACTCTAGGATGTGTTTGTACGATCAAACGAAAGGTGTTACTGAGCATTTTAAGAGGGAGTGGGCATTAGGTCTATAGGTGGACGCCTTTTCGAGATATCGCCATTAGGGTGGGTCAGGGTGGCTCTAGAATGTGTTTGTACGATATGGGTATCAAATGAAAGGTGGTAGTGAGTATATTAAAAGGGAGTGGGCATTAGGTCTATAGGTGCCTTTTCGAGATATCGCCATTAGGGTGGGCCATGGGTGACTCTAGAATGTTTGTACGATATGGGTATCAAACGAAAGGTGTTACTGAGCGTTTTAAGAGGGAGTGGACATTAGGTCTATAGGTGTACGCCTTTTCGAGATATCGCCATTAGGGTGGGCCAGGGGTGACTCTAGAATGTTTGTACGATATGGGTATCAAACGAAAGGTGTTACTGAGAATTTTAAGAGGGAGTGGGCATTAGGTATATAGGTGGACGCCTTTTCGAGATATCGCTATTAGGGTGGGCCAGGGGTGATTCTAGAATGTGTTTGTACGATATGGATATCAAATTAAAGGTATTAATGAGGGTTTTAAAACCGAGTGGCCCTTAGATGTATATGCGAAGGCGTTCTCGCGATATCGACCAAAATGTGGACCAGGTGATCCAGAAAATCATCTGTCGGGTACTGCTAATTTATTTATATATGCAATACTACTAACAGTATTCCTGCCAAGATTCCAAGGGCTGTTGATTTCGCCTTGTAGAACTCTTTCATTTTCTTCTACTTAATATGGTAGGTGTCACACCCATTTTACAAAGTTTTTTCCAAAGTTATATTTTGCGTCAATAAACCAATCCAGTTACCATGTTTCATCCCTTTTTTCGTATTTGGTATAGCAATATGGCATTTTTTTCATTTTTCGTAATTTTCGATATCGATAAAGTGGGCGTGGTTATGGTCGAATTTCGGCCATTTTTTATACCAAGATAAAGTGAGTTCAGATAAGTACGCGGGCTAAGTTTAGTAAAGATATATCGGTTTTTGCTCAAGTTATTGTGTTAACGGCTGAGCGGAAGGACAGACGGTGGACTGTGTATAAAAACTGGGCGTGGCTTCCACCGATTTCGCCCATTTTCACAGAAAACAGTTACCGTCATAGAATCTATGCCCCTACCAAATTTGGGAAGGATTGGTAAATTTTTGTTCGAATTATGGCATTAAAAGTATTCTAGACAAACTAAATGAAACTGGGCGGAGCCACGCCCATTTTGAAATTTTCTTTTATTTTTGTATTTTGTTGCATCATATCATTACTGGAGTTGAATTTTGACTTAATTTACTTATATACAGTAAAGATATTAAATTTTTTGTTAAAATTTGAATTAAAAAAAATTTTTTTTTAAAAGTGGGCGTGTTCTTCATCCAATTTTGCTAATTTTTATTTAGCACATATATAGTAATAGTGGTAACGTTCCTGCCAAAATTCATCATGATATCTTCAACGACTGCCAAATTACAGCTTGCAAAACTTTTAAATTAAAAAAAAATAAATAAAATAAATGTAAGGCGCGATAACCTCCGAAGAGATCTAAGGCCGAGCTTCTCTTCCAATTTGCGTCGTGCTCCTCTTGATTTTTCCCTACAAATTGGCCGGACGGGACCTACATGTTTTATGCCGACTCCGAACGGCATCTGCAAGGCAGATGAGTTTTCACTGAGAGCTTTTCATGGCAGAAATACAATCGGAGCGCTTGCCAGACACTGCCGAGGGGCGACCCCGCTTAGAAAAATTTTCTTCTAATTGAAAAATCTTATTTCTAAAATTTTGATGTTGCTTTGCCCAGGAGTTGAACCCAGGGCATACGGTGTGAAAGGCGGAGCACGCTACCATCACACCACGGTGGCCGCCACTTTTAAATTACCTTCTTGTAAAACTGGGCGGTGCCACGCCCATTGTCCAAAATCTTACTACTTTTATATTCTGCATCATAACGTCAACCCATCTACCAAGTTTCATCGCTTTAACCGCCTTTGGCAATGAATTATCGCATTTTTTCGGTTTTTCGAATTTTTCGATATCGAAAAAGTGGGCGTGGTTATAGTCCGATATCGTTCATTTTAAATAGCGATCTGAGATGAGTGCCCAGGAATCTACATACGAAATTTCATCAAGATACCTCAAAATTTACTAAAGTTATCGTGTTAACGGACAGACGAACGGACGGACGGACGGACATGGCTCAATCAAATTTTTTTTCGATACTGATGATTTTGATATATGGAAGTCTATATCTATCTCGATTCCTTTATACCTGTACAACCAACCGTTATCCAATCAAAGTTAATATACTCTGTGAGCTCTGCTCAACAGAGTATAACAAGTAAGGAAGTTCGGGTGTAACCGAACATTACATACTCAGTTGAGAGCTATGGAGACAAAATAAGGAAAATCACCATGTAGGAAAATGAACCTAGGGTAACCCTGGAATGTGCTTGTATGACATGTGTATCAAATGGAAGGTATTAAAGAGTATTTTAAGAGAGAGTAGGCCATAGTTCTATGGATGGACGCCATTTAGGGATATCGCCATAAAGGTGGACCAGGGCTGACTCTAGAATTTGTTTGTACGATATCGGTATCAAATGAAAGGTGTTACTGAGCATTTTAAGAGGGAGTGGGCATTAGGTCTATAGGTGGACGCCTTTTCGAGATATCGCCATTAGGGTGGGCCAGGGGTGACTCTAGAATGTTTGTACGATATGGGTATCAAACGAAAGGTGTTACTGAGCATTTTAAGAGGGAGTGGGCATTAGGTCTATAGGTGGACGCCTTTTCGAGATATCGCCATTAGGGTGGGCCAGGTGTGACTCTAGAATGTGTTTGTACGATATGGGTATCAAATGAAAGGTGGTAATGAGTATTTTAAAAGGGAGTAATCCTTAGTTCTATAGGTGGACGCCTTTTCGAGATATCGCCATAAAGGTGGACCAAGGGTGACTCTAGAATGTTTGTACGATATGGGTATCAAACGAAAGGTGTTACTGAGCATTTTAAGAGGGAGTGGGCATTAGGTCTATAGGTGGACGCCTTTTCGAGATATCGCCATTAGGGTGGGCCAGGGTGACTCTAGAATGTGTTTGTACGATATGGGTATCAAATGAAAGGTGGTAATGAGTATTTTAAAAGGGAGTAATCCTGAATTGGATGAAGAACAATTTTGCTAATTTTTATTTAGCACATATATAGTAATAGTAGTAACGTTCCTGCCAAATTTCATCATGATATCTTCAACGACTGCCAAATTACAGCTTGCAAAACTTTTAAATTACCTTCTTGTAAAAGTGGGCGGTGCCACGCCCATTGTCCAAAATCTTACTAGTTTTCTATTCTGCGTCATAACGTCAACCCATCTACCAAGTTTCATCGCTTTAACCGCCTTTGGCAATGAATTATCGCATTTTTTCGGTTTTTCGAAATTTTCGATATCGAAAAAGTGGGCGTGGTTATAGTCCGATATCGTTCATTTTAAATAGCGATCTGAGATGAGTGCCCAGGAATCTACATACCAAATTTCATCAAGATACCTCAAAATTTACTCAAGTTATCGTGTTAACGGACAGACGGACGGACGGGCATGGCTCAAACAAATTTTTTTTCGATACTGATGATTTTGATATATGGAAGTCTATATCTATCTCGATTCCTTTATACCTGTACAACCAACCGTTATCCAATCAAAGTTAATATACTCTGTGAGCTCTGCTCAACTGAGTATAACAAGTAAGGAAGGCTAAGTTCGGGTGTAACCGAACATTACATACTCAGTTGAGAGCTATGGAGACAAAATAAGGAAAATCACCATGTAGGAAAATGAACCTAGGGTAACCCTGGAATGTGGTTGTATGACATGTGTATCAAATGGAAGGTATTAAAGAGTATTTTAAGTTTAAGAGAGAGTAGGCCATAGTTCTATGGATGGACGCCATTTAGGGATATCGCCATAAAGGTGGACCAGGGCTGACTCTAGAATTTGTTTGTACGATATCGGTATCAAATGAAAGGTTTTACTGAGCATTTTAAGAGGGAGTGGGTCTTAGGTCTATCGGTGGACGCCTTTTCGAGATATCGCCATTAAGGTGGACCAGGGGTGACTCTAGAATGTGTTTGTACGATATGGGTATCAAATGAAAGGTGGTAATGAGTATTTTAAAAGGGAATGGGCTTTAGTTCTATAGGTGAACGCCTTTTCGAGAAATCGCCATAAAGGTGGACCAGGGGTGACTCTAGAATATGTTTGTACGATATGGGTATCAAATGAAAGCTGTTAATGGGTATTTTGAAAAGGAGTAATCCTTAGTTCCATAGGTGGACGACGTTTCGAGATATCGCCATAAAGGTGGACCAGGGGTGTCTCTAGAATGTGTTTGTACGATATGGGAATCAAATGAAAGGTGTTACTGAGCATTTTAAGAGGGAGTGGGCATTAGGTCTATAGGTGGACGCCTTTTCGAGATATCGCCATTAGGGTGGGCCAGGGGTGACTCTAGAATGTTTGTACGATATGGGTATCAAACGAAAAGTGTTACTGAGCATTTTAAGAGGGAGTGTGCATTAGGTCTATAGGTGGACGCCTTTTCGAAATGTCGCCATTAGGGTGGGCCAGGGGTGACTCTAGAATGTGTTTTTATGATATGGGTATCAAATGAAAGATGGTAATGAGTATTTTAAAAGGGAGTAATCCTTAGTTCTATAGGTGGACGCCTTTTCGAGATATCGCCATAAAGGTGGACCAAGGGTGACTCTAGAATGTTTGTACGATATGGGTATCAAACGAAAGGTGTTACTGAGCATTTTGAGAGGGAGTGGGCATGAGGTCTATAGGTGGACGCCTTTTCGGGATATCGTCATTAGGGTGGGCCAGGGGTGACTCTAGGATGTGTTTGTACGATATGGGTATCAAACGAAAGGTGTTACTGAGCATTTTAAGAGGGAGTGGGCATTAGGTCTATAGGTGGACGCCTTTTCGAGATATCGCCATTAGGGTGGGCCAGGGGTGACTCTAGAATGTTTGTACGATATGGGTATCAAACGAAAGGTGTTACTGAGCATTTTAAAAGGGAGTGGGCATTAGGTCTATAGGTGGACGCCTTTTCGAGATATCGCCATTAGGGTGGGCCAGGGTGACTCTAGAATGTGTTTGTACGATATGGGTATCAAATGAAAGGTGGTAATGAGTATTTTAAAAGGGAGTAATCCTTAGTTCTATAGGTGGACGCCTTTTCGAGATATCGCCATAAAGGTGGACCAAGGGTGACTCTAGAATGTTTGTACGATATGGGTATCAAACGAAAGGTGTTACTGAGCATTTTAAGAAGGAGTGGGCATTAGGTCTATAGGTGGACGCCTTTTCGAGATATCGCCATTAGGGTGGGCCAGGGGTGACTCTAGAATGTGTTTGTACGATGTGGGTATCAAATGAAAGGTGGTAATGAGTATTTTAAAAGGGAGTAATCCTTAGTTATATAGGTGGACGCCTTTTCGAGATATCGCCATAAAGGTGGACCAAGGGTGACTCTAGAATGTTTGTACGATATGGGTATCAAACGAAAGGTGTTACTGAGCATTTTAAGAGGGAGTGGACATTAGGTCTATAGGTGGACGCCTTTTCGAGATATCGCCATTAGGGTGGGCCAGGGGTGACTCTAGAATGTTTGTACGATATGGGTATCAAACGAAAGGTGTTACTGAGCATTTTAAGAGGGAGTGGACATTAGGTCTATAGGTGGACGCCTTTTCGAGATATCGCCATTAGAGTGGGCCAGGGGTCACTCTAGAATGTTTGTACGATATGGGTATCAAACGAATGGTGTTACTGAGCATTTTAAGAGGGAGTGGACATTAGGTCTATAGGTGGACGCCTTTTCGAGATATCGCCATTAGGGTGGGCCAGGGGTGACTCTAGAATGTTTGTACGATATGGGTATCAAACGAAAGGTGTTACTGAGCATTTTAAGAGGGAATGGACATTAGGTCTATAGGTGGACGCCTTTTCGAGATATCGCCATTAGGGTGGGCCAGGGTGACTCTAGAATGTGTTTGTACGATATCGGTATCAAATGAAAGGTGGTAATGAGTATTTTAAAAGGGAGTAATCCTTAGTTCCATAGGTGGACGCCTTTTCGAGATATCGCCATAAAGGTGTTGCTGAGCAGTTTAAGAGGGAGTGGGCATTAGGTCTATAGGTGGACGCCTTTTCGAGATATCGCCATTAGAGTGGGCCAGGGGTCACTCTAGAATGTTTGTACGATATGGGTATCAAACGAAAGGTGTTACTGAGCATTTTAAGAGGGAGTGGACATTAGGTCTATAGGTGGACGCCTTTTCGAGATATCGCCATTAGAGTGGGCCAGGGGTCACTCTAGAATGTTTGTACGATATGGGTATCAAACGAATGGTGTTACTGAGCATTTTAAGAGGGAGTGGACATTAGGTCTATAGGTGGACGCCTTTTCGAGATATCGCCATTAGGGTGGGCCAGGGGTGACTCTAGAATGTTTGTACGATATGGGTATCAAACGAAAGGTGTTACTGAGCATTTTAAGAGGGAGTGGGCTTTAGGTCTATAGGTGGACGCCTTTTCGAGATATCGCCATTAGGGTGGGCCAGGGATGACTCTAGAATGTGTTTGTACGATATGGGTATCAAATGAAAGGTGGTAGTGAGTATTTTAAAAGGGAGTAATCCTTAGTTCTATAGGTGGACGCCTTTTCGAGATATCGCCATAAAGGTGGACCAAGGGTGACTCTAGAATGTTTGTACGATATGGGTACCAAACGAAAGGTGTTACTGAGCATTTTAAGAGGGAGTGGGCATTAGGTCTATAGGTGGACGCCTTTTCGAGATATCGCCATTAGGGTGGGCCAGGGTGACTCTAGAATGTGTTTGTACGATATGGGTATCAAATGAAAGGTGGTAATGAGTATTTTAAAAGGGAGTAATCCTTAGTTCCATAGGTGGACGCCTTTTCGAGATATCGCCATAAAGGTGGACCAAGGGTGACTGTAGAATGTTTGTACGATATGGGTATCAAACGAAAGGTGTTACTGAGCATTTTAAGAGGGAGTGGGCATTAGGTCTATAGGTGGACGCCTTTTCGAGATATCGCCATTAGGGTGGGCCAGGGGTGACTCTAGAATGTTTGTACGATATGGGTATCAAACGAAAGGTGTTACTGAGCATTTTAAGAGGGAGTGGGCATTAGGTCTATAGGTGGAAGCCTTTTCGAGATATCGCCATTAGGGTGGGCCAGGGGTGACTCTAGAATGTTTGTACGATATGGGTATCAAGCGAAAGGTGTTACTGAGCATTTTAAGAGGGAGTGGACATTAGGTCTATAGGTGGACGCCTTTTCGAGATATCGCCATTAGGGTGGGCCAGGGGTGACTCTAGAATATTTGTACGATATGGGTATCAAACGAAAGGTGTTACTGAGCATTTTAAGAGGGAGTGGGCATTAGGTCTATAGGTGGACGCCTTTTCGAGATATCGCCATTAGGGTGGGCCAGGGGTGAGTCTAGAATGTGTTTGTACGATATGGATATCAAATTAAAGGTATTAATGAGGGTTTTAAAAGCGAGTGGCCCTTAGATGTATATGTGAAGGCGTTCTCGCGATATCGACCAAAATGTGGACCAGGTGATCCAGAAAATCATCTGTCGGGTACTGCTAATTTATTTATATATGCAATACCACTAAAAGTATTCCTGCCAAGATTCCAAGGGCTGTTGATTTCGCCTTGTAGAACTTTTTCATTTTCTTCTACTTAATATGGTAGGTGTCACACCCATTTTACAAAGTTTTTCCAAAGTTATATTTTGCGTCAATAAACCAATCCAGATACCATGTTTCATCCCTTTTTTCGTGTTTGGTATAGAATTATGGCATTTTTTTCATTTTTCGTAATTTTCGATATCGATAAAGTGGGCGTGGTTATGGTCGAATTTCGGCCATTTTGTATACCAAGATAAAGTGAGGTCAGATAAGTACGTGGGCTAAGTTTAGTAAAGATATATCGGTTTTTGCTCAAGTTATTGTGTTAACGGCCGAGCGGAAGGACAGACGGTGGACTGTGTATAAAAACTGGGCGTGGCTTCCACCGATTTCGCCCGTTTTCACAGAGAACAGTTACCGTCATAGAATCTATGCTCCTACCAAATTTGAGAAGGATTGGTAAATTTTTGTTCGACTTATGGCATTAAAAGTATTCTAGACAAACTAAATAAAAATGGGCGGAGCCACGCCCATTTTGAAATTTTCTTTTATTTTTGTATTTTGTTGCATCATATCATTACTGGAGTTGAATTTTGACTTAATTTAATTATATACAGTAAAGATATTAAATTTTTTGTTAAAATTTGAATTTAAAAATTTTTTTTTTTAAAAAGTGGGCGTGTTCTTCATCTAATTTTGCTAATTTTTATTTAGCACATATATAGTAATAGTAGTAACGTTCCTGCCAAATTTCATCATGATATCTTCAACTACTGTCAAATTACAGCTTGCAAAACTTTTAAATTAAATAAATAAAAAAACTTTTAAATTACCTTCTTGTAAAAGTGGGCGGTGCCACGCCCATTGTCCAAAATCTTACTAATTTTCTATTCTGCGTCATAACGTCAACCCATCTACCAAGTTTCATCGCTTTAACCGCCTTTGGCAATGAATTATCGCATTTTTTCGGTTTTTCGAAATTTTCGATATCGAAAAAGTGGGCGTGGTTATAGTCCGATATCGTTCATTTTAAATAGCGATCTGAGATGAGTGCCCAGGAATCTACATACCAAATTTCATCAAGATACCTCAAAATTTACTCAAGTTATAGTGTTAACGGGCAGACGGACGGACGCACGGACGGACGGACATGGCTCAATCAAATTTTTTTTCGATACTGATGATTTTGATATACGGAAGTTTATATCTATCTCGATTCCTTTATACCTGTACAACCAACCGTTATCCAATCAAAGTTAATATACTCTGTGAGCTCTGCTCAACTGAGTATAAAAATGTACATATGTATATACCTTAATCTTGAAATGTAAATTTAAAATGAATTTCGTACTTGCAATGTAAATTTAAACACAAATGAAATTTACACATTATTGTTGAAAAAAATATAATAATAAAAACATCAACAAACACATATGCGCACATGTCGGCCGAGCCATCGGATTCAACCGATGCGCAGTGTTTCGTGTAGAACAAGCTAGCTGGACAAAAACAAAGTTCTTATTCCAAGAAAAGTGTAATGAGAAATCAAAGAAAACAAACAAAATAACGGGATTTGTGTTTTTTTTTGATATTTTTGCTCATATATATTGAGTAATTGAAGAAAGAAGGCAGGAGTGGCCGTAAAAAGCATTGCTTAATTTGCAAAATTCTTGTTGAATATTGAGCTTCATATTTCTTTTAAGTGAACACTTTTATATAATTTTTTTTATGGATTATAAGCACGAAGGTAAGTAAAATTTTTTAATAGTAATTCTTTCGCAATTAGAGTATTTTCAATATATTTAACATTCCGTTATTAAGAAGAAAAGGTATTTTTTCTCTATATTTTTAATTTTAGCGACAAAAAAGTTACATACATTCGCGGACATCCGGGCTAAATTTTACATATGTTATAGTCGCAAGTATTCTCCAATAGTCGAAAGAAAAACCCATTGCGAATTCTTTGCACATATATTTTAAATTTTTTTTTTTGTAGATTTAGTTATCTCTATATATAAAATAGGACGTATGTGCGTACCAGCTCCGACGATATATTTGAACCTTTAAAGCTGATCTACAAACGGCAAAGCCAATTCCCAAGTACAGGGAACAAACACGTAGCCATAAAACACACAAAAATAAACGCGCAAGGTCAACATGAGCACACCAAAAGCAAAAAGTCGAAGATCACTGACTTCAACCTGCCACAACCTACCTCACCAGTCAATAAGGCATAAAACAGGTACATACAAAGCAATCCTAATCCAGATATAACCACACAGGAACGCTACACAAAGCAACCCCATTTGGTAGCATCTACGACAATACCTGAATGTAATATAAATATTGCACAACTGATAACATATCAGAACGATCAACGACACTTAAGATGGCAGCACAACAATCATTAACTATTCACCCTGTCGGAAAATCAACAACACAAAGCAGTTTAGTTATAACCGTACCAAGAACGGAGTTTTTTTGACATTTGGGTTCAACATTCGAAGGAAACCAGATATTTTTATTTTATTTTTTTATTTAAAGTTTAAGCTTACAAATATCGGCATATTCGTCGAAGCTGGATCAAAAGTGGATCACTTCTGGAAGACATAAGGAGCGAGATTTGAATAAAAACTCGGAGTGGCTTTCGGGTCCAGACTATACATTTACAATAACGGTGGATTCAAAGTTTCCATCGGACCAACCAACCACTTTTTCAGGTAACCCCGGTCCCGGAAGGCGAGAGAAGGACTTTGTTAGCTGCAGTGAAAAAACCAAACGGCGTCGGTTGGATGACCTCTTGCAATCTAGAAGTCCTGGTGAGTTACTTTATGCGGCAGAAGTATCAACGCGTATGTCCGGCAAAAGAAATGTTGCTAACATTATAAAAATATCACAGGAATCCACTCAAATATCCGGCAAAAAGATGACATGTTAGCCAGATGCACGATGCTTGAGCAATGTAGAAGCTTTAGCATACTACGTAGATAGCAAGTCGACGACTCATGGGTACAAAACGACTCGGAAGTGGAGCATGAAGGCAGGCCATAAGGTTTATCCATCATTTTATAGTCTAAGAAAAGCTAAGGCAGAATGCTATCCAAATCAAATGAAATTGATGTGGGTGAAACACGTGCGGAAATTAAAGTCCAGCCCGTATTAGATAAAACTGTCGAGCGTTTAGTTTTAGCAAATCAAGAAATTTTTGTTAGTGTATTACCTACAAACTTGACGTATACTTTAATCAGCAAGTGGGGTTGCGATGGAAGCTCTGGCCATAGCACATATAAGCAAAAGTTGAAATTGTTATTATTATTATTGTAATTCACTTTTACATTCCTGACTGGTACTATAAAATAGTTTTGTAAAAATTGTAGTGCCAGGATAAATACTCAAATAAATACAAAATATGTATGTACATATGTACCGTCACTCACATAAATAAGTAGACACCCCTTTTTGGACAATTCTTACAATTTTCGCTTTCGCAAATTTATTTTAACTAATTTCCCATAAGAAAATTTGTCACGATCTATAACAGAAGCTAAATTATATTTAAAAAATGTTTGAAAAATTCGACGAATTTTCATATTTTAACTAATTTCCCATAAAAAAATTTGTCACGATCTATAACAAAAACTAAATTATATTTAAAAAATGTTTGAAAAATTCGACGAATTTTCATAAAAAATTTAAATTTTTTTTCCGAATTTTTAGAATTTTTTAGAGTATTGAGATTTGTAGTCCATTCAGTTTAGGTACAATAAAGTAATATTCTTAAGTCCTTTACATTTTTTTTGGATATATGTCACTTATTCACACGAGTTACTGTATATGAAATAAGCAAATGTATGCATATGAAGTAAAATTTTGGAAAAAAATAAAAAAACAAGAACATATGGCTGAAAAAAATGACGTAGTTGTAATATATGACTGCATATGAAACGGAAAATCTCATAAAATAATTTTGTCCAGCTAGCTTGTTCTACACGAAACACTGTGCGATGGTAAAATATACCTGGGCTCTGCCCATGGTAGTGCAGGCCCAAGCGCCAAAACCATAGAATACCACAACCTTTCGTCCTCCGAAGTGGGAGGGGGACTGTAACGTAGCAAATGCTACGCCACAATATCTATTTACCATTCAACGCACACCCCTAATATTATATGTACCTACTGCATATTACTGTCCTACCGCGCAAACACAATGCATATTTCCCATTTACTGCCCACCCCTAATATTATATGTATCGACTTATATATACATGCTTACTGGCCCAACAACCATCGCGCATGCACAAGGCAAGCCAGCGATGGTGAACGCACACTGCTTGAGAATTTTCATTCGTGGCGCGCTGTGCGCGACAATGCGAGCATAATTCCCAGTGTATTCATAGACACATATGAATAAAATGATTTGTCAGAAAACACCAGGCATACTTCACCTTAGGTGAGTGAAGTGCGTGCCGCCTGCCATTGGCAGTCGACACGGGATGCGCTTTGGGTCAGGAGGGTGCGTTACAAGGTCGATTCCACCGATGGTACGCCCCCTGCCTATCGGACGCCCTGCCGGTTTACCTCCATTTCCTGTGAGTAAGACGGGATTTACACCCCTTATTACTCACAGGAAAGGTAATGCACGAGCAGTCTTCTCGGGTGGGAAGGAAACACGCCCCACTGCCAGTGGCGGGCGGATTCCCCCACTACCCTGGCAGACTGCCCTAGCCAATATAAATACATAAATTCTAGGAACCCTCTTTGGGTCGGCGGGGGGTAAAGTTACATGGTCGGTTCTGCCGATGGTACTTCCCCCCGGCCTATTCCGCAGCCCTAACATATATCCTAGGAATCCTTGGACATCACATCCCGGAGTCTAGCCACCACCGTCGTCATAGCCATTTGGTGAGAACTACCGTCATTCAATACTCTTTCTTCGGGCGTGATCATCACTACCGCCGTTATCACCTCTTGCCGAGAACCACAATCATTCACCGTCGTCTTCACCATCTGAGCCACCGCTAGTTCGTCTTCTATCTCTCTCTGCGGAGAACTGTCGTCCTTGGATCGTAATATTCTCAGCGACACTACCTAGGGAGCATCTCTCTCTCTCCACTGGATTCAAGGTTGTGGATATTCTAGCCTGAGAGCCGCGTGTGGGTGTGTGTTCGAAATCAAAACACTAATTTAATGTGTATTTATATTGGTGGTGGAAGTGGGACTTCCATCCGACTCTGGATTGAATTGAGCATACCTCATCCTTTGACCAAACCCATCTTATAAACTCAAATATTTTAAGGTTATGGATATGGCGAGAAACCAAAAACAAATTGGTTGGCTATGGTATGGTTATGGCGTTAGCGTTATGGTATGGCACCATTAATCGATTACATTGATTTCCATAAGGTAGGTTCGATCAGCTGTTTTATCTGGTTATGGTTATTTGGTTATAAGTCACCATTAGTTTGCCCTTTAATTATAACAGGCACATAGGTATTATTTGAATTTTTGTCTTTGATTGAACGCATAGGGAAAGCTTGACGGATGGCAGGTACCTCAAATTGTTGTTGTTATTGTAGCAGTGCTTCACCCCACCTAACAGCTGCGACCGATCACAAATTGTCATCAATATCCTCTAACGGGTGTCCAAGGAAACTTGCTGTTTCAACAGGGGTGGACCATAATGAAAGGGGTGTTAGAGGCGTTGGTTCCACATTACAATTAAAGAGATGGTTGGTGTCATGTGGGGACACATTGCAATCGGGGCAAACATTTTTTATGTCGGGGTTAATTCTGGATCTCTTACATATCCAGAATTAACCCCGACATAAAAAATGTTTGCCCCGATTGCAATGTGTCCCCACATGACACCAACCATCTCTTTAATTGTAATGTGGAACCAACGCCTCTAACACCCCTTTTATTATGGTCCACCCCTGTTGAAACAGCAAGTTTCCTTGGACTCCCGTTAGAGGATATTGATGACAATTTGTGATCGGTCGCAGCTGTTTAACCTGTTACAATATCCAGAACGAAGTTGAGCCAGACTGACTCGCGTTTCCCTGGGGAGTATGCGTTCCTCTTCCGCAAGTTTTGTGTACTGTTACCTGAGTACTGGATTCACCTGGAAATTCCCGGCATAAAGGTCCGACGCCTGTTTATGGAGTTCACCAAGGACCTGCTTGTGTTTTTTTTGCTTCATACGGCTGGGTTCTCAGGTGCCGTATTTCCTCAAAATGCTTAAGGAGACGACTCCTCAAGCCCCTAGGCGGTGTTGGCTCATCAATCAGATGTCTGTTGGGATGCCCAGGTTTCCGGGTATTCAACAAGAACTGTTTGGTTAGCATCTCATTTCTCTCCCTGATGGGGAGTATTCTCGCCTCATTATGTAGATGGTGTTCCGGGGACATAAGAAGACAGCCCGTGGCGATTATGAGAGCAGTATTTTGGCAGGCCTGTAGCTTCTTCCAGTGGGTAATTTTTAGGCTTGGCGACCATATGGGTGACGCGTAGCACGTAATCGGATGGCTAATTGCTTTGTATGTAGTAATGGGCGTTCCTTTGTCTTTTCCCCAAGTACTGCCAGCAAGGGATTTGAGGATTTTATTACGATCTGGATTTTCGGAACAATGGCGGCTGCGTGCTCACCAAAATGTAGATCCTGATCAAACGTCACACCAAAGATTTTGGGGTGTAGGACAGTCCGTAGCGTAGTGCCATCGACGTGGATGTTCAAAATGGTCGACACTTGGTACGTTCATGTTGTGAATAAGGTCGCGGAAGATTTAGTCTATGATAATGCCAGGAGAGATCAGGGAGGTAGCCGTTTATTCTGTTGCAGAGCTCATCGATCTGTGGGCCTGGGCCTGTGGCCATTATTGTGTAGTCATCGGCGTAGGAAACGATAATGACTCCTTCTGGTAGTGAAGGTAGCTTAGATATGTAGAAATTGAACAAAAGTGGGGATAGGACACCACCCTGTGGCACCCCTTGTTTAATTCTTCTTGGGTTTGATGTTTCATTTCTAAATTGCACCGATGCCTGCGGACCACCCAGATAATTTGCGGTCCACCTTTTAAGACATGGGGGAAGGATAGACCCTTCCAGGTCTTGCAGCAACGAGCCATGATTGACCGTATCAAAAGCTCTTGATAGGTCTAGCACTACGAGTACTGTTCTATGGTGGGGGTTTTGATTTAGACCGCAATTTATTTGGGTGCTGAGGGCATTTAGCGCAGTGGTGGTGCTATAGAGTTTTCTGAAGCCATGCTGATGACAGGCTAGCTGCAAATTTGCTTGGAAGTAGGGTAGCAAAATCGTTTCAAGCGTCTTTGCTACTGGCGATAGGAGAGATATCGGACGGTACGACTCTCCTATATTAGCTGGTTTCCCAGGCTTTAGTAGCGGGACCACCTTGGCCATTTTCCATTTTTCGGGTATGACAAAGGTGGAAAGAGGCAAGTTGAAGACATTTGCTAAATATTTGAAACCCTCTTTCCCTAGGCTTTTAAGCATCGGCATGGCTATGCCGTCTGTGCCCACTGCTTTGGATGGTTTAGCGTGACCAATGGCATCCTCAACCTCTTTGGCGGTGATGGTAGTTGGTGACGCGCTGAATTTATGTTTATGTGCCTGTTGGCCCTCCTTCTTTCTTTGTCGACCGTAGAGTGCATTATATATTGTCGGCAGAAAGCGCTCGCGCATTTTTTCGCATCCGACAACACTTGATCGCCAAAGGCGATGGAAACTTTGTTATTGTGCTTAGACTGATTCGATAGGGACTTTACGGTGGACCAAAGTTTACCACACCGGCAGAGAGGTATCTCATAACTTATTGCTTCACACAGTTTGCTGAAAATTTCTTTAATATTGTCATTATTTGAATTCGGTTTGCCATTTATCACAATATCAGTTGACAGAGCTTTTTCCCCAAGATCCTCAATTTCCTCACGCAATGCATCAATCTTGGTTTTGAAAAATGAAAACTCAGTTTGTACATTTTCGACACCCGCTACTCTTTGTTCACATCTTCCTATTCTATCATTCGCGTTCGCTAACTCACACGTAAGTTCGCTTATTCTTTGCATAACTCTATTCTCCATAGTTTGCATTGACTCATTAAGATGTTTAATAATATTTTCTTTCGTTTTGAGTTTTTGTTCCCACATTTCATTTAGGTGTTCCTTGATATTTTTTTCATGTCTTTCCGAGTTTTTTCTCCCACATTTGCATAAGCTGTTCGGCTGATATGCTCTCACTTTGCACTTTTCGGTCCGCGATCCGTGGTTGTGTTGAAATTGATGCATTAGGCGACAACAAAATCATTGGTGGCGACACATCATTCCACGTCAAAAGCCCTGGTTGTTGTTGCTTTGTGAGCCTTGTATTAGGTTTACTCATTTTGCCACAAAAGAAAACCAAAAATAAACACCAACTCGAAGATTTTAGATTAAAGTTGCTTTTTACTCGTTTGGAACGTAACCACTTTTATAGAAAACTCGCAGATTGCATAAATATATCATCAAACACTTATTTGGTACAAATTTACGTAAATAAAGCAAAGAAAACAGCAATCTTTTGTCAGCGAAACAAAAACACGTCTAACCAGCGAACATTACAACTCTGTCCATCCCATCAGAAAAAAGCTATCAAATGTTGAGAACAATTTAAACTCATTAATTTGCTTTGGGCTGTGTGAATAAAATTTAAATATCGACATCTGAAACGAAAAGTGTAACTTTCAAAATGTTTACAAAGGACGTCTTTGTAAAAATTTGTTAAGAGCCACTTTTTGTTTGGCATGTCGAGATACTGTTTCACAAACTCTAAATACTTAATATAATAGCGTTTTCTTTTCTTAAATAAATTGTTGCCTATGTAAATGGTAAAGCCTTAGAGAGCATGCAAAGAACATAAATGGCTACCCCGTGTATTAGCTGATTATCACAATCGCGCTGTCAATGATAATAAAAAGTCATTAGAAATTATTTCCTTCATTTCAATTTTCTTCGCTAAAAATTTGTAAAGTTACGAAAATAATATGTCACGAACAGCTGGTTTAGCAGAGTTGCACTGCTACACCGCCATTTTATGCAGGGTAAAAGTGTAACGTTTTTGCGTTGCACAGAGCCAAAAATGCCTAATAAAATTAATAAGATTGTCTTCATGAGCAGTTTTTAGGCTCAGGGGTAGTCGAAACGTTTGAAACGAAAAATAAACTATATGCAAATCTCTTTGGTTTTATGAAGAAATTCTTATTGATATTATTGAGTACAATTTCTTCTTATTTTTGTTCTATTTCTTTTGGTATCTGTTATTTATATGAAAATCTTGTAATTTCCTTCCATTTTCCTCTGTAAAAATATGGAAAAGGGGGAAAAAGAGAGAAAACTTTTATTTTTTTAAAGTATCTTCATGATTATATTAATAAGAAATAACTTATTAATTTAAATTTTGCAACGAAACATTGGCATACACGGCTATTTACGCAGCCAATTATAACGGTTGTTCGGCCGGGGTGAGTCTGAGTCGATGGGCGCACCGGGGTCGATCTCAGTGGGAATGTAGCGTGTTGAATAAAGGAATAGACAAATAGGCGAGAATTTCTCGTTATAATAATATGTTTTATTGAATAGAAGTACAATATTTTGGTGACAATATTACCTGTATTGACTGTATTGTAGAAACACGGCAGAGATCGTTGGCGGCAGATGCGTGCTGTACGGCAGTTGAAATCCAGGAGGCCGGTTGTATAGCAAGCTACAACCGTTGACCAGCAAAATCCTCCGTTTTGGAGGGGAAAGGCACCCACACATCAACCCCGACATGCATATGCATGAGTGCTGACAAAAAACACACATACACGTACATGTACATGCATGCACATGCATGTAGCGGTGATGGTGTGGGTGGTTACAAATTAATTCGAGTATCGATTCGCAGGGTTGCATGGGGGGGGGGGGGTCGCAGAGAGATGCGGAAAAAGTTAGGCATCCTGCTTAAACATGCCGGCCCCCCTTGCGATACGCAACATCGTTTTCCGACAATGACCTCCGCTGAAACGAGAAAAATGAATATAAGACTTACACACTAAACTTAATCTAAATGAGGATTTCGTCTGACGACGCAAATGGCCGGGAATCCTTTCCGACTTGCTTCGCATGCCACCTGAGCTAAGATGAAAAAATTAGCGGTTATGAACAGTTATAAGTGAATATTTCTTGCCATTGAATTATACATAAATATAGAAATTCAGAATGTAGTATGTGTATAGTCGATGGCCAGTAAGGCTGGACGAAGAGGCCGAGGTCTCCGTTCCAGAGTGGCACCATTTTTTGTTATTCTTTGGTTTTTGTCGTTCCGGATGGAGAGGCCGAGGTCTCCATTCCAGATTTGCGGTTTTTTTTTTTTTTTTGTTGGTTGGACGAAGAGGCAGAGGTCTCCGTTCCAGACTCGAGGGTTTTTCTGGGCTGGACGAAGAGGCCGAGGTCTCCGTTCCAGCGTATAACGTGTCGTGTCGCTCTCAGGCCGACTGTGGCATTTTATGGATGTGCGAGGGCGAGTGGCCGTGAGGTTGGTTGGGTGATGCGCGTTTTCGCTGCAGCGCATATATTTCGTCAGTTGCGTATTATATTATTACCCTACATAACACTTGGTCACAAAACCTACCCACGCCCATGCAAATGTGACTACGAATATAACCTATCACCGTAAAATGACTAGTCAAATGATGTGGAATGACGAGAGCGTTTTTGCAAGGTAGTTAGTGCTGTGATTTCGAGCAGCTTATGCATTTCAACAAAACCAGCAAGATTGCGGTGTGTGGGAGGTTGGAACGGGCGTGATTCCAAGCCACCCGCGCAAAATTACTTGTTTTCGTGATACGCGTGTTGTTTTATTAACAAACGTACGTTAAAATATATGAATAAACCGATTTTAAAACGAAGCGTAGAGGCTGACGAAGGTATGGATTTAATTTTGTGCAACAGGTCATGACGAATAGCGAAAATTGTAATTAAACTCGAAAGTGTACCAACTGCCGGTGCTTTCATGCAGATTGGCGATGCGTTCTCCACGACGCGTTCTATCTGCACGTACCATTCTGAGATTGCATGCAACCCTGTCGTGCATTTCTTGGTTAGCCGACAGCTGGTATGGTGAATTTGTTGTGTGCGAGTATATAGATATATATACATATATGTATTTGCTTGCCCTTGAAAAAAAACTAGGTCACTGGGGCAGTAGCACACTAGGCCGGTAGAAACAGTTGACTTTTTCCCATTTCGGGATTTTGTCGTGTTGGGATTCTTTTATTTCAGGACCCGGATTGTTTTTGTACCGAGCCCTTATAATGACTGTTTGTGATGTTTGTTGTTGAAAAACAACAAGTCCTGCCCCCAGCCAGAAAGCAGGCAGTACCGACGGCAAAAAAAAATAAAAAAAATCAAAAGGAAAAAATAAATTTTTTTTTTCCTTTTGGTCCCTTTTCTTTCTTTTTCGTTTGTAAATGCGAGCAATTAATTTTTAAGGAGGTGTTTGCCTTTATTTTTTTTTGTGTGTAAGTATTTTTTGGGACTGCCCGGGTCAAAAAAGCCGATCCCGATTTTGTTCCTTTTGCGGGTTCTCGGTACCAGTGTGCGCCACTTGATGCAGCACTAATATGATATGCCGAACCAAGTAGGCATACATACGTACATATGTACATACGTTGGTTACAAATATGCCAACGGCAAAAGACAAAACAAATGAACATTCATAGAATGTAGAATTCCAATGAATTGAAAGAAGCGGTAAAGAAATCGAATGATTTTTTTTCCGTTCTTTCAATTCTTTTTACTACGGCGCTTGGAGTACGGCGCATGGAAAATTGAGGAGAAAAAAATGGTAAGTTGGTTTTAATATTTATTCTTTTTGTAAAAGAATTTTTATTGCAGATTATTAATTAATATTAATTTTATTTTCAGGTGCATGCGGTGGAGATCCAAGAGATGGAGCAGATGGGTGTTTATGTGTCGTTCCCCTTTTTTTTATTTTCTAGGTTACCGGCATCACAAAAGGGGGTGCTCCAACTGCGGCGTCGACCGCGCCGTCAGTTGTCACACTTTTGCGATGCCCATTGATGAAATTTATTAATGGATTTTTTTTCTCTTTTTCTTTGCAGATATTCATTGCGAAAACTTCCATTTGTACGATTTTGTGAAATTGTCAGCAGAACTAAAAAAAAAAATCGGTAATTACGTGCGGAAAAAACACATACTAATTGTGCTTAGACGTTTCAATTGGCAAATATGTAATCCAGCAACAATTTGCAGTTAGCGTAATGTAGAAAATAATTATAGTTTAGCGAATTTGTTGGTTTTGATATTCCAGACGGATATCCAAGTGCGTGCGTGACACGACGTGGGATTTGTAGGTTCCTTATTTTTTTGGAATTATTTTCGCCAGGGAGGGCAGAATTTAATTAAAAAAAGTACCTGAGCCTGAGCAACATTTGCGACCATTAAAGGTTAAGTCGGCAGTAGCTGAAGAAAAACAGCTGCTAATTATCACAGGTCTCTTATAAATTTGCCGCCAGCTTATCGTCTAAGCATAATATATTAGTTCCATGATATGTGTGGACCTTTGTTTTCTTTATGTAGAAAAAACGGAGGAAATTGTGTGTTTAAGTATTTGTTTAATTAAATGTGTTATTGGAGTTCGGGAGCTTACGTGGTATTATATAATGATAATTAAGCTTGAAAGCATCATAAACTAAATGCCTGTGACTGCTTCTACAGGATTGTTATGCGTGGAAATGGGTCGATTGCCGCAATGCAAATCAAACTACGAAAATCTTGATATTTGTTTTACAAGAAGTGTGCGCGGCAATAATTTGCTTACAATCAATGGCAAACCGTACACATTAAATCGACGCATTAAAGATGTTTGCTATTGGGAATGCGTAAAGCTATGTGGTAAATATACAAAATGTACAGCCCGAGTTATTACAAAATGTGATCAGATTGCATCTTTGCGTGGTGATCATAACCAGATCGCGCTCTCGTCTAACAACATAAATAGAAGACATTCGTAACCATCATTGAAAGTAACAAAGTACAAAAGTTTTCAGTTTTTTCTTAGCATATACACCGTCTGTGTATGTGACTTGTACTGATGCTTAAAGTTGTTGACAGATTACACATAAATAACTTTTGAGTTGTTTTGTATATTTAAATTTTGTATGCAATACAGGGGACGTATTGTTGCTGCCTATGCATTTCTTAGAGAATTAGGAATATGTACCATTGAAAAGAGTTGAGGCCTTTGATTAAACATGGACGTAACATATAAAATTACCACATCGCTCATATAACTTTTATTATTTATCCATAGATATTCATATATAAAATTGTGACGTAAAGTTGGGTATTCAATATAATCAAGATAGAGGTCATTGGACATACCAAGCATTTGGCACGCTTAGAAAGTGCATTTAATCTACGTAAACACTTAGCTGCACAGTGCAAAGAGTTACTGAATACCAAAACATCAAGTATTTAGGGAAATTGTACTAGAGACCGAGAAATTAACATCATTTACACCATCCTTGCGTAGGTTGTTGAAAAGCTACGCGTCCACTACAAGAGGCACTACAAGTACCAATGGATAGGGAATTGAAGTTGCAACAGCTTGTGCAGCCTCATCCACCTGAAGTACGCATTACAATTGGTAATAACGCCAAAGGTGTGGATGAATCTATAGTAATGAAGCTACGTTATTTCAAACGTTTAGGGTTTGTGACAGCAGCTACCGTGGTAAGCTTAAGTGATGTTGAACAAAGTTTTGTTGATGCAGCGCTCACACAAGACGTATTGAAATATTTATCTGACAACGATTTGGGTGATACTATACCCGTGCCTGGTGGTGAATATGAGTTGAAACATATTAGCATAACACCAATCGCAAAAAACGAAGTAGATGTTTTAGCTGTGAATATATACAACGTGACTGCAATTCAGTTACTCATATACAATAAGAATGAAGGACTTGATACAGTATTTATTAAATGAAAATGTGGTTTTTCAACCAACTCCCTTACCAGGAACTCATTGGTAGTATAATTGTAGTCTGAAATATCGCCGGTGAAAGCTCCAACCAACCCCTCCATAGCGGAAAACGTTTTATATGTGGTTTGAGCTTTCATGGATGATATAAACGTATTTACATATATGAAGATGTGCGTTGGAAACTTCATATTTCCTTTTCAATAAAATTAGGTGTCAGGAGCTTCCCTGTGAAATACGTGACGCTTATATGCCTCCACAATTCCTTGCGGACGTTATGAAACCAATGAAAATTGATGAGATCAGGGATCCGGAAGTACCCAATTTATCAGGTGGTGCACTGTAACGAGTTACACATCCATTCACGAAACGCAGCTGTCAGTCAATGAACAAAGAGAGGGTGAGTTCAATTGAAGAAGTTTACACTTAAGCCTTTTGATATAAGTTCCGAAATGTTATTGATTTGAGTCAGTTACTAGAGGTTTTGTTCGTCAATGATGACAGATCTTTGACACTCCCAACCGAGAAATCTGGAAGGGTTCCTTTGACTAGGTAAGGAAAACGCGGATTAATTCAATCACCTTAGTGAAATTGTAGTACACAAGTGTCTTTAGTAGGATATTAGTAGTGCTAATAAATTTGTCAAGGCCACAAGTTCTTGGGAACTCATTCATCTTCTACTAAATATTCAGTGAGTTGATAAAGTTATGTTGGTTTGGTCATTCTTGCAGAACTTGTTTGAGGAATGCTGCACCATCCCAATTTGTTGCCCAAACTCCCTATTTGAGCATAAGTTCAAGGCATTTTGTCGTAAGAAAAGTTAATGGAGAGTTTTCCGAGATGCAGCGTTCCTCAATCTAATTCTAATATAGAGCGGTTTTTTTTTGGGGGTGATACGACCCTCAGAGAAATTACACATTAACTTGCTCCTGCACAAAAGTGTATTACATGGTATACATCATTTTACAATAATAAGAAGTGGTTACACGAATTGTTTTCTTTTTGCGATCCTTTGATTAAACTTGAGTTATGTAGTTCTTGTGTTTAATAAGTTGTCGGTAATTTTTCGCTATTTCGTATAATTAGCGTTTGTTTTTTTCGAAGTGTTGAGACATGTATTGTGTTTTAAATCGCTTCTAAAAAATGTTTATTATTATTATTTTTTTTAATACGTAGCACTCAACCTCGCAAACATTTTGCGTGTTGGATATTTCGGTTTTTCGTTTGTTGATTCCTCGTATGAACACTGGTACTTGGTTTTCCCTACATGATGTGTCACAATTCCGAACCGTAAGTGTTCTGTGATCCGCGCTCCGGGTAAGGGGATGAATTTTGGTAAATTCTGTTGGCCTCGCGCCTTTGGCCGAGTGCGTTCAAGTTCTGTGGCAGACAGCGTATCTGCGTTAGGGCGTTTCTGGTATCCTCGTTATGGGATGACGAGTGAATGGGAAAGGTTTCTTGTGTCCTCGCTCGGGGTGAGCGAGTGAATTTGGGGATTTTCTGTTCAGGGGGCCCTCTAGGTTCTGTGGCAGATAGAGGATCTGCGTTAGGTTAGGGTAGATCTTTTTTGAAAAGAGGGATGGGGAGGAAAGCAGGGATTGTTAAGAGGAGTCCGTGGTCCTCTCACAATCGATCTCCGTAGGGAGAAGGATCAGTTTGACCAAAGGTCGTCTGACTTGACCCTTCTCGGTTATGAGGTCGACTACACGTACTCGATTATCTTCGCCGGGGTGTACGTTGACGACTCTACCTAACCTCCATTCGTTGGGAGATAAGTTGTCCTCTTTGAGGAAAACGAGATCTCCCACTTGTATGTTTTCTTTGGGATGCTTCCACTTCACTCGTTTTTGAAGTTCGGATAGATATTCCACCTTCCATCGCTTGCAGAAAGTATGATGGAGGGCTTTGAGTTTCTGCCACCGATTTATCATCGAGGCAGAGCTTTCACTAGCATCTGGTTCTGGCGCAGCCAGTAGGTGGCTGCCCGTTAGGAAATGTCCTGGGGTTAGTGGTTCCTGATCCGTTGGGTCATTCGACCCTGGACTGAGTGGGCGCGAGTTGAGGCACGCCTCAATCCTGCACAAAAGGGTTTGGAACTCCTCCATGGTGTACTTATGGGGAGACGCGATCTTTTTGAAGTGGCTTTTGAAGCTCTTCACTCCCGCCTCCCACAAGCCGCCCATATGTGGAGCAGCGGCGGGAATAAAATGCCAGCTTAATGCTTGATGATTGTACTTTGAGACTGTTTTGTCTCGGCTTTCTGCCAGGAAGGCTTTAAACTCGGATCGTAAAGATCTTGACGCTCCGACAAAGTTTGTACCATTGTCGGAGTAGATGTTTTTCGGACATCCTCTTCTCGCGATAAAACGCGCAAAGGCTGCGAGAAAGCATGGAGTACTAAGGTCACTAGTGGCTTCGAAGTGGATGGCCTTAGTGGAGAAACAGACAAAAAGGCATACGTAGCCTTTTGACAGTCGACATCCCCTACCGCGGTAGCTTTTGATGTCGAAAGGCCCCGCAAAGTCGAACCCGGTATTGGTGAACGCGCGGGTAAAAGTAGTCCGTTCGCAGGGAAGGGTACCCATAAGTTGGGACTGCGCCTATTTTCGGTGAATAGTGCAGGTTTTGTAATTATGAATGGTTGCCCTAATCATGGTTTTGATGTTAGGTATCCAGTATTGGGTGCGTATCAGACGTAACATGAGTTGGTTTTCCCCATGCAGACTTTGTTGATGAAACATTAGGACTATCAGACGGGATAAATGGAAGTTGTATGGGAGAGGATTGGGTGGCGTTCAGTAAAAGCTAAGTCCTTTGACGCCCCGAGTCGCCCTCCTACCCGAATGATGCCATGTTGGTCTAGGTAGGGATTAAGTGAGAGTATTGCACTTTTCCCTGCAATTGGTTTTCCGGCCTTTAGATCACTATATTCAGAACTATAATGTTGTTTCTGATATATTTTAATTAAGATTGGGTTACTGATTTGATCTCATCAGGAGAGATTAAAGGTGACTCGATCTGAAATGATTTTTTTGTTTTGGGGTGAGTTCTTCGGTAGAACCTCATAACGTATGAGAGCACTCGTAAAGCCCTAGGTAGGTCTGAAAAGCGTTGGAGAACATCGGTAGTATTTACTGTTGTTGTTGCACAGGTCTTCGCCCTCTTTTCTTCTACGGAGGTGATGTAGTCACTTTCTTGTGCTGGCCATTGGGAAGTGTCTTCTTGCAGCCAAGAAGGTCCCTGCCACCACAACGAATTGTTGACCAATTCAGACGCCGGTAATCCTCTGCTACCTAAATCTGCTGGGTTAGACTCTGAGTTCACGTGCAACCAGTCCTTATTTCCGACCATGTCGATGACCTTGGTGATCCGATGTGCGACGAAAGTGGACCAGGAACAGAGCGGTTTCCTTATCCATGCGAAGACGATCGTTGAATCCGTCCACAGGTGAATTCTCACTGGTCCCAATTTAAGGTTCCTGAAAATTGATACGGCGATTTCCGATAACAGCACGGCTCCGCAAAGTTCCAATCGTGGAAGAGACAGGGTTTTCACCGGGGCTACTCGGGTTTTTGCTAGCAGCAGGTTTGTCCATATGCCGTTATCCGTTTTTACGCACATGTAAACGGCTGCTGCATAAGCCTTCTCGGATGCGTCACAAAATCCGTGGATCTCGATGTCGGTTCCTGGTGAAAAGTTGACCCATCTAGATATCCTGATTTTATCGATTTCATGGTATTGGTCGGTGAAGGTTTTCCATCGTTCCAGCGTACTGATAGATACTGGTTCGTCCCAAGCGGTGCCTTCCAACCAAATACTCTGCATGAGTATTTTTGCCACAATGACCATTGGTGCCAGCCACCCTAATGGATCGAAAAGTTTGGCGATTGCTGATAGTATCGCTCTCTTTGTAATGTTTTCCGGGTTGTCCAGCGTCCCTGCTTTGAAGTAAAATAAATCGGAGAGGGCATTCCATCGAATTCCTAATGCTTTAACGGAACTGGTATCTTCGAAGGCCAGGAAGTTTTCATTGAGCAGGTCTGCTTTGGGGATGTCCCTTAGAATGTCCTCTGAATTGGATGTCCATTAGCGAAGTGGAAAGCCCGCTGAGTGTAGGACTTGACGATTTTCATCTCTGGCCTTAATAGTCGATGTGATCGTATGTCCACCCGCTAACACGTCATCTACATACATGTATTCTCGTAGTATATTAGCCGCTGTAGGGTGTGAATCTGACACGTCGTCTGCCAGTCGTAGGAGCGTTCTTATCGCGAGATATGGAGCGCAATTCACTCCGAAGGTAACCGTCTTTAATACATAAAGACTAATAGGGTCATTCGGGGACGTGCGATGCACAATACGTTGAAATTTGGTGTGATTTTCGTTCACCCAAATTTGTCGATATATCTTTTCGATGTCGCTATTGAAGACGAAACGGTATAGTCTCCAACGTAAGATAAGGATGGGTAGATCGGCTTGTAGAACTGGGCCTGGTAGGAGAATATCATTTAGGCTATTACCGTGGGCCGTAGGGCTCGAGGCATTGAATACTACGCGTGCCTTTGTAGTGGTACTTTCCGCTTTAATAACGGCGTGGTGGGGCAGGAAGTAATGATCCGAATCGTCGGATGGGATATTTCTTTTCAATTTTTCAATATGTCCGAACGTTTCATATTCTGACAACACCCGAACATATTCCTTACCTAAATCTGGGTTTTTTATTAGCCGCCCCTCATTCGGGAAGAATTGAGAGCATGCACGCTTCAGGAATGGTCCTAAGTTAATATTGTTAGGGCAATCCTGCCGGAATGGTAGTGACACGGTGTACCTTCCGTTCTCACTTCGCTGCGTTGTTTCTTTAAATAATTGTTCGCAGTACCTTTCATCCTCATTTAATATTTTATTTTTTGGTACATTTTCTACCTCCCAGAAAGCTTTGAGTTGGTTGTCTAACGCAACCTCGTTGTAGAAAGACATAATGCTCTTCGTTGGATTCGGTGATTCGATACGACCGGTTAGTATCCAACCGAACACTGTCTCTTGGGCTAAGAGTGTGTTTAGCACATTCTTTTTTATTCCGTTCATTATAATTTGGGAATATATGTCTCCGCCAAGTATGAGGTTTACGTCTTCGTTGACGTAGAACCTCTTGTCTGCCAAAACCAAGTCTGGGAATGCCTGCATAGTCATTGCGTTGATATGGCAGGATGGAAGATTCCCAGTGAGTTTCGCTAGAACTAGTACGGGTGTAGTCAGGCTGAAGCAGGGATCCACTGGTGAACGTAATTCGATGTTGGATGCTTCTTTCACCTGAGCTGACACCGTATTTGTGATGCCTGAAACATGGGCATGCATTTTCCTCGCTGGCAAATTGATTCTGCGTTTCAGTCTTTCAGTTATAAAGGAACATTCAGACCCAGAATCAATTAATGCCCGCGCGGAGAAGTCGGTACCATTATGGTGAATGTGTACGCGAGCAGTTCCTAATAGCACGCCTGTGCTGGAATTGGCATGGCAGGATTTGACATTCTGATTCGCAGAGGAAGGTGGTTGTCCCGATTCCTGTCTTTTCCTTGCCTGTGCCGAAGTTGATGGGGCATTATCCGCATCTTTGAAGGGATTTCGTACCGCCGGTTGCTGAAGTGTGCCCGCATGCAGGAGCGTGTGGTGACGAGAGTGGCATTTGGAACAGTTGTATGAACTGGTGCACCTCGTCACTGTGTGTCCTGGGGATAAACAATTCAGGCAGCCATTTGTGGATTTGACGAATCTAATCCTTTCTACCGGGTTTAAATCGCAAAAACGTGAACAGTTGCGTAATCTGTGCTCCGTAGATTTGCACATTTTACACATTGATTTTGTTGTTTGCTTGGTTACTTTGGTTTGAAAAGCACCAAGTCTTTTTGTAGGGTTTTCCGTCGACTGGCGCGACGTGTTTGATTTTTGCACTTTAGAAGTGGCATTCCCTGTAAAACCAGACACGGTTTCAAATGTCTGGAAACGATTTGACAAGAATTTGTCCATATGCTCCCACTTGGATATGTCCGTCTTGTGGTCAATGCTCTGCTCCCATAGAGCCAACGTATTTTCAGGTAATTTTGTCGAACATAAATAGGTAATAATCGCATCCCAATTTGAAACATCGATCTGATGTGTTTTTAGAGATGCCAAGCAATTATTTATGTCGCGCTGTAAGGTTTTGATAGAGCTGCCGCACTCGTTATCTATCTTTTTTAGATTAAACAAAATTTGTAGTTGTGAATTTACGAGAATCTGCTTATTCTCGTATCTCTCACATAGGTTTTTCCAGGCTGTTTCGAAGCCTTCATTTGTCAAGGGACATTTCTTGACGATGTCCTTTGCCTCACCTTGAGTTTTCTGATTGAGGTTGAACAACTTTTCTACCGCGCTTAGGCGACTGTTGTTTTTGTATATGGCCGTGAACAGGTCACGAAACGTTGGCCAAGATAAGTAGTCGCCCTTGAACACCTCAGTATCACAAGCTGGCAGGCGGATACTATGTTCGCGCGCGCGTTCTCCCTCAGGTTTGACTGCACTATCTTTTTCCTCCTTCAATTTAGTTTGAATTTCAGCCATGTTCGACATGCATCTCAGGAATACGGCATATGCCGCTTTATGCTTGATCTTGACCGCTGCAATTTTCTTAGCATCGAGCGTGTCAGAGTCAAGCAATTCCTCGAGGGCGGTATCGGCTTTTTCCCACTTAGCTTGCAACTCTTTTTGCTGTATTGCAAGAGTGTGTATAGTGTGCAGAGCCGCATTTATGTCATTAAAATCGGCCTCGAATTCGATTATTCGATCGGCCAATCTAATGTAGGAGTCCATGTTCATGGTTGAAAAGTGGAGAGCAGATTAACCAAGGGATATAACTTTGAAAACCTGAGCGAATCACCCAACCAACAACTATTAAAATTACGCAAAATTGATTTATTACTCTTAATTTGTTTATTTTTGTCTGACTTTGCAGATTTTTTGTGCCTTAAAAACGGGAGCAGGGGGAATCAACACCAATGTGTTTGTGCGAAGTAAAAGGGGGCCACTCGCCACTTCAACCTTCAATTTTATTATAAATTAAGTGCTCGCGTTGATATAAACTCGTCGAAAAGCGTGAAACCGTGAAATAAATCTTATGCAACAAAGAACAAAAACTGTGTAACAAGATTAATTAGAGAAATTAGTGAAAATAATGTGATGCAAAAGGAAATTTAAATCGAATGGCGTGAAATTTTATGTGAAAGTGAGGTTATGTGTACCTCTTCCTTGTGCTGTGTCCGGAGAGCCTTACCGCTGGTGGGGGGACAGGCCAGATAGTCACAAGGAATCTTAACAACGTTAATGATCCGCGTTTGCACTTATTTTCTTTTTGACACTACACAGTTTTTTCACACTTTTCGCGGTTAATTATAATCATGTATGGCACTTCAAATGGATTTTTCGCACTTTTTATTTATTATTTTTAACCAAAAAAAATGTGGCAAGAAATATTGCACTTACTGTGAACTTTTTGGTGCTGGTGATGATGTGGCAAGATGACTTGTGGTGTTGCTGATGGCTTAAGCTGGCTGTCGCTTGCTCAGTGTTTTGCACGCTGGTATTAAATAATACACTTTCCAGATTTTGTGGTATAGCCGTTGATCGGCAAATATTTTTCCGTATAAATTTTCGGGCTAATTATGTTGTGGACTGTATTGTTAAGGTGCTGTTTCCAATTCCTGGTGAGATAGGACCAAATGTTCGGCCGGGGTGCGTCTGCTCCTGAGTCGATGGGCGCACCGGGGTCGATCTCAGTGGGAATGTAGCGTGTGGAATAAAGGAATAGACAAATAGGCGAGAATTTCTCGTTATAATAATATGTTTTATTGAATAGAAGTACAATATTTTGGTGACAATATTACCTGTATTGACTGTATTGTAGAAACACGGCAGAGTTCGTTGGCGGCAGATGCGTGCTGTACGGCAGTTGAAATCCAAGAGGCCGGTTGTATAGCAAGCTACAACCGTTGACCCGCAAAATCCTCCGTTTTGGAGGGGAAAGGCACCCACACATCAACCCCGACATGCATATGCATGAGTGCTGACAAAAAACACGCATACACTTACATGTACATGCATGCACATGCATGTGGCGGTGATGGTGTGGGTGGTTACAAATTAATTCGAGTATCGAGTATCGATTCGCAGGGTTGCATGGGGGGGGGGGGGGGTCGCAGACAGATGCGGAAAAAGTTAGGCATCCTGCCTAAACAAAGGTCTTTTTCGTTTTTTCTAGATGCCGTAAAAACTGATATCACTTCTCATTTTGCAAGATATCTCTTTATAAATATTAATAAGAAATAGCTTATTAATTGCATTTTTAAAACTTAACAGGCGGTTTAGTGATTGGCATACATTCATTTATACATATGTATATACATATATGGCGACATATTTATGTACATATACGCATTTAAATGAAATCTTTATTATTTTCGAGGTGCAGTTTAACAAGCAAGGAGTGTGGAGTAAAGTTATAACTTTTCAGTGTTATTCGGAAACTATTATTAAATAAATTAATTAAATAATGGGCCGGGCAACCCACGTGGCAGAGCCGATAGGTGATACGTTGCCATTATTTAAAATGTGGGCCTGAGTGATGATGAGTTCGCTATTAAAAATGCATGGGATAACATCTTTCCTTATTTTGGAAACAATAGAAGTGGATGATATAATAACTCTTTTTGACAAATTTGATACTAATTATTTTGTTGAGATGTTCAAGTTCAAGGCGGGTCTTAGAGAATGACGAAACAGTATGGTAAGTAGGCGTATGTTTCTAGATCTATAGCACTTCTACGTAATTTGATCTGATGGAATTGCTCAGTTGCCATTGAATTTATGTGTAGAAAATCGAAGATGAAAAATCTCAATTCGGATCGAATTACATACATAGTGGGGTTTGTTGTTTCCCCTTACGTACGTAATGATATTGTATCTATTAATCTGTTCTCTCTTTTTTTTGCAGAACAAACCACTCCTAAGTGACAGACAAACTTTATCAAATAACAGTCGAGTTGTGGAATGGCTGGAGAAAATATCTTCAAACACCTTCAGCCCAATTACCACCAGTAGCTTCAATAAATAAAACTCGGCTTATAAATCTTTTAAAAAGCTCAGTAAAATGGCAAATGACGCTGACGTATAACGACAAATATGGCTATTTGGACTCAAAGAGCCAGAGCACAGTAGCTCATTGTATTGTCGATAGTTACATCGGTAACTCTGTGAAGATGACATACGCAGAAATGCAGAAGTTGGCCAATGCCATCTGTGACGTTTTCCCAAAAGAAAAATCGGTAAGTATAAAAATATATTGCTTATATTTTGTAATCACTATCCCCATATTCATAAAAATAAATACGTTTATAAAAGCTGTGTAAATTATCTATAAACTTATATATTGTATATTACTCTAACAAGAATATTTTAATATTTAAGAAACGTACTATCTGGCTAGAAAGCAGAACAAAAAGAACTCTACAGGCAAATTATTTTCACGCTCGACGAATGCAAATAAAAGTGCCTTAGCACCAAAAGCTCTTCCAGAGGACCCGGAGCTGATTGCTTCAGTTTCGTCTGGTACGTGTAAAAAGTTTTTAAGATCCTAAAACTTACTAACTTTTAACATGTAAAGATGACTATTGCGAACGAAAATGTTGATTACATCACAACTGCAGTCCATGGGAACAGGTTATAACGTATTGGAAAGACACATCGAAGACTAGAGTTGCAGAGATTAAAAAAAAACGTTTCTTTAAATGCCATCTTTAAGGATTGGCCGCGGAATAGTGACTACAGTGGATATGATCTCGTAAGTATCTGTTACTTAGTTAGTTTTTAATATTTATACAATTTTATTCAATTCTTACTATATTGAAATCGACTTTGAAAGCCTTTACCCAGGCAAAGGAAACTTGTTGTTTCTGAAATTGGAAACCTTTTATAAGAGCATATTGGATATTTTTGATAAAGAAATAAAGGCTCGGCCTTCCCGAGCGTTATATTTAAAGCACCTATACAACAAGAATATTTCAAATGGTTAGTATACAGTTTCATCTTAACTGTTAAATTTTGTTTTAATTATTATCTCTATAGATTCTAAATATTGCATCATAACAATTCTTCTGCACGCCTTACTGCCTCCTCAGCGCCTTAATAAAAATGACAAACCTACTATAGCCGATGCTCAAAATGATTTTGTCACTCTCGTAGGAACACCGAATGATATTCAACCTAAAGTTGTGGACATAATTAATCAGTTTGCTGAAAGAAAAGAGAACTGTCAACCTAGAATTATTGCAGTTGGGACTGATATTACGTGTGTTTCCGAATTTTATATTTTTTGCGATGCCATAAAATGGAAGTGCTGCTCCTATATGAAGTGCGTTGACATTATCATAAAATTGTCATATGTTTTTAACACCGAATACTCACAAAGAAGCAAGTTAGTATGGGCATTTTTGGCACAATATTTTTTTGAGTTAAAATCAGAGGATTTTTCTTCTGTTGCAATTCTTTTAGGAAAACTAGTATAGTATTTACACGCCCTCTACAATATTTTTAACGAAAAAATGCCCCTATTTCTTTGCTTCATTTGTAAAAAAGGTCATCGAACACCGAATGACCTAATTAAACATTTAAAGTCTAGGCATGGTACCCCAACAATTTATGAATTTTTTTGAAAAGAAGACAAGTGCAATCAAATTTTTAACAATATGTACAGATTTCAGAACGATCTTACAAAGCATACTAAAAGTAAAAGTAGTGGTAAATTAGGTGGACTTAAACACAATTCCCAAATCGCGACGTATACTGAAGCAAACTTCGTCTGAAACACCCATAAAACCAACATTTTCGTTATCATTCAAAGAATCAACTATCATTCCTTCTTCAGCTACATGCAAATACAAATTTTTCTCTAAGAGACGTACTTGTTATTAAAAATTCTGTTGAACAGTGTTTTTTGACACCGATTTATGAATCTCTAAAATCATTACCTATAGTCAATGAAAACAATATTTCACTCGATGAAATAGTCCAAACCCTTTCTGAACCCTTTTCCGAAGTAAGTTCTGAATATAAATTTCTTAAAGAATTAGAAAAACTAAATTTTTATAAACCTCCACATAAGTTCATTCTTAGTGAAGACCTTTCAGAAGTCGTACTAAATAATAACCCTTCTTTATCATTAGCAAGAACAGAAATGACAGCAACAGACATAACTTTTCAAATAAAACGTTTTTTCGAAAGTGAAGGTGTTTTGAGAGCCACTCTTTTAAATATGGAGCACTTTTTGAAAGACAATTTTTATTCTCATTTTCTCAATGGTGATTATTGGCGAAGCTCAAAATATGCTGAAAACTATCTAGATATACCTTATTTCCTAATTCAAAAACAAATTCAAATTCAAATTTATTAGTTGAACAAAGTGGTATGATTTTGAGATAAATGATCCATTGGGATCAAAATCTGAGCAACAGAAAGTTTGTGGAATATACAAAGTCAAATTAGTATACTTGCAAATATATTTCTGGCAGGATTTATTAAGAGTGGTGATGTACATGATTGTGGCACTAATATTTCCATCACACCTATAATTGATATTTTCAAAAAACTTGAAATTGACGGTCTGGAAATCAACGCAGATGGCAAGACTTATAAACTGTTTTTTAGGTTAGGGCAAGTTCTGGGCGACAACTTGGGACTAAATACTGCATTAGAATATGTTCCTTCGTTTTCTTCAAATAACTTTTGCAGAATATGCAGAAAAGAAAATCTACAGACCAGCTCTGATTCTGAAGAGATTCCCGGTTCGTTGCGAGATAAAAATATTTATAATTATGATGCCTTACTTTATAATCCAGCACAAACCGGTATTAAGCATAATTCAATTTTTAATTCGTTGTAAACCTTCCATGTTACAGACAATATCGCATGTGATATCATGCATGACGTATTCCTTGGTATATGCAAATACAATCTTTCTTAAATTTTATATCATTTCGTCTACAAGGAAAAGTTTTTTTCTTTAGATACTCTAAATTACAGGAAACAAATATTTCTATACGGTGATACCAAAATTGGAAACATAAGTCCACCTATTCAAAAACACCATATACCTAATGGTTCATTCAAAATGAATGCTAAGCAAATGAAAACATTTTTTTATTTAATATTTCTCATGGTTGGAGATTTAGTAGATTGAAATGATTTAGTTTTTAAATTCTTTATATTGTTTGTAACTTTAATTTATAAGTTACTTTTACCGAATTACAACGACAATTCTCTAAATGACTTACGATCTTTAATTAAACAGCATAATGACGCTTATCAAAGTATATTTAAAGAACACTTAAAGCCAAAATACCACAATCTGGTACACTATCCATCTATAATAAAAAAGCTAGGGCCTTAAAAATACTTATGGTCATTTAAATTCGAAGCTGCACATCAATTGCATAAGCAATATGCTAGAAACATTTCCTCTAGAACAAATATTTCACTAACTTTGGCTATAAAATCATCGCTGAGTTTCGCAAATCATGTATTGAAAAACCTGAACCTAAACCTGAAAATAGTATATACTTATCTTCATTAGTGTCTGATTTAATCTTATATAAAACAACTAATGAACTTAATTTTCAATGCACTGTGTTCCGCATTGGGCATATAGTCACAGTCTCTCATGGCGAAAGTATAAATATTTATGAAATATCTAATTTTTTAATAAAAAATAATAATGTCACGATTTGTGTAAAAAAATTCGAAAAAATATCAATTGTATTTAATAGGTAATTCCAGCAATGTATATAATATAATACACTAAAGAACTAGATGGGCCACCCACACAATTTTATAACCTTAATAATGGACTTAAAATACTAAGATTAAAAAAATATTGGCACTGAATATATTCAAAACACATGATTTTTTTGTATTTCCTATTTTTTGTAGCTTGTGTTTTTGTATAAGAATAAACGTACAGTATTATTTCTCAAATAAACTAAAATTGGGGTTTTATTTGGGTATTTATAGGGTTAAATAAGTAAAGAACGCTCCCTTTAAAATTTGAAAGATATCTCTTCGAAAATATCAATAAGAACATCTTCTCAATAATGTGTGATAGCTCTTCGGCAATGTCAAAATGAATTTCTTCTGAATAATATGGAATATCTCTTCGGAAATACCAATAAGAACATATTCTCAATAGGTTGTGATATCTCTTTGGAAATGCCAATATGAACATCTTCTCAATAATTTGTGATGTCTCTTTGGATATCTTAATAAGAACATCTTATCGGTAATATATTATATCTTTTAAGATATTTCAATGAGAATCACTGGCTATTCTTCAAGGATATCTTTTTGAAGACTTTAAAAAGTTTTTCTTTACAAATATATAAAGAACATCTTCATGAAGAAAATCCATAGAGATATCAGATATCTTTTGTTCTATTTTATTAGATACTTTTGGCTCTGTGTGCGAGCAGGCAACAGCAACACAAAAGAACGTTACCTGCGTTTTAGAATAGAACACAATACATTTACAACCCTTGCGCGGCGTACAAAAAGCTTAACACATTTGTCAGAAAAGAAAAAGCTATAAAACAAATAATTCTCATGCTTTGATTTAGTTGTCAATTCAAAAATGGCTTCACCAGTGGCAGACTGCGTCTAATTTCTTTGAGGTGCATGTGCATTTGCAACAGCTTTTTTTTAATTTCAAATACCGACAAAAAACTATCACGAAAAGTTTTTGATAACCGATCGAAACATCTAGTCACCATAACAATATTTTCTGATTGGCCGCTTGTATCATCAACGATTGGTTTGTTTCAAGATCCAACACTTTACTAAACTATCTGCTAGGTGAAGTGCTACTGTTCGTCTTCATTTTAATAACACCAATTTTTTTCGTAAGAAATCTATTGAGGTAAATTCAAAATTATATAAGGGTTAATGAAGGTGTGGAGAACTTTGTGGGCCGGTTAGGTTAGGTTGAACTGGCCGGTCCATGGGGACCTCACATAGACTGAATGAGTCCGTAGTGTTACTAGAAGTTTATTTAACGACCAAACTGAAAACCCCTATTAAAAACCAGGACCTAGGTTTTAAAATAACTACTTCCTCTTGGCAAACACTAGAAGCTTTCTAGGACTTAAGCCACTTTCTTCTTCTAGATCTGACACCTAGATCTAACTCCTGGATCCTTAGCCTGGCAAGCGCAGGGCACGAGTACAAAATATGCTAGATCGTTCACTCATCCAACCCGCACTTTCAACATCTGCTATCATTGAATAAGCCTACTTTAAAAGCATGTGACGCCAGAAGGCAGTTTCCAGTCAGAATACCCGTCATTAGTCTACTTACTTACTTACTTAATTGGCGCTTAACCGTCTAAACGGTTATGGCCGTCCAACAAGGCGCGCCAGTCGCTCCTTCGCTCAGCCAACCGGCGCCAATTGGGTCACACCAAGGGAGTTTAAATCGTTTTCCACCTGGTCCTTCCAACGGAGTGGGGACCGCCCTCTACCTCTGCTTCCATAGGCGGGTTCCGATAGAAACACTTTCTTGGCCGGATCATAATCATTCATTCGCATAACATGGCCTAGCCAGCGCAGCTGCTGCGTTTTAATTCGCTGTTCATTAGTCTACAGTCCTCTCTTTTTAATGATAGAGGCAACTTAGTTAGTCTAAGGTTGTAAGACCTACACATAATTTTCGACACTTTACAGCCCCGCGCTTGAACCCACGCCTTTCCCGCTTGGTCGATCATGTGCACCTCTCGCCTTCGCTTAATCTCGCCCAGTCTAGTTAGGACGTCTACGTAGCAAGCTTCAATGGATGCACCCTTTTTAGCTAGTTCATCCACTTTTTCATTCCCATCTATTCCCATATGCGCTGGGACCCTAAAAAGATGTATGCTCCTCCCTGTCCCGATTCTCTCCCGAGACTGCTTACACTCTAACACGCATTTAGATGCCTGTGCTATGCGACATTAATGCCTTAATTTTTGCTTGACTCTTAATATAATTTTTTTTATTTTATTTTTTTTTAATATTTGCGCTTTTAAAACGCTACAGTAATCCGGCAGCCTGTGGGATCTGTTGATATCCGGATCAGCACAGTATACCGCAGACCCTACTCCTTCCACTACTTTGGAACCATCTGTGTATACTTGTGTCGCCTCGTCCGCCATTTGAGCACCCTTCCGCCAACCGTCCACCTCTATTGTGACCTTAAGATCTCCCACGAAGCCAAGATAGGGAATCAGGTAGTCTGTTCGTCTTGTGATTGATGATGCTATACTGCTATGGCCGTATGGTCGGCGCTCAAGTTGCACCGAGGCATCGAGCCTGGTTACAGTTGTTAACGCTATGTTCTTTGCTACCAGGTCTACAGGTGGAATATGCAGAATGGCATACAGTGTATCCGTCGGATGTTTTCAGGGCTCCCGTAATGCTAAGCATTGATAGTCTGCATACCCCTTCTATTTTTTTAGGTAGGTTGTTTTTGTGTGGCTTTCCATCAAACAAGAACTCCATAGTATAGAATAGGGCTTACAATCGCTGTAAAAACCCAATGGAAAAGGGAGGGCAATAAGCCCCACGCACACCCCAGCACTCTTTTACATGCATAAAGTGCCGTTGAGGCCTTCTTCAACCTCTTCTCCACGGTGAGCTTCCATGACAGCTTACTGTCTAGGATGATTCCTAGATATTTTGGGCAAGGTTTCTCATGTAGGGTCATCGCTCCTAACTTAGGCTTGGTCCAGTTTGGGACCTTGAACTTCTATGTAAGCAAGACCATATCCGCTCTTCTCCGCGTTGACTTTCAACCCGACATTAGATGCCCAGGTATGAATACCCCGAAGCGCCCCGATCCATCAAAGAGCTTATCTTTCGAAGGTACTTTCCACTTATGACAATTGCAACGTCATCTGCGTAAGCCGTAAGTTTTACGGGTCCCTCATCCAATTGCCTGAGCAGTAGACCAGCTACAGGTTGTAGACCAGCGTCCACAGTAGCACCCCTCCCTGCGGCGTGCCTCTGTCCTCTGATTTCGTGGCCTCGTACAATCCCCGTTGTGATCTAATCTTCCTGCAATTTAATATGCAGCCCATCTATCTGGTTAAGGCCGGATGTACTTTAATGTAATTAAGACCATCCATAATCGCCCATTTATAAACATTGTTGAAAGCCCAGCAATGTCTAAGAAGACTCCTAGAGCATATTCCTTATATTCCAGGGCTTTCTCTATGCTTATTACCAACCTATGCAATGCGATGTCTACCGACTTGCCTTTGGTGTACGCATGTTGTGTTGTGGAGAGCAGTTTTTCATCCACGTTGGACTTTTTGTACACATCTAGGCTCTCAGAGGTTTTGAGCAGAAACGATGTTAAGCTAATGGGTCTATAGTCTTTGGGATACACGTGACCGATATTTCCCGCCTTTGGTAGGAAAGCTACACGAGCAGTTCTCTAAGAGTGCGGTACATGATTCAGTCTTATGCACCCATCGAATATTATTTTAAGCCATTCCAAGACCACTCTACTTGAACTTGTAGCATGGGCGGGAATATACCTTCTGGGCCCGACGGGTTAAACTTAGAAAACGTCTTCACTGCCCATTCGATCTTGGTATCGGTCAGCAAGCCCGGCACTACCCGCTCCGTGATCGAAGTATGAGTGCTGTCTGCTGGCTCTTCTAAACCATCTCCCGATGGGAAATATGTATAGGGAAGCACCTCAAGGGATTCCTCACTATTACGTGACCACTCCCCGTTCTATTTCTTTATTAGTCCCTTGACTATGTTTCCCCTTGCTAGGATTTTTTCAATAGTGGTACTTCGCTGGAGCACTCTATGTTCATACGGAAACTTTTCCATGAGATCCTCTTCGCCCTGGAAATTCCACGCTTGTAGATCCTCAGTAGATTCCTGTACTCGTCCCGACACGCTTCGCTTTCTGCGGTCTTTGCTAGCTTAAACATTTATTTTACCTGACTCAGCTCATTGCTCTACCATGGCGGCTTTGCTTGTCCTCTAAATCTTCTTAGATATCAAGCTTTGTTATACGCAGTCATAAGCGCCCTTGTTAGGAATTCATTAGACTAAAGGCCCCTCCCTTCTCTACCTTCTTCAGGGGGATGCTGAAGCTGATATACGCATGGTCGGGGAAGGATGGTATACCAAGAACCATCCGATCATACCTTGATGTATCTAGTTCGGAGCTCAATGTAATATCCAGAACACTGCTGGGTGTTGATATTGATCCAACATTTCCCCTGCTAGCTATCTGCAAGTTGGTTTGCAGGATTTAACAAAATAGAGATTCGCCTCTCTCGTTCGTATCTACTTCTCCCCACGCATTGTGGTGCGAATTTGCATCCGCGCCTATGACCAACCGCCCTTTGCACCCTTGGTCCTGTACAAGCTTCTTGCGCTCCATAGGTGAAACCTTCGCGGCATGTGTCATGCAGCAGGATGCCAGGATAAATGCCTGCTTTTTCTTTTGCTCAACGGCCACCACTACGAGGTCCTCAGTAGTGTAATTAGGTAGCATATATGCTTGCAGCTGTTTTCTTACCATTACTAGAGCTCGCAACCGTCCTTCCGTTTGCGCGTAGTAAATGCGAAATCCGCGCGCGCTAATTCCAGAAACCTTTCCTTCCGATAATAGCCACCGCTCCTGGATCAACGCCACTTTACTGTGTTGGAGGTTTATCTGTTGGACTCGCAGCACCATTGGACTATTTGTTCCCCTCCAGCACCTTCGTCGTGACATCGTCCCTTCCCTTGCCCTTTTAGTTTAGAGTATTCGAGGCCCACTTCATCCTCTCGTTACTGTTGTGCCGGGTGTACCTCTGTGCGACTCCCAGCACCATTTGGCTGTTGATCTTCTTTTAACACCTTCGGGTGACGTCGGCTACCTCCACCTGTCTTTTTTCTCTTATACTTTTGAGTTCCTTTTCGACTTCGCCCACTTCATTTCATTTCATTTCATTTATTTGTTTATAATTCAGTACAAAGGTTTCATCTTATATAAAAGCATTGAATAGTATTATAGTCGTTTTAAAAATGATTACATCAAAAACTAAAACTAACATAAAAACTTAAATTAATATTAGCTTACAATATAAAATCAAACAATATAAAATCAAAAAATATGGAATCAAAAGTTTAAGATTTTAAGAGTTAAAAATATAATAGTATTATTTAAAATACTCATATATTAACTTTTTAAATTGCATTGCGTTGTTGACCAATTGTAAATAGGGGGGTAATCGATTCCAAGTGTCATGTTCTATTTGAATAATACGGTTTCCTCTTTCTGACCTGAAGAAGTTTAGTTTTCGGTAAAGATAATCCGGTTGTCTTTTGTATATTATCCTATGAAGGTATATTAAAGTTCTGCAGTTTAAAAGGTTCTCGAAGGTAACACCAAAAATGGGTTTGGAATAATGAGATATTTTGTCAAATCGTCGTATAACAAATATATATCTTGCAATACTATTAAAAGCTACATTTAGTTTACGCCTACTGGTTGCGTCACAACTTGAAAATAATTCATAACCATATAGTAATGTCGGTATTAAATATGATTTAGCCAGAAGTATTCTGACTTCCAGTGGTATGAACCATTGGCTACACCACAAACTTCTTAACATACCGTATATTTTGCCGGTTGTGATGATACTGTGATCATTACAGTGAAGGTGTTTATTAAATGTGACCCCAAGATTTTTTAATTTATCCACGTATTCAATTTTAGACTCACCCAGAACTAAATCGGGAAAAGATGTTAAAATTTGTGTTTTTTTGGTGACCAATACATATTTGGATTTGCTTGGATTGAGACATAAACCATTAATTGCAGCCCAGGTTCTTACACTGTCCAAGTCAACATTAATTTTGCGTACACAATCTCAATACCTGATGCTTTACAGCTTATATAGAGTTGTACATCGTCAGCGTACATTTGAACATTGTGGTGTTGTAACTGACTCGGAAGATCATTTGCATAAGCAGTATACAATAATGGACCTAAAATAGATCCTTGAGGTACACCCTCTTGTTAAGTCGACACTACTAGACATTTTATCACCATCGAAAACCGATTGTGATCTGCCTCTTAAATAAGGCATGTTAGGATTTTTACCCTCGGACTTCTTTTCCTGAGTCGCATGTAAATGTTGCCTGTACCAAATGACATTTTTCTAAGCTGCGTGCACAATATATCCTCCGCCTGCTTGTTTATTTGCAAGATGTAGAACTGACCTTCCTCCGTAGGCCGAGATACAGTAAGTACCTTCCAATCCTGTGTCGGTATGTTTGGATTGTGATTCTGCAGAAGTCGCAGTATATCCTCCGACTTCATCACGCATGGTATCCATGACTTAACTGTTGGTACCGTGGGGATTTGCGCTTTATCCACCACCTCAAACCGCGAGTTCGTGCCTTGCCTTTGGAGGTTTGGAACCATTTCCTCCAGCTACCACAAGCTGGCGATGTTGTCGCACGCTATCATCTTCACACCATTATACCACCCCGCCAAATCAAAGGTTGGAAGGAGCTTATTTGGTTGTTCCCGCATGTTGTTGTTGTAGCAATGCTTCGCCCCACCTAATAGCTGCGACCGATCACAAATTGTCATCAATATCCTCTAACGGGAGTCCAAGGAAACTTGCTGTTTCAACAGGGGTGGACCATAATGAAAGGGATGTTAGAGGCGTTGGTTCCACATTACAATTAAAGAGATGGTTGGTGTCATGTGGGGACATATTGCAAGCGGGCCATATATTTTGTATGCCGGGGTTGATTCTGGATATGTAAGATATGTAAGAGTTTAACCTGTTACAGTATCCAGAACGAAGTTGAGCCAGAGTAACTCGCGTTTCCCTGGGGAGTATGCGTTCCTCCTCCGCAAGTTTTGGGTACTGTTCCCTGAGTACTGGATTCACCGGGCAATTCCTGGCATAACGGTCCGACGCCTGTTTGTGGAGTTCACCAAGGACCTGCTTGTGTTGTGCTTCATACGGCTGAGTTCTCAGGTGCCGTATTTCCTCAAAATGCTTACGAAGATGACTCCTTAAGCCCCTAGGCGGTGTTGGCTCATCAATCAGATGTCTGTTGGGATGCCCAGGTTTCTAGGTATTCAACAGGAACTGTTTGGTTAGCATCTCATATCTCTCCCTGATGGGGAGTATTCTCGCCTCATTATGCAGATGGTGTTCTGGGGAAATAAGAAGGCATCCCGTGGCGGTTCTGGGCGCAGTATTTTGGCAGGCCTGTAGCTTATTCCAGTGAGTTATTTTTAGGCTTTGCGACCATATAGGTGACGCGTAGCATGCAATCGGCTGACTAATTGCTTTGTAAGTGGTAATGAGCGCTTCTTTGTCTTTTCCCCAAGTACTGCCAGCAAGGGATTTGAGGATTTTATTACGGCTCTGGATTTTCGGTATCATTGCGACTGCATCCTCGCCAAAACGTAGATCCTGATCAAACGTCACACCCAAGATTCTGGGGTGTAGGACAGTCGGTAGCGTAGTGCCATCGACGTGGATGTTCAAAATGGTCGACATTTGGGACGTCCATATTGTAAATAAGGTCGCGGAGGATTTAGTCGGTGATAATGCCAGGTTTCATGAGGCGAAAAAATCAAAGAAATCAGGGAGGTAGCCGTTTATTCTGTTGCAGAGCTCATCGATCTGTGGGCCTGGGCCTGTGGCCATTATTGTGGAGTCACCGGCGTAGGAAACGAAAGTAACTCCTTCTGGTGGCGAAGGTAGCTTAGATATGTAGAAATTAAACAAAAGTGGGGATAGGACACCACCCTGTAGCCCCCCCTGTTTAATTTTTCTTGGTTTTGATGTTTAATTTCTAAATTGCACCGATGCCTTCCAACCACCCAGATAATTTGCGGTCCACCTTTTAAGACATGGAGGAAGGGTAGACCCTTTCAGGCCTTGCAGTGACGTCCCATGGTTGACCGTATCAAAAGTTTTGATAGGTCTAGCGCTACGAGTACTGCTCTATGGTGGGGGTTTTGATTTAAACCGCAATTTTCTGGGTGCTGATGGCATTTAGCGCGGTGGTGGTGCTATGGAGTTTTCTGAAGCCATGCTTATGGCAGGATAGCTGCAAATTTTCTTTGAAGTAGGGCAGCAAAATGGCTTCAAGCGTCTTTGCTACTGGCGATAGGAGAGATATCGGGCGATATGACTGTTCTATGTTAGCTGGTTTCCCAGGCTTTGTAGCGGGCCACCTTGGCCATTTTCCATTTTTCGGGTATGACAAAGGTGGAAAGAGACAGATTGAAGACATGTGCTAAATATTTGAAACCCTCCTTCCCTAGGCTTTTAAGCATCGGCATGGCTATGCCGTCTGGGCCCAATGCTTTGGATGGTTTAGCATGACCGATGGCATCCTCAACCTCTTTGGCGGTGATGGTAATTGGTGACGCGCTGAATTTATGTTTATGTGCCTGTTGGCCCTCCGTCTTTCTTTGTCGACCGTAGAATGCATTATATATTGTCGGCAGAAAGCGCTCGCATTTTTTCGCATCCGACAGCACTTTATCGCCAAAGGCGATGGAAACATTTTCATTTTTCCTGGGCGGATTCGATAGTGACTTTACGGTGGACCAAAGTTTACCTACACCAGCAGAGAGGTTACAACCGCGTAGGTGCTCCTCCCATTTTGCCCGCTTGTGCTGATCGACAAGCAATCTTATGCGTTGGTTTATATCCCTTATTTGGGGGTCGCCGGGATCGAGCTGTCTTATAAGGTCACGTTCTCTCGCTAAACGTGCGGTCTCTGCTGGGAAATGGGGCCGAATTTCGGTAATTCTACCGGCGGAAATGAAATGAGCCGAGGCGGATTCAATGACCTTGCGGAAAGCACGCTCCCCTTAGCGGGCATCAATTGGGATAGTGAGGGCAGCTAAGCGGTTGTCTGTAAATGATTTGTATTCGTCCCACTTTCCTTTTTTAAAGTTAATGAAAGTGCGTTTTATTTCTACGATGTAGTCGGCGGAACGCTTGAGCGAAATAAGTATAGACAGGTGGTCGGATGCCAATGTTACAATCGGCTGCCAGTTGACGCAGTTTACGAGTTCTGCGCTCACGATTGAAATATCCGGCGAACTGTGACAGCTTCCTACCATACGTGTGGGGGCGTCTCCGTTTATTATGTAGAACGTAGGTTCTTCTATTTGATCCGCCAACATCTAACCCCTACTGCCCACCCGCAAGTTTGAATGCCATAGATCGTGATGGGCATTGAAGTCGCCTAAGATAATGCGATTGCTGCCAGTGAGTACGGCGCTGATATTAGGGCGATATCCACTGGGGCAACAGGTGGCAGGATGGATGTAGATGTTCATGATTTCTTGGTTTGCATCGCCGGACCGGACAGATAATCCTTGACGTTCTAAAACACTGTCCCTGCGGTCGATGTCGGGATCAAATATATGATATTGCACAGAGTGATGTATGATAAACGCGAGGCCGCCTCCATTTCCGCTCTGGCGATCTTTTCTGTGGACATTATACCAAGAACAGGTCTGCAATGTAGATCTTGCTGTGAGTTTAGTCTCTTGAATCGCAGCAATGCGGATGTTGGGCCGCTTCATGAAATCGACTATCTCCGTGTTCTTTCCAGTTAATCCATTACAGTTTAACTGCAGAATTCTGAAGTGCATAGGGGGAGCCGTCGTCACTCTGGGGTAAGTGACGGATGACTACGCTTGGGTTGCGGAAAGCCAGGACGCGACTGCTGTTGTGGCACTGGGACTATACGTCCTTGGGTAACCATTGGGGTACCCGGTGTATTTGGGTATGCGGCCTGGCAGCATGGCGCAATGAAACCCGACGGGTGGTTGCCGTCGCGTAGACCAGAACATCTAGGAAAACGGCACCGTCCATGGCAGGAGCTGCATTGGGCGGATGTCGCAAACGTATATATTCTGTGCTGGCAAACGGTGCAAAGGGAGGTGGGGACTAAGAGTCTGTTTCCCTGACCTACACAATTGCTGCCGGAAAAGAGGGGGAGGAAGAAGGGGGCAGGGGCTGATGCTCGGCATTGCTGCCGACTCTACTACGGAGATTGTAGGTGTGAGTGGGGGCAGCTGTGTGGGTTGGTGGAGCCGTGGGGCGCAGGCAACAGCGGGTACTTTTTGTGGCTTGCTGAGCAGCGGGGCTGCTGGAAGGTAGCCGGGGAGGGGGGGGGGGGGGGTTGCTTAGGCGCAGATTACGGGACGTCCTAGGGCGTGAACAGCAAGGAGCCACAAAAGATTTATAGAAGTTACGTGGACGTCTGGTTTTGGGGTCTAGCCCAGAACAACCTGTCCGTTGCAACCATACCTTACACGAGACACACTGACAAGAGTATGGCCGTCCTAAGAAAATTCTTTTCCGGCAGATGCAGCAAAACCATTTCTCAGGCCCCCAGTCAGGAGACGGACCCGGATTTGGTTCGATATTTTCCCGGAGCGAGAGAATATGTAGCAGTCCCGCTGCAAGGAGCTGCTGGGAGGATGACGATTTGTGGGGGGGACGCAACAAATTTAACAGTCGGTTGCATCTGGTGATCCTGCTAACCATTTCCATGCTGAGCCTATCTAGTCTATAGAGCGACTGACCCTTGCTTTACCTGTGCTACCCGTAAGTTCTTCAAGTCGTTCTTCAGCATTCCAAGCGCTCGACCCCCACTTCTGTTGGGTCGACCACTGGTCACAGGCGTTGGACAATTCTTAGCGCTGCACGGTATTGCGAGAGAGCTATTTTATTTCCTCTGATCCCCACAATTCTCCAATCTTCTACTCCGTTTTCATTTGTGTGCTTTTCCAACACGGGGTTCTTTGAATCAGCACTACTCTCACTCCCCGAGTCCGACGCACGCTTAATGCGTATTTGTCGTCCTTGGCTTGCGACTCAGTCCTCCTCTTATCATCGTCCTTATTACAATTAGGTAATGAGTCGTTCATCTTTGTCGAACGACCACCTGTCCGACAAGGCGGGCTCAGCCGTCCAGTATTATATACGGGGAAAGAACCGTCCGCCACAGCAGCGCCCTTTACTCTGGTAAGGCCATCAATACTTCCCGGGGTGGCCCCTTATCCGGAAGGCTCCGTTCGAACGCAGCCGAATTTATCCCCTTTGCTGCAAATCGTCCAAAACGCACGGTCCGCAAAACACCCTGGATTAGGGGGTTGGCAGTTCTTGGTCACCGACATCCCACCGCACTCTTATGAGGTGAAACGGCGTTGATGACAGCCTTAAACAGCTCCGCCTCATAATCGGGCGCTATGGAGTTCGGCTAAGCCCTCACACTAACGACAAGGTGCCTACCCTAGTGAGGGAAATGTAGATGTACATTAGGGATATGACTTTTTTTTAATAAAAAATACCTATTACTAGAGGTTGAGAAATAGTGAAAAAACAACAAAAATAATGTTCTTTCAAATATTTATTGCAAAAACCTTACGCAGGGAACGGCATTTGTATACTGAGAAATAATAATTTACGTTTCACTACATATTCCATCATTTATTCCAATATTTAATAAACCTTAAAACATAACTGTGTGCCCTGTGTAAGCAAATTGATTAAAATATTGTGAATTTAAAGAAATAAACTTTAAATTTAAAGTACGAGGCGTTTTGTACATATAAACTATAACCCCAACTACCTTTATCGCTCGCTCCGCGCAGATATTACTACGCGGTTGGTTAATAATGGCGGATTCCTCTTTCACCCAGTGTTTTAGAAAACTTGTGTGTGCTTTTTTATACTTAACGAGCGATTCTTCCAATAATGCAAAATCATCTTCATGAAATCGGTGATCAGAGAACCAAACATCGTACCATGTACCTCATATAAATATGCAAACCAGAAGTAATAGATCCTTAAATTTCGGCATGAGAATAAAGGATAAAATGGCAAGTATTGCCTCGAATTCCATCGAACGTTACTTAATGGCGGCAAGGGTTTGAATTGTATATAAGGAAACTCATTGCTTTTCTCGTAATACCTGAAGGCTTTTCCCAGCTCAAAGAAATATTGCATATCGTCACGCCATTTAATATTCTCTACCTGTAACTGCTTATTATTTTGTTTAAAGCTGTTTTTCAGATAGTCGTAGTCAGCTATTAGATTCGAAACAAAATCGTACGCAATATTTGGAGAAGATGTTTTGCCATTTAATAATTCATCCATTGCATGTCTTAAAATAAGATCAAGAACATGGTGCTGACAGCCAATATATTGCTGAGGTAAGGAAATACTGTTGAAATAAGTTTGCAATAGACTAACAACGCCATTTCGTATTCCGGTGCTAACGTTTGTAGTATCAGAAACTATCATTTTTATCGATTTAAATATGTCATATTTATGTAAAGTATCTTTAATTCCTTAATAATTTAAGGTTTTTCAATTAGAAGAAAATTTTCTAAGCGGGGTCGCCCCTCGGCAGTGTTTGGCAAGCGCTCCGGGTGTATTTCTGCGATGAAAAGCTCTCAGTGAAAACTCATCTGCCTTGCAGATGCCGTTCGGATTCGGCATAAAACATGTAGGTCCCGTCCGGCCAATTTGTAGGGAAAATCAAGAGGAGCACGACGCAAATTGGAAGAGAAGCTCGGCCTTAGATCTCTTCGGAGGTTATCGCGCCTTACATTTATTTTTTTTATCTTTAATTCCATTATAAATAGTCGATGATTTTCCATTTTCAAGTTCTAGAACAGCCAACTTTACTTCTCTGTTTTCATTTTTAAGAACTATGACCTCAACTTGCTTTTTTCCAAACTTTTTACCATCGAAATGGAGACACAAGTATTCTTTTTTAATTCCTTCTTGAAAGTATTATCTAGTACCTCTGCTGATCTTATGAAAGCTTTAAGGGGACTCATTTAATGTCGAATACTTATTGCATTCGTTGCAAACCTTGTAAAATGGCAAAGTTGCAACTCATCAGCTCATTTTTGTATGGAATATGTGTTGCGACGTAATGGCACCTATGCGAGGCTTTTTTGAGTGGCATCCATGGCATTTTATCGCAAATCAATATCAGATGATCACCAAAGCAATTCACACAAAAGCGCGATTTTTTAATTTAGTTTCTCCAAAATTGATGAAGTAAGTATATTCAATTTTAATATTCTTACAATAACTAACAACAAAATAAATGTATAATATACCCGTATTTACAGAAAAAACGTGGGTGTATAAATGGCACTTTTCGGTGGAGAGAACACCAAACCAAAGATTTGCTCACGAATGTAGTAGAAACTGTAAAGGCTAGTCCAGAACATTTCGAGGTAATATTTTTGCATTTTTCAATAACAGTTTCTTTAATATGTGATAAACCTATTATAGAAACCAACTGCTCAAAAATTCTATGAGCGCATTACGCAAAATTCATCAAATTTATGCAGCATCAAATGGGATGTTATGCGCACAAAAATGAGGCACCTTAAAGCTAGTTTTTCGTCCGCATTGAAATGGAAGGGAGAAACAGGTGCAGGATTGCTTGAAAGTGGAGATGTGAAAAGTGTTGAAGAGTATATTAAAAAAATGTGTCCGTTTTATGATGACTTGTACGCAATATTTGGACGTCGTGTAAACGTGCAGCCACCAGCCATATATCAATCGAGCATGCCACTTTCACTTCTGGATGGAACCTATTGAAGTAGATATCTTTACTGAAATTGAAGGCGAAACATCTTCAACAAGTTTTCCCGAGAGTGCATTAGTTAGTCCGTCTATTATGCTACCTTCTACATCAGAGACTGTTGTTGGTCCGTGTTCTGTCCATCACATCAAGTGTTCCCACGCAAAGCAATACCAATACACCAAAAAGAAATTTGAAGAGATCTCACAAATCGAACCCATTTGCATTATTACTTGAAATTCAAACTAAAAAGGTAGAATTGGAATCACAAAAACTGGAGTTCGAAAAAGAAAGAGAGGAAAAAAAATTCAAGCTGCAGAAATAGAGAAAGAAGAAAGAATCGAAATGGAAAAGATAAGATTGGAGCACTAGAGATTGAAAAGTTCTAATAAACCATATGTTGCTAAAATGTAAAGCATTTTTTAAATTATTAGCATTACTTAAAAAACATTATTTAAATCAGCATTAATTAAATTAAAAACTGGGAGTGCGAAACTCCATAATTGAACATCTATTGTCAAAATAACTGCGTTTCAAATTTATTTTAGTTTCCTATTAAAATGGTTTTGTTGCATTACTGCTTTGCGTACAGATTTAGAGGGACCATGCTTAGTAGATATTCCTAACAAGCTTATAAGTGTTTAACGGACTTCTTTAATTAAACACAAAAGAATTTGAACAATTCTTTTTCCTTACTTAGGCGCAACTTTAATGAGAGGGAAGGTAGGTCAGGTTAGGTTGAACTGGCCGGTCCATGAGGACCTCACATAGACTGAATGAGTCCGTAGTGTTACCAGAAGTTTGTTTTAACGACCAAACTGAAAAACCCTATCAAATCCAGGAGATACGTTATAAAATAACTCCGTCCTCTTGGCAAATACTAGAAGCTTCCTAGGACTTAAGCCACTTGCTGCTTCTAGATCTGACAGCTGTATCACTCCTAATAGCTGGAGCCTTAGCCTGGCAAGCGCAGGGCACGAGCTCAAAACGTGCTCGATCGTTTCCTCCTCCAGCCCGCACTTCCTATGTCTGCTATCATTGGCCAAGCCTAATTTAAGGGCATGTGACGCCAGAAGGCAGTGTCTAGTCAGAAAGCCGTCATGATAGGGAATCAGGTAGTCTGTTCGTCTTGTGATTGATGAAGCTATACTTCTATGGCCGTATGGTCGGCGCTCAAGCTGCCACGAGGCAGCGAGCCTAGTTGCAGTTGTTAACGCTATGTTCTTTGCTACCAGGTCTTCCACCTGTAGAATGTGCAGAATCGAATACAGTGCACCCGTCGGGGTTGTTTCCAGGGCTCCCGTAATGGAGTGGAAGTTGCAGTGGAAAGATAAATCGAATAAGGGACACACAAGAATAGGAAGAAAAATGGAACATAAAATGGAAGAGAATGAGCAGAGCAAATTCTGCCGGATATTCTTGGTTGTATAAATGTATATAAACAATTTTTTACATGGGGTTATAGACCTTCGAAGACGATTAAACATGTTAATGGAATATTGAATTTAGTTCGGAAAAGTAAGAAACCATTTACGTGTTAGTACAAATTCTTTATTCATTGTGTGCATAACTTAACATTTCGTAGATGATTCGTCGCACTGCTTCCCCTTCATTAGTTTGAGCACTTAGTAATGACTCTCCAACATCGTGCTCCGATTGCTCAAGTTCGTAATCGAAACGATCGTCTTGTTATAGCATAAGATTGTGCAACAATACGCAGCAGATAATCCATTTGTTCACTTTTTTCATGCCATTTTCATCTTTTATTTGAATTCTCAAGTTTTTTAAGCTGCCAAACCTTTCCTTCAGCATGCCGTAACAATGTTCAATTCTAATCCTATAACGGCTGAATATTTTGTTAAAGAAAGTCTGTTGGCTTTGTGTTAGCTCTCGAGAATTTTCTCTAACTGTGCGAGACAATTTATAGGCACTGTCGCCAGCGATTCATTCAGCTCCTCCAAAAAATTTATCAGCTTCATTGGACAATTCACTATTATTAAAAATACGGGCATCATGAACGTTGCCTGGATAACCTAACACCAAATGCCTTATTTGAAGCCTATTATCACAAACGGCTTGTCCTTTAACAGAGTAGTGATGCTTGCATGAAAAGTAAGCTTCTGGGTCTTGCGAAGGTTTTCTGCCAATGGAATTTCTGTACCATCGACGTATCCCACACAATTCGGTAGTTCATGCTAGGTCTCTGATACGAGCTTTTTACGTTTATCGACATTTGGCCAAAACAGATAACGATCTTTGTACTTTAATAGCGCTTTGAAAATTCTCTCAGTCATAATCTGAGATAAATTGAACAGTTAAAAATCAATTGGCAAAACAATATCGGAAACTGACTTGAATGATACCACCATCACTAGCTCCAAACAAACCGGCAATCTTGGATAAAGTAGCACCTTCACCGCTTGAGCCTAAGCGATATAATACGATTGCTAATTGTATATCCAGAGGGAACTGTTTACAAGAACGTGATTGGTTGAAGACCTCATCATCCCTTATTAAATTTAAAATAACATCGAAGGTTTGCCAGCATAAGCGTGTAATCTTCTTGAATCTGCTATCATCAAGCTGCCATAACACTTCTTTTACAAACTTCTTACATTTTGGAACGCTATTTTGAATAAACGGCACACTGTATCGGCATTCTTCGCCTAGAGCACAAACAAACAGAAGTTCCTCCAATATTTTATTTTCTTTTCTTCCTTTCTCTTCTAGAAAAAAATATAAAACTTTACTCATATGAAGCAAAATACAATTTAAGTTATTACCTTCGTCCTCACAAAAAAATTCGACAATCATCAAATCATTTAATGCTGCTACCATTGTGAATGATAACTAAGTGTGATATCTTCTGCATAGACGTCAAAATTTCAAAGTGATTGGATCACCTGATTTGTAATTGACTATCGCTGTCTCATTCTGTATCTCTTTCTATCACCCGCTGAAGATAGGCGCCGCCATATTGAACACCCTGTCAAAACGCTAAAAAGTAGCCATATTGAACATCCTGTCAGGCAGCTGACAGATAAGATATCACACTTACTAATCTTGTTTGGTTGATTTTCCGACAGGGTGGATAAATGATGTATATTGGAACGATTTTCCGTCATCCCTTGTCAAATTTGGTTTTGAGACAAACCGGTTTCGGCGTTGTGCCATCATCAGTGTCGATTTTCGTTCTGATCTGTTGTTGTCATTTGTCCTGTATTTATAGTTCGTAGGTATATGAGCAGGTATTGTCAAATTGATGCTTGTGTATATTTAGTTATGTGTATGTGCTGTGTGTTCGTTCAGAACCGAGGGTGGTTTACTAATCGATTTGTGTGGCTGACTGGGGTAGGTAGAAATCTGTGATTTTAGTCGTTTGACCTTCTTTGTCGGTTTTTTGTTTTGGTGTGTTAATTGTTTTGTGTTTATTTGTTGTTGTGCGTTTGTCTGTTGTACCTGTGTGATTAAGTTGTTTCTTGTAAACAAGTTTTAAAGGCTCGAATATTGTGTCAGAAATGGTGTTTATCTGTTCGTTTATTATTCTACGGTCGAATGTTTTCTGTTTGTAGATTTCCATGTTTTCGAGTACGTTAAGACGTCGGCCCTTTTCTTGTATGTGAAGAACCCTAACTGTTTTATTGATGTTTGCTGGGGAACATTCATTCTCGACCATGTGATTCGCGAAGTTAGACTCGGGTATAATGTTTAGGTTCCGTATTTTTTTGTTGTAATCTCTAATATGTTCTCTGAACCTCGTTCTTATTTGCCGTCCTGTTTGTCCTATGTAACTATGCTGGCATCCGCAGGTAAGCTTGTATACGCCGTGGCTGCTAAACGGATCCTCTGAGTTAATGTTAGTTCTTAGTTTTCGCCCTAGATTGTTCGATGTTTTGAATGCTGTGTTAATGTTGTATTTTTTAAAGAAATTTGCCAATTTATATGTTGCTTTTCCAGTATATGTCATAGTCGTCCAGCTATTATTTTCTTTTTCATTATTTCTTTTTGGTTCTCCATTTGTCCTTCTGAGCTTATCTACTAGTGCTTTTTTATATCCGGTGTTTGCAGCGATATTATATATGACCTCAAGTTCTCTCTTATATGCCTCTTGTGTAAGAGGTGTTCTTTCAAGTCTATGTACCAAGTGCCTTAATGCTGCATTTTTATGATGTTGAGGGTGATTTGAGGTATTGTGTATTATTGTGCGGGTGGCCGTTGACTTTCTATATATGTCATAGTTAAATCTTTTGGCTTCTTTATCAATATTTATCGTGAGGTCTAGATAGTTGATTCCTCCGTCTTTTTCGGTTTCCATTGTAAATTTTATATTGCCGTGCTGTTTGTTGAGGTACTCCAGTACGAGCTCTTCGTTATTAGTAGTTAAAACGCATATTATGTCATCCACGTATCTAGCATAAAATGACACGCCTAATTTCTATATTCGAGCCTTTAAAACTTGTTTACAGGAAACAACTTAATCACACAGGTACAACAGACAAACGCACAACAACAAATAAACACAAAACAATTAACACACCAAAACAAAAAACCGACAAAGAAGGTCAAACGACTAAAATCACAGATTTCTACCTACCCCAGTCAGCCACACAAATCGATTAGTAAACCACCCTCGGTTCTGAACGAACACACAGCACATACACATAACTAAATATACACAAGCATCAATTTGACAATACCTGCTCATATACCTACGAACTATAAATACAGGACAAATGACAACAACAGATCAGAACGAAAATCGACACTGATGATGGCACAACGCCGAAACCGGTTTGTCTCAAAACCAAATTTGACAAGGGATGACGGAAAATCGTTCCAATATACATCACATAGATTTGACTTCGAAGGAACTAAAGTATTGGCTAGAGAGAAAAGTTGGGGAAAAAGAATCCTATTAGAAGAAATATTTATTAAAGCTGATAAAAACTGCGTTAATAAAAGAAGCGTAGAAGCTAAAAACATCAGCGACATCTATGCGAAAAAGAGCAATATATATCCAAAACCGAGGATCTCATAGAGGAAATGAAATGTCGTAGAATGAGAGAGGATCCCACAGATGAATACCAAAAACAAATCAAAGTTGCTATAAAAAATGCAACAAATATAGTAGATTCTAACATGGCACATAGATTGGTCCAAATGAACCCTTCGGCTCCTCCACTGGTTGCGCTACCAAAAATCCACAAGCCGGACACGCCAATGAGGCCCATCATTAATTTTAAATCGGCACCATGTTACAAACTGTCCAAATATTTAAAAACGATATTGATAGACACTCTGGAGCTAAGGAACGAATATGCAATAGCTAACACAACAGAACTAATAGACAGACTCGAGACCGTAGAGCTAACAAGAAACAGCAAATTGGTATCTTTTGACATAAAAGATCTATACCCATCTATACCACTATCGGAGACTTTGGACATAGTTAGCTCAACAATAGTTCATAACACAAAAAACAAAGTGAAAAGTATGCAAATCACAAATACGCTAAGAACCACTTTACGTCAAAACTATTTTAAATTCAACAATAAAATATATAGACAAACAAACGGTCTTGGAATGGGAAGCCCCACATCAGCAATTCTTATGGAAGTGTTCATGCAAAATCTGGAAGAAAAGTACATACAGAAGCTGAAGTCCAAATTAGGCGTGTCATTTTATGCTAGATACGTGGATGACATAATATGCGTTTTAACTACTAATAACGAAGAGCTCGTACTGGAGTACCTCAACAAACAGCACGGCAATATAAAATTTACAATGGAAATCGAAAAAGACGAAGGAATCAACTATCTAGACCTCACGATAAATATTGATAAAGAAGCCAAAAGATTTAACTATGACATATATAGAAAGTCAACGGCCACCGACACAATAATACACAATACCTCAAATCACCCTCAACATCATAAAAATGCAGCATTAAGGCACTTGGTACATAGACTTGAAAGAACACCTCTTACACAAGAGGCATATAAGAGAGAACTTGAGGTCATATATAATATCGCTGCAAACAACGGATATAAAAAAGCACTAGTAGATAAGCTCAGAAGCACAAATGGAGAACCAAAAAGAAATAATAAAAAAGAAAATAATAGCTGGACGACTATGACATATACTGGAAAAGCAACATATAAATTGGCAAATTTCTTTAAAAAATACAACATTAACACAGCATTCAAAACATCGAACAATCTAGGGCGAAAACTAAGAAATAACATTAACTCAGAGGATCCGTTTAGCAGCCACGGCGTATACAAGCTTACCTGCGGATGCCAGCATAGTTACATAGGACAAACAGGACGGCAAATAAGAACGAGGTTCAGAGAACATATTAGAGATTACAACAAAAAAATACGGAACCCAAACATTATACCCGAGTCTAACTTCGCGAATCACATGGTCGAGAATGAATGTTCCCCAGCAAACATCAATAAAACAGTTAGGGTTCTTCACATACAAGAAAAGGGCCGACGTCTTAACGTACTCGAAAATATGGAAATCTACAAACAGAAAACATTCGACCGTAGAATAATAAACGAACAGATAAACACCATTTCTGACACAATATTCGAGCCTTTAAAACTTGTTTACAAGAAACAACTTAATCACACAGGTACAACAGACAAACGCACAACAACAAATAAACACAAAACAACACACCAAAACAAAAAACCGACAAAGAAGGTCAAACGACTAAAATCACAGATTTCTACCTACCCCAGTCAGCCACACAAATCGATTAGTAAACCACCCTCGGTTCTGAACGAACACACAGCACATACACATAACTAAATATACACAAGCATCAATTTGACAATACCTGCTCATATACCTACGAACTATAAATACAGGACAAATGATAACAACAGATCAGAACGAAAATCGACACTGATGATGGCACAACGCCGAAACCGGTTTGTCTCAAAACCAAATTTTACAAGGGATGACGGAAAATCGTTCCAATATACATCATATCATACTTAGTCACCATTAACAATGGCTGCTACTTGTAATAAATTAAGCAGTTTTTGTTTTTCGCTTATTGTCGGCATTTTTAAATGTTTACTTTTTACAAATGACAATAAACAAACTAAACAGCTGACTTTTAATAGTTTTGCCATCACGGTTTGCCATGGGGCATTCATTTAACCGTAGTGGCAACTTTGCAACTTCGCAATTATTACAAACATGCGACATTATATGAGTACCATTTTTGTAAATTCCAAATTGCGAAGGTCTAGGTATTTCAACTCCCGATTCTTCCAGTTCTTTGCAAATTTGTGTTGCTTTTCTTGTACTTACGTTGGCTTTTGTTACTAAAACAACGCCTGCAGTTGTAGATGATTTTTTTGACATTTCAGGCTGATCGTAGTAGTCGCACTCGCTAGCCTCTTGGTATTCAGTATTTGTAGAAATCACTGACTCTGATCTACCTACTGAACACTCATCATCACTAGGTTGCTGTTGCTACACCCGCTTAATTTTATAGGTATGTACTCTAGTTTTTTTATTTGTAGTGTATCCTACTTCTCCATTAGACCTTTTTTGTATTTGGTATAAATCTTTGTCTTCCTTGCTTAGCCACTCGCCCTTCTCGTTTGTAATGTCAAACGCTTAGCCAAACTGCGTCAAAATATTTCTACAATTCGGATACTTCAAAAACTTGCGGTAGTGCCCAAGAAGCTTCACAGTTTTCTGTTCCACCGAAGATTTTGCTATTGCCGGAAAATTGAGTTTGTTCCACAAATCGATTAATTCTTTTGAAATTGTTTTAAATCTATTTTTAGAAGATTTTTTGGTATTGGCCAAAGCATTATATCTTCCAACAATAACCGCCTGTGTGGGAATCTTACACAGTTCACACAAACTTTTTTCAATATTTGGTATTTGTCGCCGCTTCTTTTTGCTTTTTTCAAATGTAATCAAATTTTTTTCCAATTTTTGGCGTTTTTCTTTACATTGTTATCACCCCTTTTAAAAGACATTTTCTAAGCAAAATAAAAAGCGCGATGTTATTGATTCGACTCTAATTCGCGCAGATATAAGACATACATACCACTCAAATCTCTGTTAATACTTTTTATTTATTTTATAAATTTATTTTTACATATACGTAATTGCTTATAAATGCGAAAAACGATGAAAGTGGTTGTTACTGTGGGTCCCGTTTAAATTGTAGCTTTTCCGATAAATACTATAAATGATTTTAAGATGACGTTACAAGTAACAAAATGCTAGTTGAGAGTATTATAATACTGATATAATTTTAACTCAAAGTAATATAATTTTAATTGAATATATGAAAATTTATTGGAATATGAATAATTAAACTTTATGAAGATTGAAAAACATTGGTGGATTGTAATTACAACTTTTTGTTCTGGTCAAGTACTTATATATATATTCAAACTCATATGTACATATATGCGAAACATTCAATGTACTCCCTGCGGGACTTTTTTAGAAAAATAAGGTAATTATCATAACCCGTCTTTATTAATCAAAACTCATTGCATGATGCCATGTATATATATTTTTTAAAGTGCTCATGGTTTATTAACAATTGTTTTTGTTTTTATCGGCCTATTGATATGATTCAAGGTTCGATTCGAGCTCAAGGCCAGAACAATAATTTTTTTCTAATGATAATTATTGTTATTTTTAAATTTTTCTAAATTTGAAAAATTGTATTTTGTTTTTGGAATAGTAAGTAGAACATTTTTCAGACAACCTGCCATAGCTGCGCAGATAGATCCAATTCGAAAGGTGCTAAGCCTTCATCATCAGTACGCTTTAGGCATGCTGCGCTAACCATTTAGCTATACAGCGGTGGTTTGTTTGACTGGCAAATTTGGTACTTCTATTCCTTTTTACCAACTACATTTATTTAGTGTTGCGCCATCTGGTGCAAATCACTGATAATGCTGGATTTTTGTTTATTGTCAATTACTTTGTTTGACATTCCCAAGTGCTCATGGTTTATTAACAATTGTTTTTGTTTTTATCGGCCTATTGATAAATTATTCAAGGTTCGATTCGTTCTCAAGGCCAGAACAATAATTTTTTTCTAATGATAATTATTGTTATTTTTTAATTTTTCTAAATTTGAAAAATTGTATTTTGGTTTTGGAATAGTAAGTAGAAAATTTTTCAGAAAACCTGCCATAGCTGCGCATATAAATCCATTTCGAAGGGTGCTAAGCCTTAATCATCAGTACGCTTTAAGCATGCTGCGCTAACCATTTAGCTATACAGCGGTGGTTTGTTTGACTGGCAAATTTGCTACTTCTATTACTTTTTACCAACTATATTTATTTAGTGTTGCGCCATCTGGTGCAAATCACTGATAATGCTGGATTTTTGTTTATTGTCAATTACTTTGTTTGACATTCCCAAGTGCTCATGGTTTATTAACAATTGTTTTTGTTTTTATCGGCCTATTGATAAATGATTCAAGGTTCGATTCGAGCTCAAGGCCAGAACAATAATTTTTTTCTAATGATAATTATTGTTATTTTTAAATTTTTTCTAAATTTGAAAAATTGTATTTTGTTTTTGGAATAGTAAGTAGAAAATTTTTAAGTCATATGCCTAATGTACATACTGTAAAAAACAACACTGCAATTATGTACTTATTTGTTTCTTGAACATTGTTTCATTCCAGCTAAAAGAATCTGAACTCTTTAACCCGATGCACGGTGGGGTATTTAATCAATCTAGCTGGGCAAAAGTCGATCTTTCAAAATATTCCTTTTTTTTTAAATATACTCCCTGGCGTTCTAGATGTCCACGGAATAGTATACATACCCCAAAACCCATCTGCAACATCAGCGGAGCTAACCGCGCACATCTAAAATAGTATAAAAATTGTACGCAGTTCGATGTATTTTTGGATTAAAAAGCAATATATCCTTCTAACCTAAATACTTGTTCACTTGTTTAGCTTTAATCAAATCTAGTTACATTTTCTTTTAGGACAGTTAAATATGTCTTTAATTCAGATTTTAGATTGTTTATACCGCATGTTTTAACTGAGTTATTCTACATGTAATACTAATACTTTTCCATATTAAATTTTTAAAAAACCTTGCAAACAAAAAGATATACCTATCTTTTTTTCCTGGCATATCATGTCAGTAATTTTTTGGCAATACATAAGCTTGTGTTTGTTTCAAAGTTTAATAACAAACACGGCTGCGCATACCCGCGATTTTTTGAGTGGTGATCAATTTTGTAAGAGACTGATACCCATATTGGCAAAAGGTGGCAACCTTGTCAAAACATTCTCAGTGGCAATACCTAGGTGAGAAGTCTTAAAATGTAATACCATATCGATGTACCAAATTTTATTCAAAGCGGTTAAGCCGTTTCCGAGATGGTAGTGGATATACAAAGAAATATAAAAAAGGAGGTGAGGTGGCAACCCTAAGTGGCAACCCTACTTAAAAGTGTCACTGGAAATGCGGAGTAAAATGCCTTTTATTTGATACCCATATCGACATGCATATCTCATGTAATGCCAAAAAATGACCCAGGGTTCCTCCGAAACCGGGGGCTCGATCCATAGCAATTCTGCGCGGAACGTGAATTTACTGTCAAATATTTCCTTTCATAACAATGAAGTGAGGCAACCACTTTTTATCAGAAATAACTTCCGCTTTAGTTTTGGTCAGCTAGATGGGATGGTTGCAGCTCGACGCGTGATATCAAGCTTTGGAGTTTTGTGAATTTGCGGGAATGCGTATGATTTATTTACAATGCCTATTACGCTAACCGACCGATGCCTTTCAAGTTGTGTGTAAATTTTAATACTAACAAAAATTAAAAGAATATAAGCAGTGTTGTACACATTTTCCTCAGTGAGGAACAGACAAAATTACCAAAATCTTGGCTACAGCATAAAAAGGACCAAAATTGAAAAAAAGGGATCAGCGGACCAAATGGGGTCGGAAAGGAATATTTTTGGTCCAAATGCACAAAAGTGGCAACCGTGCCGTTGGGCCACGTCGGCAAGTGCTGATTCTGCTATACGCAGAAGCCACCGGTCTTCTCTCTGACATGACATTGGGATTATCTCCTATGGTCCAGGGGGAATGACCCGACATTTATTACTGCGGCAAGGGAGGAGGTCCTGGACCTCACCTTGATTAGTAGAGAACTGGAAGATCGGATATCTGGCTGGAGGATTCTCAACGAGCACTCCTTTTCGAATCACCGTTATATTCAGTTCTCGGTGAACGAAGAACGTCCCCATAAAATATCTTTTAGGAACCCTAAAAGTACTAACTGTGAATTGTATTGTAGGGAGCTGGGTGAGATATTGCCTGCGGCGCCTACCATTAGTTCGGACCTGCCCATATCTGAGATTTACGTTCTGGTGGAAAACTTCACCTCGGGAAGCAATATCGCCTTTCAACTGTCCTGTCTGTTGACAACTTACAGGGGGAAGGGCGAGCCGCCCTGGTGGTCTGATTCTCTTGACGACCTAAGAGCGTCCAGTAGGCGGCTCTTCAACAGAGCAGGGAGGAGTAAATTACCCACGGACTGGGAGCTCTATAAGGTGAGTCTGGGGATTTATAAATATGAAATAAGGATAGCCAGAAGAGAAGCTTCTGCGAAAACGTAGAAGGCTGTAATGAATCCGAGAGGATTAGAAAAATACTCTCTAGGAATCCCGCCCCTTTGGGGTGTCTGAGAGATGATGGTGGGGACTGGTCGATGAGTAGCGAGGAATCCATAAGGCTTCTATTGGACAATCATTTTCCCGATGTATTAGTTGCGCAGGGATCTTCGCCTGCATGGACGGCGTTCGTTCAAGCCCTATAGGTCTCCGGGCCGGTATGGCATCATTATTGCGCAAAGTCTTTGGGGATTTCCTGCCGCTGGTTGGCCGTCATCTACACTAACTGCCTCAGGCTTAGCTATATCCAGAAGTTTTGGCACACGGTTAGGGTTATCTTTGTTCCGAAGGGTTAGGGATTTCAGGCTAATCAGTCTCTCGTCATTTCTTCTTAAGACGTTTGAGCGGTTGATTGACCTGTACTTACGGGAAAGGATTCCTCGAGGGTCACTGTCGGCTTCGCAGCATGCCTATTGTAAAGTCAGCTCGACGGAAACTGGACTCCGTTCGACTGTAAAGCAAATAGACGGGTCCCTAGAAGAGCTCTGGTTGGTTTAGGAGCTGAGGGGCTCTGGTTGAATTTATTAACAAACTTCTTTGCAGCAGAATTGTCGCAGCGGAGTGGGGATGGGCCATAATTGAGAGAAAAGTGTACAAGGACACGCCACAGGGGGGTGTCATATCTCCTCTGCCCTGGGTTTTGCTAGTCAATGAGCTTCTTTTGGAGCTCGAAGCCAATGGATGTCGGTCGGTTGCATATGCAGATGACCTCGCTATCCTAGTCAGGGCCAAATTTCTGTGCACTCTGAGCTACATTCTGCAGGGCTACCTGGATACTGTGGCTAGGTGTGCTGAATTATTTTGACTGGCGGTCAATCCGGCAAAAACGGAATTGGTTCTTCCTGCAATGAGATATAAGATGTCCGATTTCAGAATTCCCTCGATTGGAGTGGTGCCGTTGGTTCTTTCTTATAGGGTCAAATATTTTGGGATTTTTTCGACAAGAAACTGTCCTGGATTTCCAGTGTGGAAGATAGGTCCCGGAAGGCCGCGGTTGCATTTTACTGCTGTACGGCTATCAAGGCCTTGAGATCAACTACAGTGCAATCGAGGGTGGTCTGGGAGTGTCTGACCTCGCTTGCGATTGCATCGAAATATTTTACAATTAAGATTATCTGCGTCCCGGGCCATAGTGATATCCCGGGTAACTGTCAAGCTGATCTCTTAGCCTGCATCGGTACAACTGAGCCGGATGAATATGGATGTAGGGATTTCGGGATTCTGCTGGCCACCTGTGGTTTGCAAATCCATAGCTGGTACTCGAGTAAGCTCAGTAAACGTTGGGCGGACACCAGCTCTTGCAGGGTAGCAAAATCTTTCTGGCCGAAAGTGGATGGCAGGGGGTCTGCCGAAATAATTGGGTTCACTGAGGCTCACCTATCAATGGTCATTGGGGTTTTGACAAGGCACTGTTCCACGGGTATCCATGCGGTACCTCTCAATATACTGAAAATTCCATCCTCCTGCAGCTGTGTGGAGGATGATCAGGTGGAATCACCAAATCACTTTATGCTTGATTGCCCAGCTTTTTCCAGAATTGGGAGAAAGTACTTCGATCGCGACTCACTTGGATCTGCCGAGGATTTATCCAAAGCTGAGATCGGTATCATTCGGAGCTTTATCGTTGCTACCCAACGATTACTTAATTAACTATATCTTGTTGTCCAAGTGAGCTTCCCTTATTAGAGCAGCTACCACCTAACCTAACCTAACCTAACCAAACCTAATTTAACGAAGTTCCAGTTACAGTCCCAGCTAGAGTCACAGGCCCTGTCCCAGTTAAAATTCCAGTTCCAGTCCCAGACCCACCTCCAGCTACAGTCTCAGGCCCAGTCCCCGTAAGACTGGCACTATAGTCTCACTCCAAGTTATAGTTCCAGTCCTAATCCCAGTCTCAGTCCCAGTAATAACCACTCTCACTTGCCTTGGTTTGCTATTTCTCCGCCATCCACGGCTGATGGGAGCGTTAACAAATTAAATACTACTAACACAACGAATGTTGTGACGTCAATGCATGTGAATGCTTGATCACTTGTTGCTGTTGGTGCTGCTGCTTTTACTAATCAGGTTGTGATGTTAGTCGCAACGAATGCCCAACCATCCGTTTTATCGGTTATTTCTGCTGCTTGCACTACTAAAACGTAAAGGCTTAGTGTTGTGACGTCAGCGTCTATTAATGCTCAAATATCTGTAGTGTCGGTTAGTGCTACTTCGAATGTTAGTGCCGTTGCTTGCGGTACTAATACTACGGTGTCCAATACTGTAACGTTGACGCCTCAGAATTTTATTTATGCTGCTGTCTCAACTGCTAACTCGCTTTCTTAAGTTAACGCTTCTTCAACTTTAAATAATACTCGCACTACCTATGCATCTATAGTTACGGCCGTGCCAATATCCGATATTTCGGCTTCTTCTTCCTCTACCCATGCGTTTATTAGTGATGGTGGACAGTGTGCAAATCTGTCTAAAAATCGAAGCAAAAGGAAATATAATAATTATCGTCGAACAATCTGGTGGTTGCTGATCGTTACAAATAGCTACATTTATCGTATTTTTCGCTTTCTGTAACTGAAGATAATATAGCTGAATACGTGGTTAGGCAAAAAAATTAAATTAAAATTAAACCGCGTTAAGTTGTACGAAGCTAATAAGAAACGATGTCGCATTGGCAAATCTGAATAGAGTAAGTTTCATGTTGGGAGTTCCTGAGTCATCATTTGACAAATTATTCAGCTCCGAAATTTGGCCGACTAATGTCACGGTGAAGCCTCTTCAGTTTTTTCGAAAGGCTCACAAAAAGCCACCACTATGGTGAGATCTCCCCACTATTTATAGCAAATACGATTTAAAGATTGTTACGTGGCTGACTGTTTGGGTGGTGAGGAGCGGCGGCAAGCAGGTATGCTTGCGGGCCCAGGCCAGCTCGTCGTTTTGGGCGGGGTATTGCACCACCGACCTCACCCGCAGCCACATGAACAAAAAGGGTTCATACCTGCATATGTATAGAAAGGAGAGAAAAAGCTGAAAAAGATAGAAATAAACGTGAGGGGCAAAGTTATAGAGGGGAAAACGTAAGTTGTAGAAAAAGATGAAGGCGTGTCCCGTCAGGTGGAGTCTACCCTCCCTCTGCAGTGCAACTTGCACCGCACCGTGAGCGCTGTGCTGACTCCTGTCTACTTACAGTGCCCCCAAACCTGACCTTTGTCTGTCCGTCCGTCAATAAGTCATTTCCCTATCACTCACCTTCACCCTACCTTACCACGCACAAGCGCAGCACCAACACCAAAAATATGGACTTAGCCCTGCATATTTCAAGACATATTTTCATTCAAATATTTTTATTTACAATTCTTCAAAAATAAAAAAATATAAAAAGGCTCTGCCAGAAATACCCTAGTATTTATCTTACTATCCAATCTCCTTACAAATTATACAGAATTATACATTCATCACAGCAATTACAAAGTTAGTTACAAAGATATAGATATTCACCCTTAGGGAAATGTACGCAATACTCAAATAATTCAACAAAAAACGAAGGTCAAATGCTATTCATAGATACATATATACTACGAACGTTGGTTAAAGCCAGTTATAATTCTCCCTACCACCCTAAAGGTATCTAATCTATCGAATGTAACACAAAGCTATAAAGGAAAAAAAAAAGAACTTAAGATTAATTTTTAAAATAACAGAATGAAATAATAGTATACGATTTAAATTCAATTTGATTCCATACAATTGTTTGAAAAGAAAAGAAAATGAATAAAGTAGGCACCCTAATGCATTATCCAACCAACTAGAATCTTAAAATCTACAGATACAAAATTCAAGCTAAATGCAAAAAAGGAAAAAGGTAAACAAAAAATTTAAAACCCTAATCCCTGACTTACCGCAAACTCGCCAACAAATCCAAAATCAATTTTCTACAAAGTAAAAGTAGGTCATCTAAAAAAGGTATGTAGGTGCAATTGTATGTTTGAAAAATTATTAGGTATGCACATATATTATTTTGGTTCCTTTTGTCACCGCCAATTCCTCTTCTACTTTTGCAAGACTAGGAATTGCCTGGCAATATATGTATATACATACATACGTGCATATATACTCTTCCAAATGTTAAATATTATCACTCACCATGTCACTCACTCCGTTGAAGGCGCCTGCATGAAAATGAGGTCGCGAGCTGTAAAGAGAAAAACACTCAAAGCATATATGCTCAATGCACATAAATTTATCCGGCACACTCCGTACTCAACAAGACCACTCGCTTGGGATCTTGGACATTGAGTTAAGTTTTACTAGTAGTAATTCTACCAACGTGGTGGTAAAACGTGAAGTAAAAAAATGTATATTCGACAAAGAAACACTGTTTTGGTGCTGAGGGCCACTGTGCACACGCGATCTAGTGTTATGCTGACAATAGATGGGTAGGTTGGCAGGAATTGAATTTGCCAATAATAAATAAAACTTTAAACCTATAAAAAGAGTTAAAGCTCAAAATTCGATACTTTTGAGATCGTACGACTACCATAAGTAGCGGAAAACATGTGCCAAAAAAATGTGTACCTATATCGTAAAGAAAGATCTAAAAAGATCAAAAGAAATACAAATGTCAAACAGAAAAAAAATGCAAGAAAAAAACAAAAAAAACGAATAAACGAGGCAGCAAAAAAAATAAAGGTTGGATGGGAAAATGCCACCATTAACTCATGAGACTGCAGTTAAGTCGGACCTAACAACTATATGCTATCACACTACAGAATGTTCGGCTACGGAAATTTAATGACCCTTTGGCCCATTCCCTACCAAAATCGTGCCCTTTGCGACGGTATTTAGATAAGAAATATAATAATATATAGAAATATGCAAAAAAAAAATATTACTAAAACTTAAGTGTTGCCGGAAATCTCCTCCTTCTGCTGGTGTTGATCGTTGCTTTTGTTATTAGAATCAGCTGAGCCAGCCCAGTAAATGTATGAGTGTTGCCGTAAACTTGGTTGTGGTTATTGCCACCGTTTTTATACTCGTAGTTGCTCGTGTTGTCCGCTTTGTTAAAATTGTATTCGATTTTTGTTATATGTGATGTCGTGACTGGGGTTGTTGCAGTCCAACGCCTCTGGTGACCAATGTTATTTCCGATGTCACCAAGTCCTGGAATTTTCATGGTTGTTGTTGTGGTGTGCGCCGGCAAATAGGAATACCGTGTAGTGCTTGTGGGTGTGTGAGGTACTTGTTGTTGGACGGTATATTGCCAATAAAGATTAGGCGATGGCTGTGGTTGTTGTTGTTGTAGCCGACACCGCTGGTGAGAAAAAATGTTGTGTGGGATGTTACCAAGATGATGTAGTTGTTGCTGGGCGGTATGTAGCCGATATAAAAATGTATACAGGTGGTGGTTGGTGTTGAATGAATGGAAAATGAAAAAATATATGTGGTAGTTTTGGTTTTTTGCGCCGTCTAGGTGACCAAAAGTTGATGTTGTTGTAGGGGTTCCGTGCCGTCGGTTTAAAAGGTGATGTAGGGTTTGTTGGGCGGTATGTCGCCAATTTGGCCTCTAGGCCGCAAACCGTGAATTTTGAATTGTGTGACCAGTGTGTTCTTTACAAAAGTGCCCTGGAACTTCTGTTGCTGTACTGAGTCGGGAACCGCTTGGTAGTTGGCCGGATATCCTTAGCCTTCCTGCGTTTTTATGCTTTACGTTTCGCGAAAAACTTTTCGGCGCGCACACACTGAATAAAACTTTTAGATTTTAATCGATCAAATCCGCGCACTAAGAACTTTATGTATTTAAAAGATTTTTACGCTTTGCACTTACACGCACTGGCACAGATAAAATAGTACTTTTCCCGTTGCCTAACGTTGTGCCTTTTTATAGCCACCGCCGTGGTAAGGAACGTTACCCAGAAACGGAAAATTTTCACCATTACATACCACGCTTTCTTTTCGGCTTTCCCGTATTTTCCATCTATACAATCATACACTCATACATTCATACGCTTACCGCTCCACAAACCGAACACCTACACAGATACATTTGGTTCGTGCCTTGACCGCTCACTCTGATGCATTCACACGCTCATCGCCTTGCACAAATACACATCCTCATACATACCAGAACAGAACAAACACATAGTTACATATCATTCGGCAAGGGGCTAGGTTGTTAGCAACATGGTGAAATTTTACTTATTATAACAACATGATGCCAAGCGCAACATTTTATTTCTGTTGCAACATTGTGTTGACTATAGGTTATAGGTACAATGTTGTCAATGTTAAAGAGAAAAATTCAGTGGTTAAATAAAAAGATATTTCATGTCAAACATGCCGATATGCATTTTATAGTTAGGCTTTCCAAAGCTTATACGTGGCTTTTAAAAGTCCCGGTTGAAGTTCTCTTAGAACAGTGAGAGCGATCACTAATGCCTGAGTAATCCATAAGAACAAAATAAACTAGAAATATAGGATATCGAAACAACTTCACTGACGCGGGCGCTAAAAAATTATGACTCAAATACTGAGATGGTTGTCTCCCAGATACCTACCTTAAGGTGACGCTAAAAAATTGTGACTTAAATACTGAGATGGTTGTCTCCCAGTCACCTACCTTAAAACTGATGTGTTTGACTCGTAGACACTTTTCCGCTCAAAACAACGCATGTGCTGCCTTCAATCGCGTTCAACACACTAACTTACGCATGAGTATGCAATATGAAGGTAAAGAGAGATCATGAGGAGAAGTGCGTAAAATAACGACGCAAAATCTATTTTTCTATTTATTGGTGTCTATCAGACTATCACGTCGCAGAGGGTTAAGTGCGCAAATGGATTACAAAATCTTTGTCTTCATAGAGACTCAATGAAAATTTTTTTGATAGTGAGTTCTAAATATTTCTGCTGCACAAGGCTCCCTATATCTGCTTGCCTTATATGCTCCACCAGGCAGTGCATTTGATTTATACAAGGCAGATGCTGATAATATAATCTCCTTTGTTTTACGAAACGTAAATGATAACCACCTCTGCGTACTTGGTGACTTCAACCTATGTAATATTTACTCACAAATCACACACAGAAGATTGTGCATTCACGAGTTCAAAATTGCTTTGTTCTGCGTATATACGTCACACTTGACTGATTCAGCGAATGAAAGAAAGAGAAAAAAAAACAAGAGCTGAAGGAAAATGACGTAAAAATTGTTCATAAAAAACAGCTGAAGTAATGTTTACATACGCAATGCGCCAGCTTCTATAATTCCATCATGATATTTACTAGTCAACTAATGTTTCCGACCATAATTTGAGCACGCCTAATAATCTTTCTGTGAATCACGAACTGTATTTCGTTGATAATTTATTAAGTCTTAATTTATATAAATCAGTATTTGTGTTAATGCTCTAAACAGATTATTGGATCTAGTATTTATAAGTGACAATGTTAATTGTGAAAAGCCGTTTAACTTTCAATTTCCATTTGGAGGGTTTTCCTGGTTTTAATGATTTTTTAATGGACGTAAACTGGGGAGAATTACTAAAGGGTTTTGATACCTCTAACTGCTCCCCTACTTTAAAATCCATTATATTTAGTCACTGTATACAGTTTCGGTAAAGCGAAAGAGGTCTTATATACTTCGTTGGTATTCGAAAGAATTAAAAAACTTGAAGAACATTAAAAAAAAAATACTTTCGCAACTTGAAACGTTCAGAGAATCAAATATTCTACTAAGTACAAGCATAATTTAGAGGTATTGATTCATTTAGATAAGTTTTTGTAGATGTGTTATATTCACAATAATCAAGGGTATGCCTTTTTAGAATGCCAATTCTGTCCTGAACTTCGGTGCGCTTAGTCTCTCTTTTGAGGATGTTAGTCAGGCTATTCTTATACATAAATCCTCCTCCCAAACTGACGCTGACGGGGTTTTTTCCGTCTTGCTATAAAGACGGTCCGGCCTTGATCTATGCTTTGAGGTTGACTTTCAATAAATCATTATCATCATTGCTGTGGGATTTCCTTGTATCCCCACCAGCACAGGTTTGTCGCCGGCAGGCCTAGTGTTTCAGATCTTGCTGTTTTTAGCGAATACAGTGTAGATTCTTTCTCTGCTGGACTCCAGGTTGATTGCATTTACACTGATTTCAATAAAGTCCCTCACACTGGATAAAGTTCCGGTAAAGCGAAAGAGGTCTTATATACTTCGTTGGTATTCGAAAGAATTAAAAAACTTGAAAAACATTAAAAACAAATACTTTTGCAACTTCGAACTTGCAAACCGTGCTTTGAATTGTCTTCTGATCACTCCCCAATATTGGTAACAATTGATAAAATCTCACACCCACAGCTAATCATTCTGGCCTCTATAATCGGAAGACTAATTGGGAGTATTTCCGGACTATGATCTCGCCTAATATTGACTTAAAACTATCCCTGAAATCCGACGAAGATATGGCTGAAGAAATCGAACACTTTTACAGGTGTATCCAACAAGCTGCATGGAACTCAACTCCTACCCTACGCAGACAAAAATCCATGGGCGTTACCCACGAAGTAAAAGCCAAGCTTAAAGAAAAGCGCATCGCACGGAAGAGGTGGCAGCTAACCCGGCATCCCGATGACAAGAAACGGTTGGATGCATTAACATCCTTAATATGGAGCGTAACAGAGAAATTCAACAATACCTCAGTAATATTGATGCAACAACTGCAACTGATTACTCCCTTTGGAAAGCGACTAGCAAGCTTAAGAGGCCAATTATCTCAAATGCACCCATGCGAATGGAGAGTAACGAATGGGCAAAAAGTGATGTTCAGAAAGCAAATACTTTCGCACGCCACCTAAAACTAGTACTCGCCCCGCATGATATTGAACCCCCACTAAGAATAACTAAGGAAGTGGAAACCACCTTAGGTCATCCATATCAAATGGACCCACCCATAAAAAAAATCTCAATATCGGAGGTAAAAACCGTAATTGCAAAACTCAAGCCAAAAAAAGCTCCGGGCTACGACCTTATCAATGGCATCATTCTAAAAAATTTACCCCACGAAGGCATACAATTCTTGACACAATTGTTTAATGCACTACTAAAAACTCAATTCATACCCCCACAGTGGAACGTTTCGCAGATGAAAATGATTATGAAACCCGGAAAGCCAGCTAATACAGTTGCATCTTACATACCTATTAGTCTATTGCCTATCGTCTCAAAAGTCATGGAAGTTCTCTTCCTTAAAAGACTCTTGCCCATAATAGAAGAGCGTAAAATCATACCCAATTACCAGTTTGGCTTCAGAAGATGGCACGGAACAATTGAGCAGGTCCACAGACTCACCGAGCAAATATACGATGCTTTTGAGAAGAAAAAATACTGCGCAGCTGCTTTTCTAGATATTTCACAAGCTTTTGATCGCGTATGGCATGACGGACTTCTCTATAAAGCAAAATACACCCTCCCTATAAACTTCTTCTTATTTATACAATCACATCTAAAAGATCGTTATTTCTTCGTTAAACAAGGTGTGGATCAGATTGCCCTTTATGGGTGCTTAGCAGGCGTCCCGCAAGGCAGTGTAATGGGCCCAATACTTTATCTACTTTACACTTATGACCCCCAATAGCAGAAGGCGTCACTATAGGAACCTTTGCCGATGATACTGCTGTGTTGGCCGTTGACCCTAACCCTAGCGTGGCTTCATTTAAGCTCAAAGGAAGTTTAAATAAAATTACCCATTGGCTGAAGGAATGTAGGATCAAATCCAACGAATCAAAATCGGTTCAAGTGACGTTTACTACCAGACGTAACACTTGCCCACCCGTTAAACTCAAAGATATTAATATACCACAAAGCGACGAAACTAATTACCTTGGTATGCACCTCGACAGAAAATTAACTTGGAGGACCCAAATATTCAAAAAAAGAAAAGCCCTTGGTATCAAACTAAGAAATTTGTACTGGCTTATGAACCGAAATTCACAATTATCAGTTGATAACAAAGTCCTGCTTTACTCAGCCATCATAAAACCCATTTGTAGATATGGAATACAACTGCGGGGAACTGCAGCAAACTCAAACATAGAAAGTTTCCAAAGATTCAAATCGAAAATACTTAGAATGATTGTAAGCGCACCCTACTATATGACTAACAACCAGCTACACCGGGATCTAAAGGTTCCAACAATAGCTGAAGAAATTAAAAACTATGCTATTTCATACAACACGAGGCTTCTAACTCACCCCAACCATTCATTCTAGCCCTGTCAGCAAGACCAACTAATTTCAAGGGCCTGAAAAGAAAACCAATCACAGATCTTCAACACTGATGAATTCGTAAAAAAATAGTTGCAGTACAAGAGCAATCCATCAATGCCCACCAAGTTTATTAAGTGGTATTAATAAATTCTTAAAAAACTGGATGCACAACTGAGAGCAATCCATCATGCCCATCAAGTTTATTAAATTTAATTAATTATGAATTACTTTTAAAAATTCAAAAATTTGTTAGATGTATTCTATGTATACAGTTGGCAAAATATATTGGATGCTAAAAAAAAAAAAAAAAAAAAAAACTTCAAACGTTCAAAGAATCAAATATTCTTTACTAACTACAAGCATTATTTAGAGGTATTGAATCATTTAGATGAGTTTCTGTACATGTGTTGTTTGATAATACTAAATCGGATCCTAAAACTTTTTCAAACTATGTAAAGTCAAAAAAGGTGGCCCTCTAAAGTTTTCCTTGGTGATCAGTCTGCGCGACCTCTTAGTGAGACAGCCAATTTAGTTGCTGATTTTTTTAAGTAAAGTTTTTCTTGTGATGGTAATAATCAAGCGTATTCCTTTTTTAGAAGGCCAATTCTGTCCTGAACTTCGGTGCGCTTAGTCTCTCCTTTGAGGATGTTAGTCAGGCTAATCTTATACCTAAATCCTCCTCCCAAACTGACGTTGGCGGGTTTTTTTCCGTCTTGCTATAAAGACAATCCTGCCTTGATCTATGCTTTGGGCCTTAGTTCTATGGGTGGACGCCTTTTCGGGATATCGCCATAAACGTGGACCAGGGTTGACTCTAGAATGCGTTTGTACAATATGGGTATCAAATGAAAGGTGTTAATGAGTATTTTAAAAGGGCGTGGGCCTTAGTTCTATAGGTGGACGCCTTTTCGAGATATCGCCATAAAGGTGGACCAGGGGTGACTCTAGAATTTGTTTGTACAATATGGGTATCAAATGAAAGGTGTTAATGAGTATTTTAAAAGAGAGTGGGCCTTAGTTCTATAGGTGTATGCCTTTTCGAGATATCGCCATAAAGGTGAGCCAGTGGTGACTCTAGAATTTTTTTGTACGTTTTGGGTATCAAATGAAAGGTGTTAATGAGTGTTTGAAAAAAAAAGTGAGCCTTAGTTCTATATGTGGACGCCTTTTCGAGATATCGCCATAAAAGTGGACCAGGGGTGACTCTAGAATGTGTTTGTACGATATGGGTATCAAATTAAAGGTATTAATGAGGGTTTTAAAAGGGAGTGGCCGTTAGTTGTATATGTGAAGGCGTTTTCAAGATATCGACCAAAATGTGGACCAGTGTGATCCAGAACATCATCTGTCGGGTACCGCTAATTTATTTATATATGTAATACCACGAACAGTATTCCTTCCAAGATTCCAAGGGCTTTTGATTTCGCCCTGCAAAACTTTTTCATTTTCTTCTACTTAATATGGTAGGTGTCACACCCATTTTACCAAGTTTTTTTCTAAAGTTATATTTTGCGTCAATAGACCAATACAATTACCATGTTTCATCCCTTTTTTCGTATTTGGTATATAATTATAGCATTTTTTTCATTTTTCGTAATTTTCGATATCGAAAAAGTGGGCGTGGTCATAGTCGGATTTCGGCCATTTTTTACACCAATACGAAGTGAGTTCAGATAAGTACGTGAACTGAGTTTAGTAAACATATATCGATTTTTGCTCAAGTTATCGTGTTAACGGCCGAGCGGAAGGACAGACGGTCGACTGTGTATAAAAACTGGGCGTGGCTTCAACCGATTTCGCCCTTTTTCACAGAAAACAGTTATAGTCCTAGAATCTAAGCCTCTACCAAATTTCACAAGGAGTGGTAAATTTTTGTTCGACTTATGGCATTAAAAGTATCCTAGACAAATTAAATGAAAAAGGGCGGAGCCACACCCATTTTGAAATTTTCTTTTATTTTTGTATTTTATTGCAACATAACATGACTGGAGTTGAATGTTGACATAATTTACTTATATACTGTAAAGATATTAACTTTTCTTTTAAAATTTGAATTTAAAAAATTTTTTTTTAAAAAGTGGGCGTGGTCGTTCTCCGATTTTGCTAAGTTTTATTAAGCAGACATATAGTAATAAGAGTAACGTTCCTGCCAAATTTCATCATGATATCTTCAACAACTGCCAAATTACAGCTTGCAAAACTTCTAAATTACCTTCTTTTAAAAGTAGGCGGTGCCACGCGCATTGTCCAAAATTTTACTAGTTTTCCATTCTGCGTCATAAGTTCAACTCACCTACCAAGTTTCATCGCTTAACCCGTATTTGGTAATGAATTATCGCACTTTTTCGATTTTTCGAAATTTTCGATATCGAAAAAGTGGGCGTGGTTAATGTCCGATATCGTTCATTTTAAATAGCGATCTGAGATGAGTGCCCAGGAAGCTATATACCAAATTTCATCAAGATAACTCAAAATTTACTCAAGTTATCGTGTTAACGGACGGACGGACGGACGGACATGGCTCAATCGAATTTTTTTTCGATACTGATGATTTTGATATATGGAAGTCTATATCTATCTCGATTCCTTTATACCTGTACAACCAACCGTTATCCAATCAAAGTTAATATACTCTGTGAGCTCTGCTCAACTGAGTATAAAAAGTCAGCGGAGAACGCAAATGCCGATGTTCTATCCAGACTTCCGTCTGGTTTAGATCCCACTCTTGACAATTCAGGAAAGAAAATGTTAGATGTCCAATCCATCTACAGCACTACAATTTAGGAGTTGCCGCTAGGGGCTGAAATGATCGCCTAGGCTACACGAAATGATGACATCTTACAACTTGTTTCAAAATACATTGAAGCCGGGTGGCCAGCGCCTTTGGCAACACCAGGTAATATTAAATCATTTTTTAATCGAAAATTCTGCTTATCGTTGCAGAGTGGCATTGTACTCTTCCAAACTGATCACACGATGGTCGTGATTCCCAAAGAGCTGCAACCTAAGGTACTTAGATTTCTTCATGAAGGACACTTGGGTAAGGAACGCATGAAAGAGTTGGCTAGACGATATGTTTGGTTCCCTGTATGAGGGGGGTTTTGTCTAAGGCTGGGGTAACGCTCGGTCAATCCAGAGTCGAGTAAAGGTCCCACAAACTCCTATTGAATAAATACACAATATTTATGTGTTATGAACACACGCACACACGGTTGGAGGTGTTAGGAGGGCAGAAGCTTTCCGTTCCAAGATGGTATGGGAAGGAGGAGAGCGGCGGCTAACCTTCGTTGAAGCAGAGGCGGATCGGCGGGACGGTTGAACAGTGTAGGGTAACGGACGGATTGGTACGGTGGTATGGAAGGAGCGGCAGGATCAACACGGCGGCTGAACGGCGGTAATATGGCGGACGGCCAACGATCGTCGTGGCAGCGGCGGGACGGGAGCGGCGGCTTAATGGCGGACGGCCAACGGTCGTCGTAGCAGCGGCGGGACGGAAGCAGCGGCTTAATGGCTGACGGCCAACGGTCATCGTAGCAGCGGCGGGACGGAAGCAGCGGCTTAACGGCGGTAGGATAGCGGACGGGCGTCGTAGCAGCAACGGCACCAGACAGGCGACGATGCGACAGCAGCAACGGTTGGCTTCGGTGCGCGTACCAGGGCGAAGGCGGAAAGGGAGGTATGCTGGCAACGGGTTTTACCTGTACAGCGGCGCGTTGTACCGGGGTGGGGGCAGTTGTCGGTGGTATCGGACGGATCGGTCGTCGGCGCGAGACCTGCAAGACACTGCGAGGACTCGTTAGTGCTGGATTCACTGCTGGACACCCTCGCCTCCCTACTTGCACAATAGACAGAAGGTGCTTAAGGAGGGCAGAACTGTACCAGCCAAGACACCGTAGAGCGATCCATGGGCTGAGGGGGAATTGTACATTAACGGCACAGCGGTATCCCCTTATGCATACGCATCGGTTCACGGCCGAAGCCAGATCTGAGGGGAAGGGGTTGAATGGTCATGAAGGCGTCCGGCCTCTCAACACCTAGGAAAGCGCGGGGGGCAAAGTAGCTCAAAGGCATCCTCCCCGTCGTCCTTGCCTAAGTGAAAGGTGACCTGCGCCATGACAGTGCCCCTTCCACTCAGCTAGCTAGCAGGAGGGAAAAGAATGTCTTTAAAATGACATCCACTCCCGCTGACTCACCTGCGAGGACTGAATTGCAAAATGCAAATTCGCTGTTTATATACGGGTTGTGCTGCAAACTGCTGGAGAAACAAATACACCACTATTGTGGTGATTGTCTTGGTGATTTTGTTGATGAAATACACCATTGGCCTGCCATCAGCTGTCGGTCGTTCGCGTATGGCCATTTACCATATGGTGGTTGCATTGTTGCCGCCCGCCATCTGTAGTGTTTGTTGGCTATGCTATAGAAAAAGAAGTACAGGGGGGTTCAGGCGTAGGTGGAGAGAAGAAATACAGGCGAGTTATGTTATTTTAACGCTACGTTACAGTCCCACTTCGGTTGATGGAGAGCTGCTGTAGTGAAGGATGGATCTCCAGGCATGGCCTAGGTATCATGTCGGTGTGCATGTGGTCTACGCACTTTATTAAGTATTTTGTTTTTTTTTTCTATCAACAATATACTGAGTCATTCCACTTATATCTAACGGAGTTAATGTTTACATGTCACGTTTTTAATTCATTTGTATAACGTAAAATAATTACATTTCATTGTTCTTAAAACTAACAGAGTATGCTTCATACAATTTATTAAAATAATAATATTCTTCGTTTCCATCTTCCTCAGGTTGTGATTTCAACATGGCCATCAGGTATTCGGTAAAATATGGCCCGAAAAAAATTGGTACCCTTTGAATTTTCGCTCGGTTGGCTGGCCACTTGTACTGCTCCCTCCGTGTGCACCCGCTCTGACGCCGCTTTATTTCGTGGAAGTTTATGTCTGTTGAAGATGCTTTTGTAAACTCTTTGCTGACCATATTTACTGCAAATGCCGTTGGTGGAATCTCCTAATCCCATGTGCGGTGATCGCTCAGGAACGGAGCTAAAGGTTTTTCGCCGAACTGCTTCCCTTTATCGGTGAGGAAGGTTTTCGGACAGCCAAGTCGGTATATGACCATTTCTTGTAGCGCTTTGAGCATGCTTGCCGGTGTTGCTTGGCGCGCCGGGATTAACTCCACCCACTTGTAGAATTTGTAGATCATGGCGAGGAGGCAAGTGCTTCTTTGCTTTGAACGTGGTAGTGGTGGCACGAAATCGGCGGTTACTATTTCCCATGGCTGCGGATATTGCATAGTTGCTAATAATCTCACCGGTCTCTTCTCTGTCGCTTTTTATTGTGCAAAATATGTCTGGTTCGGTGTTTTGTAACGGGCGGCGGCAGAGCGAATTGCGTATTGCGTTTGACGCTCGGTACTCTTTATCGAAATTGAATTTTTGTATGGCCGGGTAACGGGGATAGAAGCGTTGCTTGAGCGGTCGGTTAGGCTTAGTGATGGCCGAATATTCAGCTGCGGGAATTAGGCCAACGGTTTTGCTAAATCGCTTCTGGTGGTGCGCTGAAAAAGTATCCTGTTTCGAATTTTGGCCATTGTTTAAGGGTTCCCGGCTGGTCATTGCACATAGTGTCTCTAGCTTGGCTGATCTTCAGGTCATGGTGACTTCCCCTTCCCCGTAGAAAGTCCATTCCTAAGATCATCCGTTCTGCCAGGCTCGGGATGACGGACAGCATTGTGTTAGTCGTTCGTCATTGGTACGTAATCCTTGCTGGGTAGGAATTCGAACTACAGACACACGTCTGGTCTGCCGATTGGACGCTCCACCTGTTAAGATGTGGTTTGATGTTGTTCCTCTCCAGGTGATTTCGTATTGACTCATCGACGTATGACAGGGTGGCGCCGGTGTCCACTAGCGCACGCACGCTCATGCCCTCGAAGGTTATCGGTATGTAGAAACGGTCATCTACTTGCATTTCGGCAGCGGGCTCGCCGGCTGGTGGTTCCATTGGCTTCCGTGGATGAACAAATAATGCTTGGCGGCTACCTCTCACATAGTTTGATGGCATCCTGGATGTGATGTTGTCGGTTGATTGGTTGGTCGAAAGGCATAGGAAGTCCCTGGACAGAATTGTCTTGTCCAAACCTGGAGCAGAACATTCTCCAGCGGCCCCTGCATTGGAAGCGGCGGTGTCTGCGTTCCTTGCAGCGCCAGCAGCACTCCTTGCTATCGTACTCCGTTTGAAGGTGATACAGGCTGTGGACCACCACTTTTCTCTCTTTCGCTTCCCCGCTTTTTAGCTCATATTCCTCCGGTATTTCCAGGAGCTCATAGATCGTCCTAAACTCGCTGCGTTTAACGGTATTCAACGCGTTGGCCATCGTACATTCGCTCGAGGTGGTTTTCCCTGCACATTGTCGGGTGCTGGCGGGTCAGCGTTTCCAATGCCAGGACGTAGTCCTTGGCTTCTTGCAGGCCTTGTTGCTTGCGTTCTCCGACGGCCTGTTCTAAATGTTGAAGATGACGCTTAGGAAGGAAGCAACTTTTCACCTCCCTTCGAAAATCGATACAGTGGTTGATTTGTTGCTTACGGATGCGGTACCATTGGAGTGCTTTGCCACGTAGTAATTCCGGCAGCGTTCGGTGGAGCCGGTCGACGGGGATGCGGTAACATTCGGCGAGCTCCTCTGTCTTCTCCAGAAATTCGTGCAGCGACTCCTCTCCCGAAAAATGCAGATCCCAGTGGTGGCGATATTCATTACCTCACCGGTACTCATTTCGTCTCGTTTCGGTTGCGCGCGTTCTCTCGCATGCGCATTCGAGGGGGGATTTTGTACCTGGATGGCGGGTATTGACTTGATCGGTTGTGTTGGGGTGATGTTTAATGTCAGTGTTGGCAGTTTAGCTGGTTTCCCTTCGTCCTCTTCTACTTCCTTCTCCAAATCTTTCGGTAGGTCTTCGCTTGATTTCCTCGTACGTTTTGTTTGTACGTAAGTGCTCAGTGCACGGCGAAGATCGGCTACGGTTTGGCCCTACACGTGAATCTAATGCTTCTTGCAATCCTCTGTCAGCCTCTCCCTTTTCAGCAAGTTGATCCAGTTGAGCGTGTCGGTATTCAGCGTCGTACCTTCAGGAGCCGGTGTATGTGTTATTTCTAGCGGTGTGTTCGTCAAACCCGCCCGGCAGTGTTGGTGATGGTTGTATTTGGTTTTCCACGGTCATCTGCGGAGGAAGATCCCTGCTAGGGCGCCATTTATGAGGTGGGTTTTGTCTAAGGCTGGGGTAACGCTCAGTCAATCCAGAGTCGAGTAAAGGTCCCACAAACTGCTATTAAATAAATACACAATATTTATGTGTTACGAGCACACGCACACGCGGCTTTCCGTTCCAAGATGGTATGGGAGCGAGGAGAGCGGCCACTAACGGTCGTTGCAGCAGAGGCGGATCGGCGGGACTGTTGAACAGTGTTGGGTAACGGACGGATTGGTACGGTGGTATGGAAGCAACGGCAGGATCAGCACGGCGGCTTAACGGCGGTAGGATGGCAGACGACCAATGGTCGTCGTGGCAGCGGCGGGACGCGGGCAGCAGCTTAACGGCGGTAGGATGGCGGACGCCCAACGGTCGTCTTAGCAGCGGCGGGATCAGCACGGCGGCTGAACGGCGGTAGGATGGCGGACGGCGAACGGGCGTCGTAGCAGCAGCGGAATGGAAGCAGCGGCGGCACCAGATGGGCGACGATGCGGCAGTAGTAGCGGTGGACTACGGAGCGCGTACCAGGGCGAAGGTGGAAAGGGAGGTATGCTGGCACGGGTTTTACCTGTACAGCGACAGGTTGTTCCGGTAGGGGTAGTTGTCGGTGGTATCGGACGGATCGGTCGTCGGTGGGATCGGCTGGCTGTGATTAAGGAGGGCGGGACGTAACAGCCGAGACACCGTGGATCGATCCGTGGGCTGAGGGGAAATGCACCTTAACGGCACAGCGGTAAGCCCTTGTGCACACGTATCGGTTCATGACCGAAGCCATTCATGAAGGGGTCGGGCCGCTCAACACCTAGGAGGGCCAAGTGAAAGGTGACAAGCGCAATTACAGTGCCCCTTCCACTCAGCCAGCCGAAGCTAGAACTTAGGGGAAGGGGTTGAATGGTCATGAAGGCGTCGGACCGCTCAACACCTAGGAGAGCGCGGGGGCAAAGTAGCACAAAAGCATCCTCCCCGTTGTCCTTACCCAAGCGAAGGGTGACCCGCGCTATGACAGCGCCCCTTCCACTCAGCCAGCCGAAGCTAGAACTGTGGGGAAGGGGTTGAATTGTCATGAAGGCGTCGGACCGCACAAAACTTAGGAGGGCGCGGGGTAAAAGTAGCACAAAGGCATCCGTTGTCCTTACCTAAGTGAAGGGGGACCCGCGCCATGACAGCGCTCTTCCACTCAGCTAGGTAGCAGGAGCGAAAAGTATGTCTTTAAAAAGACATCCACTCCCGCTGGCTCAGCTGCGAGGACTGAATTGCAAAATGCAAATTCCCTGTTTTTATACGGGTTGTGCCGCAAACTGCTGGAGAAACAAATAAACCACTATTGTGGTTATTTTCTTGTGGTGATTTTGCTGACGAAACACACCATTTGCCTGCCATCAGCTGTCGGTCGCGTATGGGCATTTACCATATGGTGGTTGTATTGTTGCCGGCCGCCATCTGTAGTTGTTGTTGGCTATGCTATAGAAAAAGAAGTATAGGGGGGTTCAGGCGTAGGTGGAGAGAAGACGTACAGGGGGGTTATGTTATTGTAACGCAACGTTACACCTGGTATTGACAAATAGATCGAGAACGTACATGCAACTTGTCGTATCTGCCAAGCAACGGAAACCTCACCGAAACAATCATTTTCACCCTGGCCTGAACCGACGGGTCCTTCATTTAGATTTCGCTGGTCCTTTTTTTAACTGTATGTGGCAAATTGTAGTAGATGCATATTCAAGATTTCCATATACAATATAGTTGTCTGCAGAAACAACAATGACAACTATCGCGGCATTTCAGCGCATATTTTCCGTGGAAGGGCGGCCGGTAACCATCGTAACAGATAATCGTACGCAGTTCACATTGGATGAATTGAAGCAATTTTGTAAACGTAACGCTATAAAGCATCTCGAAACCGCCCCCTTCCATCCGGCTTCAAACGGACTTGTAGAACGGGGAATACGTACATTCAAAGAGGCATTTATGAAGATAATGAGAGAGGAGCATGATACTGAACGTGCCTTGTACAAATATTTGGCTACATATCGAGCAAAGCCTAATCCGCTTTCAGGCAAGTCGCCGGCAGAGCTATTGCATGGTCGTCAACCGAGGATCATATTGGCAGCGTTATTTCCGGGAATAAATAAAAAGCTAAACTAAAGTAAAATTTCAAGTAGGGGAAAACATCAAAAGAGAAGTGGAGGAAATTGTCAAAAAATCACCACGGAGAGATGTTCCCTCTGGTTCGACAGATAACGAACCCGCTGGACTCCGAAGATCTGAGCGCAAACGGAAGCAGCCAGTTAGGTTTGATCCAAGCATTAACTTTGCGGCCTAATGGATTCGAAATAAATTAGCTCTAACATTTCCTCCCACTTAAATTTGAGTATACCCCTACTCAAATTTACGTGGGAGGAAATGTTAGAGCTAATCTGGTAAATCTTTATTTGTCAAGTTAAACACGTTATATAGAAATGTTAATAACTATCAATAGAAAGAAGACAGAATTTCCGGTTGCATCTATCAGTGAATTCAATAAAGGTTAGTTCATAGAATTTCCATCGTGTTTTAACCCTGAAATCGATCCACGCACCTTCATCACATTCAATGTTTCTTTTGTGGATTCGTTCTTATTTAAGTAAACGACAATGCGTTGTTGCCATTGATGGTCCATTTGTTGCGATTCCTGGCGTTCCTCAGGGAAGTATACTAAGCTCACTTTCATTTATCATATTTATTAATGACATCAGCCGTGGTTTTTTGTTTGCAAAGTGTTTGATTTTTGCAGATGACTTAAAAATATTCTCAGCTCTTAAGTCGGCAGAAGATGTCATAAAGCTACAGAATGATGTAAATAAGCTTCACCAAAGGTTCCAGAATTCCCGCCGCTCTTTGAATACGTCTAAATAGCAGAGCTGTAAAATGATTCAATCATTACAGTTGTAAATCAAGACTGATTAATTTTACAAATATGGTTGATTTCAAATATTTAAGCCAAGTTTGAATGCGACTTCATTATTTCTATTAAAATATTCCGTTAGTGATTGAATGACTTTAAAAAAAGCATTCAGCTTGATTGATCACTCCCACTGACGAGTGATTGCGAAATTTGCTGACTGCAATCCGTTTTTCATTCAGTTCCATTTAAATATTCGTTTTCAGGGTTGATACTTTTGTACTTTTGATGGCTAACATATCTGTAATTGTTAAATAGTTATAAATAAACGGGCTGCCATATTTCATTTAAAACATTATGTTTGATTCTAAAAAGTTTTATTCGGGAATTTTGCCCCAAATGAATGAAATTAAATTTTACATGCTTCAGTTCTGATTGAAATAAATAAGAAACACGAATAAATGAGGGGTTTGTGGGAGGGATGCAACAAATTAAATTAGAAAAGCGAGTCATTCTGGCTCAACTTCGTTCTGGATACTGTAACAGGTTAAACTCTTACATATCCAGAATCAACCCCGATATACAGAATGTATGCCCCGCTTGTAATGTGTCCCCACATGACACCAACCATCCCTTTAATTGTAATGTGGACCAACGCCTCTAACACCCCTTTCATTATGGTCCCCCTTGTCGAAACAGCAAGTTTCCTTGGACTTCCGTTAGAGAATATTGATGACAACATGTGATCGGAGGGGCGAAACATTGCTACAACAACAACAACAACGAATAAATGAGTTAATACATTCATAAAACATAATTGGAATACAATATTATTTCCAATAAAATAATTTCAAATCATAAATCCCATATGTGGTTCTCGCATTCAATAGCGACGGCAACTCTGACTCAATGATTTGAGATTTCATATAGTAAATCTGTATTTTGGTATTTCCTACAAAATTAAGTATTATTTAAAAAATTTTTTTTTAAGTTAAGTAGATATCAATTGTCAAATAAATAAGGAATATAATGAAATGATTTTTGTGGGTTATACTGCAATGAAGGTGGAGAAAGGTGCGTATAAAAACGACAAAATATCGAGCAAATGGCTACAATTAACGAGTGACATCTCTTATTATATTTATCCTCTTTGCTAAATATATATCATCAGACCGCGAGACTATTCCACTTGCAGATATAAGTTCGGTTTTGCAATACGTTTATTTTATCATTGCTTGATTTAACCTCACTGAAGTACGGAAACATATGGTTAGCTATGCTTATCAGTGATTTTACATTTTATAATTTTGAACCTCTGTCTATTTCACAATACACGAGTAACTTGAATTTTTGTATTACATTAATGATATCTTTATGAAGTACTAGCCTTTACCACCGGCACCGCCCGCAAGTAGAAAATAAAATTTATGGGCTATTCAAGCCCGCTTATCCCGGCCGGATCCCAAAAACCATCCAGAAGTGTTACCGGAAAGGTAGCCACTTGATCCCTGAATAGGCCCGAAAAAGTCGCGAAATGACCCCACGCGATCTCGGACGGATCCCCAAAACCATTCAGAAATGATCTCTGAAAGATCCCCAAATGATCCCGAAATAGTCCCGAAAAAGTACCGAAATTACACTGACGGGATCCCGAAATGATCCCAGAAGGATCCCCAAGTGATCCCGGAATAGTCCCGAAAAAGTCCCAAAATAATTCCGAAGGGATTCTGAACGGATCCCGAAAATTATGCAAAAACTTTACCGGAAGATCCCAAAATGCTTCCGAAATAGTCCCAAAAGGTCCCGAAATGATCCCGCCGGGATCCTGGCTTACAACAATCCCGAAATTATCCCGTAAAAGTCCCGAAATTACCCTGACACAGTCCAGAAAAAGTCCCTAAATTACCCCAAGCGATCCTAGACGGATCCCGAAAACCATCCAGAATTGATCTCTGAAGAGTCCGCAAATGATCCCGAAATAGTCTAGAAAAAGCCCCGAAATTACCCCGACGGGATCCTGAAAACCATCCACAAATGATGCCGGAAGGGTTCCCGAATTATCCCGAAAAAGTCCCGAAATGACCCTGACGGGATCCCGAAAACCATCAAGAAATGATCCCGGAATTGTCGCAAAATAGTCCCGAAATAGTCCTGAAAAAGTTCCGAAATTACCCCCAAGGGATCCCGAAATACATCCAGACATGATGCCAGAAGGGTTCTCAAATGATCCCGAAATGAACCTGACGGGATCCCGAAAACCATCAAGAAATGATCCCGGAATAGTCCCGAAATACCTCCGACGTGATCCCGGACGGATCCCCAAAAATCATGCAGAAATTATAATGGGACGGTCCCAAAATAATCCCGACGGTATCCAGGACGATACCAGAGACCCATCCAGAAATGATCCCGCAAAAGTCCCGAAATTACCCTCACATAGTCCAGAACAAGTCCCGAAAATACCCCGAAAACTATCCAGAAATGAGTCCCAAAATGATCCCAAAAAAGTCTAGAAATGACCCCAACGGGATCCCGAACGAATCCCGAATACCATCCACAATTGATCTCTGAAGGGTCCGCAAATAATCACGAAATAGCCCAGAAAAAGCCCCACGGAGAAGCCCTTTCATTTTTTTCACAAAAAGCCACCTCGCACACAATAACAGTAACAGCAGTAACGACATAAATATATATTTTCACTCTGTATCTGGCATGAGAGCCAAGTCTCACCTTGTGTATAGTTTTAGTTTACAGTAACAGTAACAGCAATAACGACTTAAAGATATATTTTTGGCATGAGAACCAAGTCTGATCTTGTGTACTCGTATAATTTTAGTGCACAAACGGATTACGATAACTTTGTCTTCATCGAGACATGGCTAAATTAAAAATTCGTTCGTGGAGAGTTCTTAGACTCAATGTCTATCGCAAGGATCGGGATGCTGGGAAAACTGGTTGCATTCGCAGTGGTGGTGTTTTAATTGCCGTAAAGCGCCAGTTGCGTTCATTTTTATTTCCGCTCAACAATAATGACTCACTCCTTGAACAAATCTGCGTGTGCATAAATGGTTCTGCTGCACAATGCTCCCTATATCTGCTTGCCTCATATGTTCCACCAAGCAGGGCATTTGATGTATACAAAGCACATGCTGATAATATAATCTCTCTTGTTTTAGGAAACCTCAATGATGACCACCTCTTCGTGCTTGGTGACTTCAATCTATGTAATATCCACTGGTCAACAAATGTCTCAAGTTATGGTCTAACGCCTAATAATCATTCTTCGAATCACGAACTGTATTTCGTCGATAATTTATTAAGTCTTAATTTAAAGCAAATCAGTAATTGTGTTAATGCATCAAATAGATTACTTACTTACTTACTTAATTTGCGCTTAACCGTCTAAGCGGTTATGGCCGTCCAACAAGGCGCGCCAGTCGCTCCTTCGCTCCGCCAACCGGCGCCAATTGGTCACACCAAGGGAGTTTAAATCGTTTTCCACCTGGTCCTTCCAACGGAGTGGGGCCGCCCTCTACCTCTGCTTCCTTAGGCGGGTTCCGATAGAAACACTTTCTTGGGCGGAGCATCATCTGTCATTCGCATAACATGGCCTAGCCAGCGCAGCCGCTGCGTTTTAATTCGCTGGACTATGTTGATGTCTGCCTATAGCTCGTACAGCTCATCATTAAATCTTCTTCGGTACTCGCCATCGCCAACGCGTAGAGGTCCATAAATCTTTCGAAGAACTTTTCTCTCGAACACTCAAATAGATTATTGGATCTATTATTTATAAGTGGCCCAAAAAACTAATTTCAAAAATTCACCCTGGGCACCCCTCCATTTTTTTAGAATGGGGTTCAATATACCTCTGTAATTTTTTCAGATTTTTTAATGGATGGGAAAAGGGTGCTCAAAGAACCCAAAATTTCACGATTGATAACAAAATTTAGAAAAAATAAAAAATCCTTATTTCAATAATTATTTTTGTTTCTTTGTTGCAGGTGTTTTAAATATCTAAAACAGATGCTAAAAAATATCATCAATAAGATCTAGATTTGCAAAACTTAATAATATTACGAAATAATTCTCATAACAGTACCCAAAGTTATACCTGTTTTAAACATTTCATCAATAACTTATGAGAAACCATAGCGTCCAATTCTCCTGTAACAAGGGAGTCTGACCGTGTTTTTATTTTGGGTGCTACAGATGTGGAATCTCTATTAAGACTAAATCAACTACCTGCTAATCGGCGAATGCTTTTGCGTTTTCACTGGCACTTGCATAAATTTAACTTAGTGCGTAGTACAAGTCATATGACATTTGAGGAGGTAACTCAGTTATGGGGAAGAGCTCTCATACCAACAAGATTAATTAAACACTGCGTTGATAAGATTGTGGAACTCCATTCAAAGTGGTTGTTGTATTTCGAAATTGGACTCTCTAGTGACACTTCCTGTTCCTCTGAAGATGAAGAATATCCAGTTTCACCTTTTGTAAGGAAGAGCTCCCGGTACCAGATCACTGACCATCATGCCGAGCAGTGACAAACCTGTGCTAGACAAAAATTGTTTTCTAAGCATGTGATAAGCTCTTTAGACCGCAATAAAGTGTCTGATAGAGAAGCCTTGAGATTGGTGGTCCCAATCGCAGCAGCACTGGGCCAAGACCCTAGATCTTTGCCATTATCAGGCAGCACTATTGAACGCCAAAGAAAACAAGGGCGAAAAGCTATACTTGAGGAAATAAAGCAATCTGTTTCTTTTGATGATCCAGTTATAGTTCATTGGGATGGTAAGATTCTTCCCGATATTTTGAGCAATGAAAAAGTAGATCGTTCGCCAGTATTAGTTTCTGCAGAGGGTAAGGAAAAATTGCTTGGAGTACCAAAATTTGTAAGTAGCACTGGCGATAACTCAGCTAATGCAGTATATGACGTACTAACAGAATGAGATTTGGAGAAAAATATAGTCGGCAGGTGTTTTGACACTGCAGCCATCAATACAGGGTTGAAAAATGGAGCTTGTGTTTTGCTGAAACATAAAATTGGCAAAGATCTATTATTGCTAGCATGCAGGCATCATATTTTAGAGATTGTTCTCAGTAAGATATTTACTCTTTGTTTTGGACAATACAGCTCTCCTGAGATTCCCTTGTTTAAAAGGTTTCAGGCAGCATGGCCATCAATTCACTTAAATAATTTTAAACTATTGGAAAATCTACTGGCAATGACAATTTAGAAGTGAATGCAGTAAATTCTTTATTAGATATCTTAATGACGAAAACCCAATCCAGAGACGATTACATTGAGTTAATAGAGCTATCACTACTAGGTCTGGGTCATTCTCTAGATAACGTTCATTGGAGAGCTCCAGGTGCCTTACACCGTGCTCGCTGGATGGCAAAATTCTTATACGCCATCAAAATCTTCTTGTTTCGTGAGGAAGATGGTTTTAAAACCACACAAAGGGAAAATCACAGCTAGGACGCTTTGTGAAGTTTGGAATGCTTGTATATGTGAAATATTTGTTTGGGGCCCCTATGGCTGCAAATGCTCCTTAGGCAGACCTTTCTCTATGGAAAGATACGACCACTTATGAAGCTATTGATCCACAAATAAGTGAAGTGGTTAAAAATGCTATTAAATCCCATCTTTGGTACCTCTCGGATGAATTAGTTGGGTTGAGTTTGTTCTCAGATAAAGTAACAAATAAAGCGAAGTCGGAAATTGTCAAAAAGATAAGGTGTGAACTACTGACCGAAAACTAAGAGGCGATTCGTCACTTTTAAGTTACGAAGCCGAATTGGCCGATTTTGACAATAAAAGATCAAGAAAAGTTAAAGATAAATTCAACGTTTTTAAACACAGATCCAAATGCATGGAACATCAATCAGCATTACATTGGAGGGAAACAAATCGTAAGAAACCTGAAAGTTGTCAATGATATTGCTGAGCGTGGAGTCAAACTGTTTGAAGACTTCAATAAGCTTCTTACAAATGATTAAGAAGAGAAGCAGTTGCTCCTACAAGTGGTAGAAGCTAATAGAAAGTGGGCTCCGACAAAAACGACAAAGAGAGGAGTTGTTAAAAGCTTGGGGTCGGCAACTTCAGAGAAATAAGCCATGTTTTTTTTTATCCCGCTTTATTATTATATAAGATTGCGTTATTTATTAACATTATTCTATAAAATAAATGAATTTATTACTTCCTACGTAATTGTACTTATTTAAAAAAAAATTACCAAAATTGCGGATTTTTCCATTTTTTTCTTAATTTTATATGCCATTGAGCACCCTCTTCCCGTTGGTATATTAAATTGAAACTTTCCCAGAATATTTCTTTTGGCGATAGCAAAAAATTTGGGGGTGCCCAGATCTGTAAACCCGATTTAGTTTTTCGCCTATATAATATGGGCCACCCAAATAGGCATCACCTACCTCTGTTCAGAACTTGTAGCTTTTATAATTATGCGTCTGATATTTCAGATAGCGGACTTACTTTAATTTCAATTCGTTCGGTTTTCCTAGATTTAACGATTTTTTAATGCAAATAAACTGGGGCGAATTACTGGAGGGACTTGATACCTTTAACTGCTTCTCCGTGTTCAAATCCATTTTATTTAGTCACTGTTTGGATAAAATTCCGGTAAAGCGAAAGAGGCCATATAAACTTCCGTGGTATTCGAAATGATTAAAAAACAGAAGAACATTAAAAACAAATACTTGCGCAACTTCAAACATTCAAAGAATCATATATTATTCACTAAGTACAAGCATATTATATATACATATATTTAATCATTTATTTATATAAGTCTCTGTACAATAACTATATTCATAATATTGAGTCGAATATAAAAACAAATTCTAAACCTTTTTGGAACTATACAAAGTTAAAAAAAGTGGCTCCAGTGTACCCTTGTGAGGACCCCAAAACCGAGGGTTTTGTACCCTCAAAACATAAACCTATTTTTTTTTCTTTTTATAATTTTATTTAATAATTTGGGAAAAATTTAAACAACGTGACATCAGGACGGACAAGGCGACAGCTGTTTCGATTATACCTTGTAAATCTCTTCAAAGCCTTTTCTCCCGGGAGTGGGAGTCGAACTCGCACTCCTACGATAGTTGAAATTTTTTTTCATTTTCCAACATACATTTTATACAATAATTGAATTTAACCCTGAATTTAACATTTATACATTTTTATTACATGAATTATATCTTTATGAATTACCCGTCAAAATACATATATGCTGTTTTATATTGAATTATTATTTACTAAATTGGAGGACAAACCAGACTTGCGCACTTTTGCACGCAAGCAAAATATTTACATTTTTCGCCCACATAAATTTCAAATATAGGTCACCCTAACATACACTAAAACATTTGGAAGGGAAGTGGATACGCACAAAACATAAAATTGCGCCGGTCAACCAACCCTTTGCGCACCCAGTGCACTCAACTACAAATACAACAAACATAATAATTTGGATGAACGGAGATCAGCAGCAAGTCGTCAAAATAAGCGCCGCTACTAATTGGAACTTTTCTATACATACTTACATGCAAGCATACGACACACCAACGCACGCCGTAAGCAGAAGCCGAAAGCATCAAGCGAGGCCAACGCACCATCAGAACCAAGCGACAGCGAACATACGCATAAACACAAATGATTGAATTCAATAGGTAAAGCGAAGATTGGAAAACACGGCAGGCATACAACAAACGTATGTACGAGATAAGGTACACTGTTCGCTATGTATATTAGGGCTCCCGAAAATTGGGATACTAAATGCCGGGATAGCGGATTATCATACATGATCGAAAGTATGCATATACATATGTACAAACCACAGGCATGATAATGGAAGAAGGGAAAACGTGTGTTAGCATGTAAGCGTATGTATATACTAATAGAATGCAGCGAAAGTAGCGTTAGACTAGTATTCGATTTTTGCATTTCTACCTTTTATAATTGTTATAATTGTTATTGTAATATTACTGACTGCCTGCGCGCAGTCCTACATAATTTATAACGGAGGAATTGTCACTAATGAATTGTTTTTAGGAAATAACCGTCCGCCGGCGTACGAACCCGTATATAAGGGCGACAAATTAGCATTTAAGATCAGAAGCTAGGAGATAGGCATATGAGTCAATGGGCTTCTACCACTGAACAAAACACAACCTGAAGGTTTCGACTTCATTTCGTGATTAGTTTTACATTCAGTAGGAGCTTTCTACTCCAACTGACGCAGAGCTTAGCAGAGGGGTTCTACCTCAGCTTCTCTTATCTAGGCAGGGACAGAGAATAGGAGTAGCTATTAGGGGCTTTGAATTTTTAAATAAATCTTAAAACGTCTTCAGAACTCCTTTGTTTACTTATTTAAATCGGAAAAGGTTCTCCCAACAACTATAGGAACCCTGGCCGGAATGGGCACACCTCAGCAGAAATAAGTACGTCACATATGGCGCCCGAGCAGGCTTAAGAAAAATCAAGGAAATCGTCAAGGCTTTACATAAAGGATATTCAAAAGAAGGTAACAAGGATATACGGAAAGCAAAACAACGACGGCTAAGCACAGAAACTAACAAGGAAAGGATACACAAATAAGACAATGGTAAAGGTGTCGTGGGTATATTACCTCACCCGAGAGGAGCTGGTAAGTTACAACTCGGAGTTTGGGCTGGAGGATACAGGAACGGTAGACGAACTAAGGAAGCGACTGGCGGCGTTTATACAAGCGGAAAAAGACAACGGGAAAAGGCAGGAGCGGCTTACAGACCTAGCTCTACAACAATGGACAGGGTCAGAAAATGGGGTTTAAAATACGACGGGGGCAAAGATCCTCTAGGTTTCATCGAACGCGTTGAAGAAATAGCAGAAGGATACGAAATAAATGCCAACTCGATACCAAGAGCATTGCCGGAGCTACTCAAGGACAAAGTGTTGGTGGAAAGAGTGAGCTCGTTCAAGAAGGATTTCCTAAAATTTTTCCTCAGCTCCAGATATTTTGAACAGTTGGACGAGAAGATACGGGCACGCATGCAAGGACCAGGAGAGAAGTTCCAGGATTATGTGCTAGCACTACAAGGGCTGATGCGACATGCCGTCTACTCCGAAGATCAGAAGCTAAACCGCATATACCAGAACTCCCGCAGAGAAGTCCAACTGTATGTTAAAAGAGGCGAGATCAGCAGCCTGGAAGAATTGGTAAGTTTGGTAGAAGATTATGAAAATATTACCCCCGACAGAGATCCGATGCGTCCAACGGCAAGACCATTTGTACCACTGCGCCAAGAAGAACGTTACCAATACATACAGGCGGAGGAACGAGAACTGCAGACAGAGGAACAACCATCCAAGAAGTCAGATCCGGCACAAAGATACATCGATACAAGTACGGCGTGCTGACGATGCGGAGGAGGCGGCCATGTCGCATACGGTTGCCGTAGCGCTCGCATCGAATTCTGCTGGACATGCGGAAAGTAGGCACACTCACACGAAACTGTTGTAGACGAACGCAGGGAAACGGCCAGAGACTTCATTGGCACCGAGGAGTGGGGTCTCCCCAAATGCAACCTCGGGAAAACTAAACACGTTGAGACATACAAAGGGCCGGATTTTGGCAAACATCACATTGAATGGCGTGGAGGTGGTGGCAGCAATCGATACAGGGGCGACGCGAAGCTTTGTGAGTGGAACAATGGCAAGAAGACTGAAGACAGTTATATTCAAGGCGATAGAAACGGGAGTGATACTGGGAGATGGCAAACCGAAGAAGATCATAGAAGCGGTAGATGTAGAAGTGAGTATGAGAAACCAAGTGCTGCGAATTGAAATGCTAATCCTACCAGGACTAGTCGACGAAATGGTGCTTGGAATGGATTACCTGGCGAAGGTGAACATGGAAATGAGATGCGGAGAACAAACGCTAACCTTGAACATAGACAATCAGGAGGAGGAAGCGGTCACATGTACAACAATGGTCGAAATTAGAAATGGAAGTAGTCACAAAGGTAACAGCTTAAAAGTTGCGAATAAAGACGAATCGGTGAGTAAATTTCTCAACAAATAATTACAGATGTTCGAGGAAATGTCAGGTGTATCCAATGTGGCCACGCACAAGATAGTGATGAGAGACGACCGTCCCATAAAACATAGGTATAACCCGAAGAATCCCAAGATGCAAGAAATTATAAATAAGGAAATCGATGAGCTGATCGAGAAAGGTTGTATCGAACCTTCTAGAAGTCCGCGCAGCGCACCAATAGTTTTGGCAAGAAAGAAAAATGGTAAGTGGAGACTATGCGTGGATTACCGCCAACTAAACCCAAGGTCAGTACCAGACGCATACCCGTTAACCCGTATCCAACATATCCTGGACAGGTTGAGAAGTGCTCGGTTTATCAGCAGCCTCGATTTAAAGAATGGATATTGGCAAATCCCCATGGAAGAAAACAGCAAACAATACACCGCATTCACTGTACAAGACGTGGACTATATCAATGGAAAGTAATGCCGTTCGGCCTACACTCAGCCCCAGCAACTTTCCAGAGAGCACTCGATTACGCATATCTAGATGACATCATAATTACGATCAAAACTTTGGAAGAACACATAAAATACCTGACGGAAGTATTTCAACGGCTACGAAGAGCAAACCTTAAGATAAACCCGGAAAATGTGAGATTTTTAAGAAAATTTTAAAGTATATAGGTCATGTCGTTAGCTAGGAAGGCATTCACGCGGACCCGGACAAGATAGCAGCCATCAAAGAGTTGACACCGCCACACAATTTACGCGAACTACGAAGACTCCTAGGAGTGGTATCGTGGTACAGGATATTCGTCTCAGATTTTCACAAGTTTCACACCCGTTGACGTTAATGCTAAAGAAAGGAGGGAAGTGGAAGTTGTCGGAAGAGCAGCAGTCGGCATTCGAAGCATTAAAAGCCGCACTCACCCAAGCACCTGTACTAGCTTGTCCAAAGTTTTCTAAGAAGTTTTGTTTACAGACGGATGCAAGCGATTTTGGTCTAGGAGCAGTGCTCACTCAAGGATCAGACAGCGAAGAACGAGTGATTGCTTATGCGAGTAGCCGACTTAACAAGGCAGAAACAAATTACTCCCCGACAGAGAGGGAATGTTTGGCAATAGTTTGGGCGATAAGGAAGATGAGACCCTACCTAGAGGGATACACGTTCACGGTAATACCGGACCACCTAGCTCTAAAATTGTTGAACGCAATAGACAGTCCGACGGGACGGATTGCTAGGTGGGCACTGGAACAATAACAATACTCATTCGACGAAAAGTACCGGAAAGGAAAGTTAAACGTGGTGGCAGATGCACTTTCGAGACAGCCGATGGACGAGCAACTAAGCACGTTGACGGTAGAGTAAGGCAAAGACGAGTGCAAGTGGCTAAAAGCGAAGATGGCGGAGGTGAGAAAGGCTCCGGAGAAATTCCCAGACTATGTGATCGAGGACGGAAAGCTATACAGGAGAATAGAGAGTCAAGTGGATAGTGAAGACGCAGTACCGTGGAAGCTATGTGTACCGACCCCACAGAGACGCAGACTGCTGGCGGAAGTTCATGACAAACCAAGCGCAGGACACATGGGCGTTCGAAAATCTATTGCACGAGCGATGACACGATATTACTGGCCCGGAATATTCAGAGAATTAAGGAAGTACGTACAGCAATGTCATGAATGTCAGGTATACAAACCTAGTCAACAACATGCCGCGGGTAAGATGTTAACTAAATTTTTATTTTTTTTCTTTATTGACAACAAAGTTCAAAATTATTACAAGATTTCTCAAAAAAAAAGCGAAATTGTTATCAATTGTTATGAGAGGTTACAATGAAAGACAACAGTAAGGAAATAATAATAATTAAAATTTAATTAAAACTAAAATTTCGCTTAATAATTTAATATTATATGAGCATACTTAAAAATATAGTGTAAAACGTACTTGGCATCTAGATATTAAAATCAAAATTTGTAAGAAGTATCCGTTTGACCTCGAATTTAAAGCATTGCACATTTCTTGCATTTTTAACTTCAATTGGAAGTTTGTTGAAAAGTTTAACACCATAATGTCTTAGTCATTTTGCACATCTTTCCGTTCGAAAGATACGTGGTTTCATATTTATTCTAACTCTAAGTGTATATTCTGCTGTCGACTCTTCTGGAAGGTCCAAACTATACTTTATTAAGTTATTTTTAATTTTATAAAATAATATTAAAGTTTGAAGGATGAAGTTCTTGCGTACATCAAGCCTGTCTTGGTATAGCAGTTCACTTGCTGTCCTTAGCGGCAGATTTAAAATGTTTTTTATTATTTTATTTTGAATTCTTTGTATTTCATTTGTTAGCTGTTCGGAACAAGTTTTCCAAATTGGATTTAAATAATTAATATGTGGCATGACCAAGGCGTTGTACAGAAGTCACTTATGTTTTTGTGGAATAAGTTTTCGATTTCTATAAATAGCAAAATTTAGTGGTATTAATTTCATTTTCAATTTGCTTATATGTTCTCGCCAGTTTAAATTGGCATCAAACCAAATTCCGAGGTACTTTAAATTGTCGACTCTCGAAATAAAGCTGCCCTCCAGATAAATTCCCTTCAAATCATTCAAACTGGGTATATTTTTATAATTGTTGAATATTATAAAGCTAGTTTTAGATAGATTAATTTTTAATAAATTATGCTGAAATCATTGTGAAATTAACTTAACATCTCTTTGCATATTAGCCAAGAGGTCATCGAGGCTATCAGTAGCATACAAAAAGGTCCCGTCATCGGCATAGAATTGCGGAATTTCATTCAAGTCAAGTTTAAATATATTGTTTATATATAATAAAAATAATGTGGCAGTTAACTTCGCTCCTTGTGGAACGCCAGATTTAACATTTTAATTGAGCTTTTTGTATCTTCGATTTGGATAAATTGATTTCTATTAGTTAAAAAGCTGTCGAAGAGGTTAATAGCACTGCCATCAACTCCCAACTCCTTAAGCTTTTGGATCATAATGTAGATATTTACTGAGTCAAACGCTTTGCTGAGATCTATTGAGAGCATTTCAGCATATTTTTTCTTATCTAGGTTTTCATATAAAAATTCTGTGCAATTGATACTGGCAGATAATGTGCTCGAGTTTTCGGTAAACCCAAACTGATTATCGCTTATTATATTGTTAATTTTAATAAAATGTTTGAGTTGATTCAGCAAAATGCTTTCGAAAACCTTATCGATTGCATTCAATTTTGTTATTGGCCTGAAGTTTGAGCAAACCTTCTTGCTTCCAGATTTGTGAATGGGAAATACAGACCCGATTTTCAATTCATCTGGATACTGACCGCCCTCGAAGCACTGATTTATAAAATTCGACAAGGGACCAGATAACACGTCTTTATATTTCTGTAAAAATTTTGTTGAAATTCCATCGGGCCGGTTGGCCGACCTTGGTTTAAGGCTGCAAATTGCACGGCTTACTTCCTCGATATTGCAGTGACTCATATAAAAGGATGAGGTATTTCAGCCTCGGGCTCTGGGGAGTACTCAAAGTTTTCCGGAGTGTTTGTAATGTTTATAAAATAGTTATTAAAAGTATCGGCTATTTCAGAATGTTTTGATAAGACTTTATCATTGTATTCTATTTTTGAGATTTCCAGAGACGATGCATTATTTTGCCCATATATAATCTGATTAAGAACTCTCCATGTTTTAGCACTAGATTCAATATTGTGTTCTATCTGGCTTCCATAAAACTACTTCCTTGCTCTGTTTAATTTATTCCCCGTTAAAGTTTTAAAGTTCTAAATCAAGTTTCGAAATACAAGTTATTCTGATACTTCTTCAATTTATAAAATTTATTTCGCTCTTTGATAAATTCCAGAAGAACCGTGGGCAACAGTGTGTGCAGACTTTTTTGGTCCAATGCCACGCTAAAAACATGGTAATACAATGGCATTAGTTTTCTTTGACAGATTTTCAAAATGGGTGGAGATAATGGCAATTAGAAAGGCACAAACAGAGAGCGTTTAGAGAGGATTTAGAGAGAGAATTTTGGCACGATTTGGCATTCCAAAGGTTTTAATCACAGACAACGGAGCGCAGTTCGTGAGCAAACGTTTTAAGAAGTATTTGGAGGAGCTTGGCGTAACACACCAGCTGACAGCACCATACACACCGCAGGAGAACCCGACAGAAAGAGCGAACGGCAACATCAAGAGGATGATAGCACAGTTTTCAGGGAATGAGCAGAGAAAATGGGACGAGCTGATACCAGAGATAACACTCGCATTAAACACAAGCGTATGTGAATCGACCGGGTACAGTCCAGCATATGTAGTGCAAGGCAGAGAACCAAGGATTCCCAATAGCCTTTACGACGAGCATACATTCGGTACAGGTGAGAGAGTAGCTAATCAAGCGGAGAAATCGATGAAGATGAAGGAGATATTCGAGATGGTACTACGGAAACAAGAGCGAGCATCAGCAGAGCAGACAAAGCATTATAATTTAAGAAGAAGGCAATGGCTACCGGCTATAGGCGACCTAGTGCTGGTAAAGAAGCATCAGCTGTCAAATGACAGCCCACTTAAGTGAGCTGAAAGCATACCACGCAACCGACGCCGCGGACAACAACGAATCCAGGAAGCAAAGGCATGAAGATAGTAACAAGAAGAACGCTAGTGAAGATCAAATCCCGTCAACATCGTCCAATCGAACAGAAAACAATATTTCCGAGGTACAACAACAGAGAGAGAACAGCGAGGTAGCCATTTGTGGTACGCTCACACGAGTCAGCAAAGAGACCGGGAGTCAACATGAAGAGGACCAAAGTACAAGCCAACAGCTGGTAGCATACAGAGAAGCTCAAGTGCAAAACATTGCGGAAAATCAGGTACGTACTTTTCCAGAAAACCAGGTCCAGGTCACTCGAGGAACCCAAGTACAGATCGCCAGAGGACCGATACCTGGATCAAGATTACACCTAGGAAGGCAGTTCGCTATAACGGCCCTAAACGAACACACACCCAGAGACAACTCCGGAATATCGGAATATTACGTGAGATTCTACTGCAACTCGAATCAAATCGGTAGTAACGTACACGCCCAACCGGCACAGAATCAAATCATACACGAAGAAATTTCATATCAAGAAGTACACGGACTTCGGATCAACCACTAAAGCCCGGTAAACTCTAACCACAATTCCATAATCACATAAATATACTCCCTAACTAGACTCATGATATACCACGTTTTAAAAAAAAACAAAAAACAAAAAAAATACACCATATACGGTGGGAGCACCCTAAGGAAAATCCACCTGCTTCTCATTTACAGTATAGACTAGCATCAAACACCACCGACGGGAAGGGTTCCCCCAGCGGGTTAGGGGGTGAGAATATACCCGCGGTAGGTATGCCTGTCGTAAGAGGCGACTAAAATACCAGATTCAAGGGGCTGTGTAGCGCAACTCTTTCAGGTTGCCAGCGTAATATATAGCTTCTCCAAACCCAATTGTCAACCTCACCTATCCGCGGCGAATCCTGTTTCACTAACAGATGAGGCTCTGGCGACCCCAAGCTCCGCATGGAACTTGGGGGTGGGGAGAGAGGTATGGCCTGAAGGTTTCATGTGGCCATATAAATCGTTCCCGAGATGGTCGGGCTAGCACCTTAATAGTGCTGTGTTACCGGAGCGTACCGGATCTGTATCCGGCAAAGGACCATCACATCGATAACACTCCCCAAATCCTTCGGGGAGAAACCTTATCGCTACAACAACAACAACGGGAAGGGCAGCGAAACGCCAGCAACGAACACAACGACGACAGCGAAATATTAAGCCGTATGGCCAGCGAGGTCAACGGCAGCCTCAACGACAACAACAGCGACATATTGAGCCTGATGGCCGATTTCGCCCTTTTAGGTTATCGTCCCAGAATCTAAGCCCCTACCAAATTTCACAAGGATTGGTAAATTTTTGTTCGACTTATGGCATTAAAAGTATCCTAGACAAATTAAATGAAAGAGGGCGGAGCCACGCCCGTTTTGAAATTTTCTTTTATTTTTGTATTTTATTGCACCACATCATTACTGGAGTTGAATGTTGACATAATTTACTAATATACTGTAAAGATATTAAATTTTTTGTTAAAATTTGTCTTTAAAAAAAATTTTTTTTAAAAGTGGGCGTGGTCGTTCTCCGATTTTGCTAATTTTTATTAAGCATACATATAGTAATAGGAGTAACGTTCCTGCCAAATTTCATCCTGATATCTTCAACGACTGCCAAATTACAGCTTGCAAAATTTTAAATTACCTTCTTTTAAAAGTGGGCGGTGCCACGCCCATTGTCCAAAATTTTACTAATTTTCTATTCCGCGTCATATGTTCAACTCACCTACCAAGTTTCATCGCTTTTTTCGTCTTTGGTAATGAATTATCGCACTTTTTCGGTTTTTCGAAATTTTCGATATCGATAAAGTGGACGTGGTTATAGTCCGATAAATAGCGATCTGAGGCGAGTGCTCAGGAACCTACATACCAAATTTCATCAAGATACCTCAAAATTTACTCAAGTTACCGTGTTAACGGGCGGACGGACGGACGGACGGATATGGCTCAATCAAATTTTTTTCGATCCTGATGATTTTGATATATGGAAGTCTATAACTATCTCGATTCCTTTATACCTGTACAACCAACCGTTTTCCAATCAAAGTTAATATACTCTGCTCAACTGAGTATAAAAATTCTAGAGTTAAGGAGAGTGGGACATGGTGCATATCGCACCTACATATAGGGAAAGTGGCCTCCGAAACATTAAAAATCAAGTTTTCATCTACAAAGATAAGATCTAAAATATTATTAAGCTCATTGTAAAATGAATCAATTTGGGTTAAGTTAATAATGAAAAGACTATCTATAAAATTTATTTCATGCGAGCTATTCACCCTTTTTGGTGTTAACATACCATTATCAAGTAAATATGACCATGCAATTTTAATGAGGTTAAAATCACCCACAATACAAAAATGACACTCTTCGTTGTTCTTATAAATATTCAAAATATTTTTTATATGAGCAGCGTACAGAGAATCGGGGCTGGAGGGTGGAATGTGAGAAGTACAAATGAATAATTTACCGAGACTTCCAAAGATACATACACACAACTGGTCGAGGAGAGAATTATCATTTTCTAAATGGACTGAAAAAGAACGGAACATCCGATTCACCGCAATTAAAACGCCTCCACCTCTTAAGCAATTTGTTTTATTTGCGTCTCTATCTTTTCGATATATATTATAGATATTAGGATGGCGGCCACCGTGGTGTGATGGTAGCGTGCTCCGCCTACCACACCGTATGCCCTGGGTTCACACCCCGGGCAAAGCAACATCAAAATTTTAGAAATAAGGTTTTTCAATTAGAAGAAAATTTTTCTAAGCGGGGTCGCCCCTCGGAAGTGTTTGGCAAGCGCTCCGGCTGTATTTCTGCCATGAAAAGCTCTCAGTGAAAACTCATCTGCCTTGCAGATGCCGTTCGGAGTCGGCATAAAACAATCGGGTCCCGTCCGGCCGATTTGTAGGGAAAATCAATAGGAGCACGACGCAAATTGGAAGAGAAGCTCGGCCTTAGATCTCTTCGGAGGTTATCGCGCTTTACATTTATTTTTATTTATTAGGATCGAAGAATTCAACATCCGCGAAGTTGTTGTTCAACCATGTTTCCACAATAACGAAGACATCATCACAGCGAGACGAAGTTAAAAATACGTCACTAGCTTTTGTACGCATTCCCGAGATGTTTTGAAAATAAATACTTAACAACTTATTATTTATAGCACTAGTGCTATTATCGTTATTAATGAACGTGTGGTTGGTACTAGCTACGTCCGGTTGGTACTACTATCATCCACGGTAATTATTTCAGAACCAGCAGCGTCGGATAATGTAGCCGCAGTCACTGTAGTCGTAACAGCGCGAGTTTTATTATGGTTTCTAGTCCGTTTGTACGTCAGCTTCTCCCAATGCGCATAATCACCCAAATTATTTGTCTCAGCGGAGAGCAAATGAGAAGAAACAGAAGGAGCTGATGCTGGTACCGCAGTAACTGCAGCCGTAGAGGTAGCGCAAGCATTGGCATTTTCTATCAGTGTGCATGCATTAACACTAGTATTAGGAACAGGAGATAAAGCAAGCGACGAAATAGCATCTGTTAATGTCGACGTCACAGCGCATGACAACGTTTACTGCATTAAGTTGGCCGTTGTTTTTGCATGAGTAACATCATTATATTTGGAAATTGTAGACAACAGGGTGGGTGTGGGGAAACTCTTATTCGGATTGACAATATGAGCGTATGAATGTGTACCAACGAAAGATATTGTAGTTGGAGCATAATTTGACGAATTATTAGCGGGCAACAAAGAGTCGTCAGCTTCGTTGTTAGCTCTATGCTTGAAACTATCAAGAGCGGCATTCAAAGAGTCTCACAGTATCTTTACATCAACAGTGAGAGAAGTAATCATATTGTCTTTCTCAAGTACGTTGCTATGTATGTTTTGAAGAGCCAAATTTATATTTGCAGATTCCAACACCAACTGGTTATTAACTGCTTTAAGATCAGCCACCAAATTATACACACGAACGTTGTCGGCTTAAAGAGATGCCATCAACTTAAACAAAGATTTTAAAGACACTTTTTGGTTATCTACATTTCTAAGATAAATATTTTATGCTTCGTAAATTCATCGGACTTCGGCGTCAGGGAACTCTTAGCATTGGATACAGAAGGATTACCGATATCAGCACTATTGGCAGTAGATGATTTCTCCTTTTCGATAGGTGGAGGAGGTGAACTGAGGGAATTCCGACGATGAGCAGCACAAGTTTTGCAAAAAAAAACATTTCTCACTTTGCACACTGCACTTCCGGTTGATTTCTATTAACTCTATGACAGCAAACACAGGGCATTATTGTTGTTTACAATAGAAATTATATATTGTGTTGTAACATAGAATAGAATTAATTAATTGTTTTATAACAATATAAAGAGTATCTATCTCATAATGCAAGGTAGCATCACACTGTTGCAAAATGAAATTATAAGAAGTCACTTCCTTATTAGAATTATACAGTTTATAAAAAATAGATTAGGAGAGAAGACAAAACACGTCCGAGCGACTCAACGATTCTTTTATATCCCTTATTTGGAGGTAGCCGGGATCGAGCTGTCTTATAAGGTCACGTTCTCTCGCTAAATTTGCGGCCGCCGAATTTCGGGAATTCTTCCGGTGTGAATAAAGCGAGCCGAGGCGGATTCAATGACCTTGCGGAAAGCGCGCTCCGCTTGGCGAGCATCAGTCGGGATAGGGAGGGCAGCAAAGCGGCTGTCTGTAAAGGATTTGTATGCATGCCACTTTGCTTTTTTAAAGTTTATGAAAGTGCGTTTTTCGGTGTTGATGAAGTCGGCGGTACGCTCGAGCGAAATAAGTAATGGCAGGTGTTCGGATGCCAATGTTACCATCGGCTGCCAGTTGACGCCGTTTATGAGCCCTGCGCTCACGATTGATATATCTGGCGGAATGTGACAGCCTCCTACCATACGAGTGGGGGCGTCTCCGCCAAAAATCTCCCTCCCCCCCTGCTGTCCTCCCACAAGATTGAATGCCATAGGTCGTGATGGACATTTAAATCGCCTAAGATAATGCGAGTATCGCACGTGAGTAAGGCGCTTATGTTAGGGCGGTATCCACTGGGGCAGCAGGGGGCAGGAGGGATGTAGATGTTGATGATTGCTAGGTTTGCATCGCCTTACCGGACAGATAAGCCGTGACGTTATAGGACTTTGTCCCAGCGGCCGATGTCGGAACAAATTATATGATATTGCACTGAGTGGTATATGATAAACGCGAGACCGCCTCCATTTCCGCTCTCGCGATCTTCTCTGTGGACATTATACCCAGAACAGGCCTGCAGAGCAGATCTTGCTATGAGTTTAGTCTCTTGAATTGCAGCATTGCGGATGTTGTGCCGCTTCATGAAATCGACTATGTACGTAACCTTACCAGTTAATCCATTACAGTTTAAATGCAGAACTCTGAAGTGCAGCCGGGGAGACGTCGTCACTCTGGGAGTAAATGACGGGTGACTACACCTGGGTTGTGAAAAGCTAGGACGCAACTGCTGTTGTGGCCTTGGGACTGGACGTCCTTGGGTAAGCACTGGCGTACCCAATGTTTTTGGGTATGCGGCCTGGCAACATGGCGCAATGAAACCCGTGGGAGTTGCCGTCGCGGAGATCAGAATATCTAGGAAAGTGGCACCGTCCAAGGCACCAGCTGCATTGCAAACATCTATATTCTGTGCTGGCAAACGGTGCAAAAGTGGTAGGGATTAAGAGTCTGTTTCCTTGACCTACACGATTGCTGCCTGAAAAGAAGGGAGAAGAAGACGGGGCGGGGGCTGATGCTCACCCACTCTACTGTGGAGATTGCAGTTATGAGTGTGAACGGCCGTATGTGCTGGTGACGCCGTAGGGTGGGAGCATCAGCGGGTACTTGTTGTGGCTTTCTGAGCAGCAGAGCTGCTGGAAGGTAGTGGGGGTGCGCTAAGGCGCAGAATACGGAACGCCCTTGGGCGTGAACGGCAAAGAGCTTCAAAAGATTTATAAAAGTTACGGGGACGTCGGCTTTTGGGATGTAGCCCAGAACAACCTGTCCGATGCAAACATCCCTTGCACGTGACACACTGACAAGGGCCGTCCTAAAAATATTCTTTTCCGGCAAATGCAGCAAAACCATTTCTCAGGACCGGGGTCAGGTGACGGACCCGGATTGGGTTCGATGACTTCCCAGAGCAGGAGTGTATGACGGAATCCCGCTGGGAGGAGCTTCTGGGAGGATGACAATTTTTGGGAGGGACACAACAAATTAAATGGGGTTACACTGAAATGACAGTCATTGGTCCGGAAAAATCTCGAGTCGCTCATGTACATAGAACCGACTGCCTTGGGAAGCGATCGAGACTTGCTCATATTGCTTTATACAGTTGTTTTGTTAATGATATTATAGAAAGTTGCAAAGTTTACAAACGGCGATGGTTACTAGGACATGTTTCTAAATTTCACTTCTTCATCAGCTAGCTTATCGGGAGCTGAGTATTGAACTCGAATCTCCAACATTCATATTAGTGTTGCGCTTGCGGGTTAGGAACACGCGGTAGGTATACCGATCGTAAAAGGCGATCATAATACCATGGCTAACCAATCCATGAGTAAGGTGACTTTACTCGAAAGTGGACGCTGCGTATCACCTGCGGGACCCTAAGCATGGTCTTTAAAAACTGCCACCGCGGGGAGCAGGAAAAGTCGATCTGAAGCATTGCACCATATGATGCTTGTATTCAGGTCTCACCTCCTGTCCATGGGTTCGGCCTCCTTGTGGGAGAATCGCGGTGGTTGTGGTTTCAAAAAAGATTTCACTTATTGACTAGCTCTGAGTACAAATATTTTTGGCTTGGGGGTGCAAGACCCAGGGAAATCGGGTCTCTTGCTTGTTTCGTTAAACCTAATTCATTGAAAGCTGACCCTGAGGGGCGGAAGAAAGTGTTGGTCACATCCCATAATTGTGAGAATCGGAAAAACACGGAGCGAAATGGAGAAGCGTATGCCTATCGTCAGCTAAAAACAATCTATAATTGTACGAGTGGGTCAGTGCTCATCTTGTCTTTTGAGATGTTTGAAGCTGCCATAGGCTGCGTTGTGAAAGGATGCCTATAAGGAGGCTTTCGCAGAACGGACGGCCACATCCAAAACTGTGGAAGGATTTGACGGAAGAGGTTAGTAATCGGCTGAGTATGTCGGATGACAGCAGTAAGTGCACTGCATTGCGAAGATATTATTGAGGCAGGCAGCCTTGCTAACATGTCTATGAGTTGAAAAGGTTGACCACAGTATAATAAATAAACTGTGGCGTCCTGCTAAAGATGGCAGGATCGCCATATAATAAATAAAGTTTTAGATCGTGTGTTGTTGGAATTGTAGTCAAACATTGAATTCAGTTCTTTATTAAATAGTCGTTTCTTTTGTACAAAATTTCTATAAGCTAAAATACCTACGTACACTAATAATTACAAATTACATTTATTACATACATATACATTTAGTTCCCTGGGAACTGCATTCTAAGTATAAATAAAATTAGCTTTGGTAAATGCAACGCAAGCATAAATAAATCGTGTGAATAATTTGTATGCAGGTAAAGGCTTGTGGCGAGCATTTGGTTAGCTTTAAACAGTAACATAATAAGGTTCAAGTTACTAGACGGCGCACGGCGTAGTTACCGTGGCGTGTGAAAATATATGTGTATACAAATGAATGAATATGTCAATGAATCTCAGGCCGTACCAAAGCGAGCCAAAATATATGTATTTACAAATGTATTAATATGTATGTAAGAGCCTATGCATTTTAAGACATTCCAAAATGGATCAAAATGTTTGTACAAATGAATGAATAACTTAGTGAGTGAATGCTACACCATCCGCCTTTGAAAGAGTAGACATATATAATTTTGTGCACGAATTATCTATGGCTACTCAAGTGATACTATTAATTTTTGAATCCGTTTGTGCTTGCTTTGTTTGTTGGTTTTTTTTTTTTTTTGTGCCAGTATTTGATGACATAATTTTAACTTGATTTCCAGGAAGGTTTTTTTTTTTGTTGTTTATTTAGTTTACATTGATTTTTCTCCTTTGTTTTATTTTTGCATGTGTGCGTATTGTGTTTTGAGCACTTAATGAAAATCATGAGTAAGGTGGAATGCTTTTATTTATTGTAATTTGGATATTCTAGTTAACATATTTTGTTTATGACTAATTCAAACTTATAATAGTATATGCCTATTTTAGCGAATTATTATTTTCTTATTATCATTTTCTATATTATTGGGAATTATAGTGTATTTATTTTTATTAACAAAATTACTTTTCCTATCAATATTACGGAACCTATTAACTAAAATTATGACCTCTCTAAAAGGCGAGGTTTTCCTAGAAGAAAACAGTTAAACAAAGCTTTTATTTTGTTTTTCTAGCCTAGCTAATATTTATAGACGAAGCAAGTCAAACTAATATTTATATTTATAATTAATGTTATATTTCTAATAAGTAATAAAGATAATTGATTTAGATTTCCTTACTTTACCATCTTTATCAAAAAACGCCTCTGCATTGTAATTAAAAAACGTGTAGAATAAGATGATGGTTACAGTCATCATTGGCTTAAAATTGGCATTCTTCTAAAAACGATATTTATGAGCGTATTAATACAGTAGATTGGGTAAATTCAGTTGCTGCTAAAGCAAGAAGTAGTTGTATAGTGAAAAGTGGTTAAACCAATGGGTACAGTAGATGCAAAATATTTTCATACCATTTTTCATATTTTCAAGCAATATTTTCATTAGATTTTATGTGTCATGCGATTTCTGCGGCGGGCACCAAGCCAGAATCGTCATGATATTTATCAAGAATTTCGTAAATTTCCGCGGGATTTCTCACATTCCTAACCTCTGGGGTTAGTGCTATTGTTAAGTTTTTGATAACTTGGGTGCCTATTTTATATTATTTAAATTTGCTTACTCGAGTATTCATTATTATGGACCAATTTGTCTCCAAAGGTACAATTGTCTTTCTTACAAGTCCTAGATTGCCGCCATTTTTCAGCCTGCTCGAATATTGTCCTAAGTCAATAACTTCCTCAACAATCCGGTTGTTGTATTTAATATGCTACAAATTTTCTATCATTTGGGATGAAAACGAGCGCGACATATCTAATTGCAAATTTATTTACTCTTTGTTACTCTTTTTCTCCATTCTTGGCGGTAATATTGTTATTGGCTGGTTAATACAAGCTTCCATTTTCTTTTGCTTCTATGTACCTTTTGAAGTATTAATCGTGATATTACTATCGAATTGTATCTGCTCCTCTACTTATCAAGAGAGAAATATTTTGTACATATGTAGCTATTTAGCTGAAGATTGAGTACATGACTTTTTCTTTTCTTTAAAATTATTAAAATTCTTGGTTTGCCATTGAACTCAGACAGCTCTGATGGAGCTGTCTCTACTGTTGATTGAGGCATTTTTAAGGTAACTGTTTGGAAAGGAATTTTAAATAATAACTTATTAAAGCTGATATTTCAAACGTAGTTGGAGTGTTGGTTGAAACGGGGTTTTATGTACGATCTTGAATGCTTCCAATTGTCTAAATATAATTTTGAGATAGTTTTTGAGCATCATAGCTATTGCAATGATCAATAGTATGAATGCGAAAAATAAAACGATTAAACAAACATCGGGGATATTTTGAATGTTTTTGGTTTCATCTCCTACTGGTGGCTCATATTTAATCATTCGGTCCTCTGATATCTTGTTTAGCGAATTTCCTGAGCTTTCCCTTCCTATTTCATAACCAGCTATGGCTATCATAATGCCATTTGCTAGCTTTTTCCACCAAGACAACGAAAAATTAAAAGTTTCCTTTAATCATTTTCTTTTTTTTTGAGCTTTAATAAAATTGTTGATTTTATTCTTTATTCTAGGCATTCCAACTTGCTTAAAATTTTATTTTACAACTTTCTTGTTTGTAAAAATTTTTCTTTATTAAAAATATTTTTATTTTTTTTTTCAAAATATTACAATTTATTTTTTCTTACTTAACTAACTTTACAGAATATTGGAGTTTTCTATACTATTTCATTTACATGCAATTTTTTTTGTTTCTTTGTTTTTAATCATTATTTGAAAAAACTATTCATATCATTCGCATGATTTCTTCCTCTTTAGTAGTAGGATTTTATACATCTTCGATTGTGGGCACCCTGTTCATTACAATGATTTTCCAAAATTTCTTTAAAAAAATTTATTCTTTTTCATAATCTACCGTTTCTATTTTTAACGTGGCGTTTTCGTCCCAATTAAGGGGATTTTTAAAATATTTTTTATTAGAAATCTACGTTTTATTCTAAGTAAAATTTTTCTTAAAAAAAATTCCTAAGCAGAAATTATTTTATTGAAAAACATAGCAGGAATTAAAAAATGTTTTCCTAAGCAGAAATTAAAAATGTCTGCTGCTGGTTGAGCAACCGTGAAGTTGCCAAAATTAATCTGATTTATACTACTTGTTGCCAGTCATGTTGTTTTACCGCTGCCAGTCAAAAAATGTTCATATTCTTTCCTTCTAATGCTGCCAGTCCAAACTGCTTATTATGCCTTGTGCTGCAAGTCGTTATTATTAGTCCCAATTTTCTGTAGTTACCTTGTCAATTTATATTACACTTTTTTATGCTCGCTGGTATTCCATTTTTTGCCTTTGAAGTAGTAATTGCCTTGTTGTCGATTTATATTACACTTCTTTATGCTCGCTGGTATTCCACTTTTTTGCCTTTGAAGTAGTTTATTTTGGAACGGTTTTTTACTCCAAGCCCATTTTTGATATTGTTTAGCAAATATTGCGTAGATTTTTATGTTCCTCAATGTTCCAGCAAGTTGTTGCCTTGAGGCAGGACCTTTGTGAATACTTAAAATGTTCTGCTAATGAAGCTTGGCAGGTTAGACCATATAATAAATAAAGTTTGGCAGGATCATTTCAAGAGTTTAGCAGTCTGCTTCAGAGCAGCATTCTGCTGACAATACCTAAATGATGGCTAAATGCTAGTCTTGCTTTTTTAGCAGGTTATTTCTTATTAATGAGCAAGTTTGGCAGGATCGCCATATAATAAATAAAGTTTTAGATCGTGTGTTGTTAGAATTGTAGTCAAACATTGAATTCTGTTCTTTATTAACAAGTCGTTTCTTTTATACAAAATTTCTATAAGCTAAAATACCTACTTACACTAATACTTACAAACTAAGTGTATTACATACATATACTTTCAGTTCCCTGGGAACTGCATTCTAAGCATAAATAAAATTAGCTTTGGGAAATGCAACGCAAGTATAAATAAATCGTGTGAACAATTTGTATGCAGGTAAAGGCTTGTGGAGAGCATTTGGTTAGCTTTCAACAGTAACATAATAAGGTTCAAGTTACTAGACGGCGCACGGCGTAGTTACCGTGGCGTGTGAAAATATATGTGTGTACAAATGAATGAATATGACAATGAATCCCAGGCCGTACCAAAGCGAGCCAAAATTATTGTATGTACAACTGTATTAATATGTATGTAAGAGTCAATGCATTTTAAGACATTCCAAAACGGGTCAAAATATACGATTGTACAAATGAATGAATAACTTAATGGGTGAAAACTACAACAGCCCTAAATTGCGGATGAAACATGGAGTGTAATTGGAGTGAAAATTGGAACGGAAATTGGTAAGACATTATTCCATTTATTTATTATGGCTAACTCATAGTTAAAATTATAGGCTAACGAAAACAACTATAGCAACGCAGGCAATAAGCTGACTGATAGGTTTAAAAGTTTGTATGTGTATGTGATTAACTTCTTATGTATAGGTATAATGTTTTAAAATAAGAAATTACGTTGCATGTTAACCTAACTTTTTAGATTTCGAAGTACAGGTGGGATAATTTTAAAAAATCTTATGATTGCTGATATGCTCTGAGGGCTGGGATTTTATATCAGGGAGTTTAGATTTTGGGTTAGTATATTTGTGCGTTCGGTATGGAACATCCAGCAGTCGCTTAGGATGGGCTCGACATTAATTAGTGTGATGCTATTGCAGTAGGGACATGTTTGAGATAATTGGTTGTCGAGTCTGTGCTGGTGTGTTAGTTTGGCGTGACCTAATCTGAGGCAAATGAATTTAGTTAGATCTAGTCTGTGCGGGTCCTCTTTGTGGGAGAAATTAAGGTATGTTTGGATGCATGGTTTTTTAACGGCCGTGCTTTTATACCAGGCAGTTGTGTTGTGTATTTGTGATCTGTGTATTTTAGTGAAATACGTTTTTATAAAGTTCTTGCTGTCGTTATGATTGTAATTTGCAGTCACAGTTAAAGGTGGGGAAATAGCTTCTCTTGATGTTGGTCGGCAAATTCATTGCCAGGAATTTTAACGTGTCCCGTTATCCAGATAAGTTTCAGTCTAGGGTGGAAGTCTAAAAGGGTACTTCTGATCATTGCAGCATAGTGATTATGGTTATTTGTATTTGAGATAGCGTCGAGTGCTGAGAGTGAGTCGCTGCAGACGGCGAAGTGTCCTCGTCTTTGTTTTACTATGCTAAGGGCTTCTGCTATAGCAATTATTTCCGCTGTGAAAACTGAGGTGTAGTCCGGAAGGAGGAACGTTTTTAAGATTTCAGAAGAGGTTGTTATGTAAAAGGACATGTCCCTAAGTGTTTTAGATCCGTCAGTATGCAAAAATTTGTTGTTACCGAGTTTGTTTTGTATTTCAAGGAAACTACTTCGGTATACTTCGGGGCGGTGGTTGATTTGTTGAACATACGAAGGCTGGTACTTATAGATGTAGGATGTAAGAACCAAGGCGGGCCTCTTTCTGTAGGAGTGTTTATCGGTAGATATGGGATTCCTAAAGATTGGGCTATGTTAATAGTTTTATATATTATTGATTTTATTTTAGGAGTTCATTTGGCTTTATAGAGACGTTTGATAATAGCAGCAATGGGACTATTTCTGTTGTTTATTATTTGCTTACTTAATTTTGCAATTGTTAAATCTCGTCGAATTTCCAGTGGTTTGATATTCGCTTGATGTAGTACACTAGTCATTGGAGTAGTTCGAAAGGCTCCTAACGAAGTTCGTATCGCCAAGTCGTATATAGATTTAATTTTGTTTGTTTGTGATTTTGCGCTGTATCCATATAAAAATAGGGCGTAATCTATCTTCGATATGAGAAGGCCATTGTTTACATTTATAAGTGTCGACGGGGTGGGGTTGAATTTGTTGCTAGCCAGACATTTTATTATCTTGAGTCTTTTTGGTAGGGACGCTTGCAGATTTTCTATGTGATTTAACCTAGTGTATCGATTGTTGACGAGTACACCTAAAATTTTTAGACTGGTACTTGTGTTAAAGTTAAAGTTATTGGCTATTAGTGTACAAGTACAGTTTTTTGTCCTGCATATGTGGAGATGCTTGCACTTTCTACAGGACTGCACCTGAATAATTACACCAATTTTGAATGTCGCTAATTAGATCACCAAGATTCACGGCTATGTTTTTGTTTTTGTCTAATTTGCGTACTATTTGGAAATCGTCTGCATATGCACAAAACTCTACTTCTTTGTGAAGCGTAATAATGTCGCATAATTTGTTGTAAGCTATTAGAAACAGTACGACTTAGAGGGGGATCCTTGTGGAATACCGTTGTATAGGGGGCGGCTGTCTGATTATTGGTTGCTTGTTTATTAAATTAATCAATTATTAATTATTTTCTTTTCCTTATTGACTACAAATATTTTATGTCAAAAAAAAAACAATGGCGCGTTTATGGATAAATCGTAAAACAACAAACTTTATTAGTTTATTCAATTTTAGCATATGCATTTCGGGAAAACCTGCTGTCCATCATCAGCGACGCGCTACTAAAAAAGGAGTATCTATAATAAACAAATTTGAACATATGACGATGTAAAATTTATTAAATAAATTAACGAGAGGAGAGGCGAATTTATGTTCCCGTTGTCAGTATTCATCGGATTCTTAGTTTTGCTGATATACAGAGATTCATATGCATAAAATTTTTGTATGCAGCTTTAATTAGCCGCACACTCTCTTCTAATGTGCCGATGGTATGTGTGGATAATTTTTTGTTGTTATATACAGCTTTTATAAGGCGCACACTCTCTTCTAATGTGCCGATGGTATGTGTGGATGATTCATCTGTCGTTGAAATCATGTGTGCTGCTACTGCAGAGAGATGAGTTTGTTTGTTTTTTTTTTGTGTTTCTCATGCTCTTTAAATCTTACGGAGATTTGTCTTTTGTTTGGTCTATGTATATTGCATCGCATCCAGTACAGCCGATTTGATAAATCCCGCTGCGTTCATAGATGGGCACAATGTCTTTTGTGGAACCAAGAACATTTCTCAATTTATTGTTGTTGGTGTAAACTATTTTTATGTCATGTTTTTCAATTATTTTAACCAAGTTTTTGGGTGGTGGTTAATTTAGTTAATAAATTCTACATCGTCATATGTTCAAATTTGTTTATTATAGATACTCCTTTTTTAGTAGCGCGTCGCTGCTGATGGACATCAGGTCTGCCGGAAAGGCATATGTTTAAGTTGAATAAATTAATAAAGTTTGTTATTTTACGGTTTATCCATAAACGCAGCATTATTTTTATTTGACTAAATAATTTTGTAGTCAATAAGGAAAAGAAAATAATTAATAATTAATTAATTTAATAAATATTTAATAGACTACAAACTTAAGGTTCTACTATTTGATAAGTGAATAGTGCTTATTTTGTTTAAAAAGTCATGCAATCCAAGCAAAAACTGAACCGATACACTCGCTTACTAAACAAAAGGGAAAGATTTAAAACTGACATTTTCTTCTTGAAGCAATGCAAGTCTCTCAAGGTAATACCAAAGTTTGCACACATTAGGTACAGTGTTTCAAACTCTCGCACGGATCGAGTCGTGGCCACAGCAAAACAGTACTGGCTCACGTACGAAATCAACTTATATAGTCGTCTTGATTCAACACAGCTTGAATTATATAACCTACACTTGGAATTACCGAAATCCTTGGACAACATATCGTTTACCGTTTTTATTTAAAACCAACATAAATACTTTGAACAATGTCATAATACTTTTAGCAAAAAACGAAACATACAAAATCGTAAATTGAAGAGACTCATTGATGAACAACATAGTCAAAAACATGTTAAACACGCAATCCACCCAATGAATAATCTTGTCATTAACCTGTCTAAAGTCGATTTCAGTGAAAAAGAATTAGATTTGCTAAATAGAGGCCTAAACTTTACACCAAACACAAACTCCACAAAATTCAAGATTCTGTTGTGGACATCGAATTCGCCATTTAATTCAAGCCAACAAGCACACAAAAGAATATAGGTGAGATGGCAACAAAATTGATTAAAAATACAAAATCCAAACTTAAGAGATCCTGAATACCAAAAATAACCAACACGATTAAGGACTTAAAATCAAAGGATGTTTACTATATGAAATCGGACAAAGGTAACAAAGTTGTGATTATGGACAAATCAGACTATGACAAGCGAATGATACTTTCTATTGAGGAAAATGGCTTTAAACAATTAAAAAATCTCCGCTTAGCCGTATGGTCAACGACGCAAAATCCATAATTAAGCAAATTTGCGATGTCTTCAAAATCAACAAATACACTTTGTTAGTACCCAACCCAAGTGTACCAAAAATGTACGGTTTACCAAATGTTCACAAAGATGGTGAAAAAATGCGGAAAATTGTTTCTAATACATCATCGCCCTTAATGCGCGTCACTAAATGGTTGGTAGCTGAAATAACAAAATACGGTACTTTCGATGGGACTAGCGTAAAAAACACTTTAGATTTTGTCAACAAGGCCAAAAATATAGTTTTTCAAGAAGATGAAATATGTACTTCGTTCGATGTCACGGCATTGTTTCCGAGCATTCCAGTCAGTATAGCTCTGGATTCGCTTCAAAAATTTCTAGAAGATAGACAAGCCAAACCGGATGAAATAAAGGTAATTATAAACGCTGCACGAATTTGCATATCGCATAATTGTTTCGTTTTCCGTAATAAGTTTTATTCAAACGATTTCGGAACAAGCATTGGAAATCCACCCTCACCCTTAATTGCAGAAGCATTCATGACCAAATTCGAGAACGATTTGAAAGCTGAAGGAGGTTTGCCTCGAGTTTGGCTAATATATGTCGATGATGTCTTCTGTGTAATCAAAAAACAGGAACTACAACATACTTTAGAGACGATCACAACAAGTATGAAAGTATCAAATTTACCTGTGAAAGAGAAGATGACCAATTCTCAATATCTTTTTGTACTCAGTTGAGCAGAGCTCACAGAGTATATTAACTTTGATTGGATAACGGTTGGTTGTACAGGTATAAAGGAATCGAGATAGATATAGACTTCCATATATCAAAATCATCAGGATCGAAAAAAAAATTTGATTGAGCCATGTCCTTTCGTCCGTCCGTCCGTTAACACGATAACTTGAGTACATTTTGAGGTATATTGATGAAATTTGGTATATAGGTTCCTGAGCTATTTAAAATGAACGATATCGGACTATAACCACGCCAACTTTATCGATATCGAAAATTTCGAAAAACAGAAAAAGTGCGATAATTCATTACCAAAGACGGATAAAGCGATGAAACTTGGTAGGTGAGTTGAACTTATGACGCAGAATAGAAAATTAGTAAAGTTTTGGACAATGGGCGTGCCACCGCCCACTTTTAAAAGAAGGTAATTTAAAAATGTGCAAGCTGTAATTTGGCAGTCGTTGAAGATATCATGATGAAATTTGGAAGGAACGTTACTCCTATTACTATATGCATGCTTAATCAAAATTAGCAAAATCGGAGAACGACCACGCCCACTTCAAAAAAAAATTTTGTTTAAATTAATATTTTAACAAAAAATTTTATATCTTTACAGTATATAAGTAGATTATGTCAACATTCAACTCCAGTAATGATATGGTGCAACAAAATATAAAAATAAAAGAAAATTTCTAAATGGGCGTGGCTACGACCTTTTTCATCTAATTTGTCTAGGATACTTTTAATGCCATAAGTCTAACAAAGATTTACCAATCCTTGAGAAATTTGGTAGGGGCTTAGATTCTAGGACGATAACTTATTTCTATGAAAAAGGGCGAAATCGGTGGAAGCCACGCCCAGTTTTTATACACAGTCCACCGTCTGTCCTTCCGCTCGGCCGTTAACACGATAACTTGAGCAAAACTCGATATATCTTTACTAAACTCAGTTCACGTACTTATCCGAACACACTTTGAATTGGTATAAAAAATGGCCGAAATACGACTATGATCACGCATACTTTTTCCATATCGAAAATTACGAAAAATGAAAAAAATGCCATAATTCTATACCAAATACGAAAAAAGGAATGAAACATGGTATTTGGATTAGTTTATTGACGCAAAATATAACTTTAGAAAAAATCTTTGTAAAATGGGCGTGACACCTACCATATTAAGTAGAAGAAAATGAAAAAGTTCTGCAGGGCGAAATCAAAAGCCCTTGGAAGCCTTGCAGAAATACGGTTCGTGGTATTACATATATAAATAAATTAGCGGTATCCACCATTAACACCTTTCATTTGATACCCATATCGCACAAACAAAGTCTAGAGTCACCCCTGGTCCACCATTATGGCGATATCTCGAAAAGGCGTCCACATATGGAACTAAGGCCCACTCCCTTCTAAAACACTCATTAGAAACTTTCGTTTGATACCCATATTGTACAAATGCATTCTAGAGTCACCCCTGGTCCACCTTTATGGCGATATCTCGAAAAGGCGACCACCTGTACAACTACCACCACTCCTTTTTATACCTTTCATGAAAATTAAATGGTATATTAATTTCGTCACGAAACCCAAAATTGTAAGTCCTTAAAGGAAAATAGATAGACCCACCATTAAGTATACCGAAATAATCAGAATGAAGAGCTGAGTTGATTTAGCCATGTCCGTCTGTCCGTCAGTCCGTTTTTCCGTCTGTCTGTTTGTATGCACACTAGTCCCTCAATTTTTGAGATATCTTGATAAAATTTGGTGAGCGAACGTATTTAGGTGTCCGATTAGACATTTGTCGGAACCGGCCGGATCGGACCACTATAGCATATATCCTCCATACAACCGATTTTTCAGAAAAAGAGAATTTTTGTTATATCTTACTCAATTTAACAGATTGAAGCTTCAAACTTCACCATATAATTTCGTATATTGCACATATTGTTGCCTGAAAAAATGGATGAGATCGGTCGTATATATTGTATATATCCCCCACAACCGATTGATCAGATAAGAAACTTTTCGTAGTTACTGCCCTATTTTAAGAGCTAGAGGCTTCAAATATCAACGAGTGCTTACGTATATAGCATATATTGTTGTCTTAAAAAATCATAAATATCGGTGGTATATATAGTATATATATGGTGGTATATATAATATATATATATATATATAGTATATATATATTTTAGCAATTTTAGAACCATTTTAACAGCTAGAAGCTTCAAATTTCACCGAATGCTTAGGTATATAGCATATATTGTTGTCTAAAAAAATAATAGAGATCGGTTGTATATATAGTATATATCTCATACAACCGATTGTTCAGATAAGCAACTTTTCGCAATTTCTACCCCATTTTTACAGCTATAACTTAAAATTTCACCAATTGCTTACGTATATAGTATATATTGTTGTGTCAAAAAAACATAGAGATCGGTGATATATATAATATATATATGATGGTATATATAGTACCTATATATATATAGTATATATATATTTTTTTGCGATTTCGGCCCCATTTTAATAGCTAGAAGCTTCAAATTTCACCAAATGCTTACGTATATAGCGTATATTGTTGTCTGAAAAAATCATTGAGATCGGTGGTATACATAGTATATATCTCATACAACCGATTGTTCAGATAAGAGACCTTGCGCAATTTCTGTCCCGTTTTAACAGCTAGAAGCTTCAAATTTCACCAAATGCTTACGTATATAGCATATATTGTTGTCTGAAAAAATCATAGAGATCGGTGGTATATATAGTATATACTTCATATAAACTGTTATTTTTGCCCCTTTTTTACGGCTTGAAGCTTCAAAATTCATCAAATTTCATCAAATAGTTACGTTTACGTCATATATTTTTGAAATACGTGATTCGTAGTCATAGTTTTTACATGCAGACCACAAAAAACGTGAAGCTTTGCATCCTCACACAAAGTACCTACCTATTTTTTATTTTATATTTATCTTAAAAATCGTTTAGATATGTTAAAATTTCACCAAATTCTTACGTGTATAGCATATATTGTTCTCTGAAAAAATCATAGAGACCGGTGGTATATATAGTATATATCTCATACAACCGATTGTTCAGATAAGAAACTTTGCGCAATTTCTTCCCCATTTGAACGGCTAGAAGCTTCAAATTTCACCAAATGCTTACGTGTATAGCATATATTGTTTTCTGAAAAAATCATTGAGTTTGGTGGTATATATAGTACATATCTCATACAACCGATTGTTCAGATAAGAAACTTTGCGCAATTTCTGCCCCATTTTAACAGCTAGAAGCTTAAAATTTCACCAAATGCTTACGTATATAGCATATATTGTTGTCTGAAAAAATCATAGAGATCGGTGGTATATATATTATATAGCCCATATAAACTGTAATTTTTGCCCCTTTTTTACGGCTAGAAGCTTCAAACTTCATCAAATTTCATCAAATAGTTACGTTTACGTCATATATTGTTGAAATACGTGATTCGTAGTCATAGTTTTTACACGCAGACCACAAAAAACCTGAAACTTTGCATCCTCACACAAAGTACCTACCTGTTTTTTATTTTATATTTATCTTAAAAATCGTTTAGGTATGTAGATCTGTTCACTATTTATTTCTTATCTTATACATCCGATTATTCGGAGATTACGAACGGGATAAGATTATTGTTCAGCCCCATTCATGAAAGGTATGAAGTTTTCGGTACAGCCGAAGACAGTCCCGTTCTTACTTGTTAAAACCCTCATTAGTACCTTTAATTTGATACCCGTATCGTACAAACACATTCTAGAGTCACCCCTGGTCCACCTTTATGGCGATATCTCGAAAAGGCATCCACCTATAGAACTAAGGCCCACTCCCTTTTAAAATACTCATTAACCCCTTTCATTTGATACCCATATCGTACAAACAAATTCTAGAGTCACCACTGGTCCACCTTTATGGCGATATCTCGAAACGGCGTCCATCTATGGAACTAAGGATCACTCCCTTTTAAAATACTCATTAACACCTTTCAGTTGATACTTATATCGTACAAACAAATTCTAGAGTCAAACCTGATCCACCTTTATGGCTATATCCCTAAATGGCGTCCACCTATAGAACTATGGCCCACTTCCTCATAAAATACTCTTTAATGCCTTTCATTTGATACACATGTTATACAAACACATTCCAGGGTTACCCTCGGTTCATTTTCCTACATGGTTATTTTCCCTTATGTTGTCACCATAGCTCTCAACTGAGTATGTAATGTTCGGTTACACCCGAACTTAACCTTCCTTACTTGTTTAGATTTAAAATGTACAAGGTTAGGCAATAAACTGGAATTTGCCGTTTATCGAAAACCCACTTCAACAGACCGTTTGATCACAAAAGATTTGTTTTGTCCATATCAACATAAAATTGCATCGTTCTACTAACTTGTTCATCGCCTTGTCAATTTACCACTGTCCATTAAAAATTACCACAAAGAATACGAAAAAATTTTAGAGTTAGCAACGATAAATGGCTATGACAAAAATCTTATCGATAAATTGATAAACAAATATTCGAACTTCCATCACAAAAATAATATGACAAAACTTTTCACGCAAAATAATGAAATTAAAACAAATAAAATAATGCGCATTCCATTTACATATTTTCCGACAATCACCAACAACTTGGTTAAAATGTTTGAAAAATATGACTTAAAAATAGTTTACACCAACAACAATAAATTAAGAAATGTTTTTGGTTCCACAAAAGACATTGTGCCCATCTATGAACGCAGCGGGATTTATCAAATCAACTGTACTGGCTGCGATGCAACATACATAGGCCAAACAAAAAGACAAATCTCCGTCACTTAGTGTGCACGCACTTTTAAAGAGCATGAGAAGCACACACAAAACAAACAAACTCATCTCTCTGCAGTAGCAGTACACATGATTTCAATGACAGATGAATCATCCACACATACCTTCGGCACATTAGAAGAGAGTTTGCGCCTAATAAAAGCTGTATACAACAACAAAAAATTAGATGCATATGAATCTCTGTATATCAGCAAAACTAAGAATCCGATGAATGCTGACAACGGGAATATCAATTCGCCTCTCTTCTCGTTAATTTAGTTAATAAATTTTACATCGTCATATGTTCAAATTTGTTTATTATAGATACTCTTTTTTTAGTAGCGCGTCGCTGCTGATGGACATCAGGTCTGCCGGAAATGCATATGTTTAAGTTGAATAAATTAATAATGTTTGTTGTTTTACCGTTTATCCATAAACGCACCATTGTTTTTATTTGACTAAATAATTTTGTAGTATTTTTTCGTTTATATCTGCGCAGCCCCCGCTGATCGAACGCTAAATAATTTCCGCATAAGAAAACCATGTTTGGTCACAGTTGGGCTAATAAAATTCTTACTCCACCCGTATCGACCAGAAAGTCCAGCGTGCGGCCGTCGGAAAGTTCGTATTCTATATATGGTACGCTAGATGGCCGTTCGGTGAAAAATCCTCTTCTTGGACCCCTTCTTTCTCCGCGTCGTCTGTGGTGACATGATAAAGCCGCTGTTGCTTTGTGTTTTCCGATCTAGCATCACGTTTGAAGGGGTTTGGCCGGTTCATGTAGTTTACGCGCCTACTCTGGATGGACTGGTCTACGTCCATCTTTTCAACGGGTGGTTGCGAAGAAGTTGGTTGGCCTAGCTTTGGGGATTTCTGTTGATTTGAGTTTCGCTCTTCAAAAGGGATGCTTCGCTCCTGGGGACGCCATGTTGTCCTTGGAGGTATTGATGGTGCCCTGGTGGCACCTAAACCATGCATGTGATCTAGTATCGCGTTCATTGGCGCAACAAAGCGATTGTCGTGGCGTGCGCTGTGAATCGTATAGTTTCGGAAATTAGTGTTTTGAATTTCGAGGCATGCGGAATATGCCTCAGGTAGGGTTTTGGGACGTTGTATGAGGAGCATTTTAGCCAGCTCCCCGTTCATGCCGCCGATAAAAACATCCAAGGCGCGATTCCTGTAAGTGTGTATGAGGATTCTTGTTGTCTCCTCGAGTACGTCTCTGTTTTGATCTTATTTATGATTAGAGAGAATTGCTGATTCACGGCAGCGTAGAATTCATCAAGCCGTGAATCTTTTTGAGACAATTAATGGAGTTGATACTCCAAAGTGCAGATATCGCGTATATCCGCGTAATGGAGTGATACGCACTCCAGTTGCTGTCGAATATGTTGTACGATATCAGGGCAGTGTCAGTTACTCATGTTGTTGTCGTTGTAGCAGTGCTTCGCCCCATCCAATAGGTGCGACCAATCACAAATTGTCATCAATGTCGTCTAACGGGAGTCCAAGGAAACTTGCCGTTTCAATAGGGGTGGACCATAATGGGAGGGGTGTTAGAGGCGTTGGTTCCACATTACAATTAAAGAGATGGTTGGTATCATGTGGGGACACATTGCAAGCGGGGCATACATTTTGTATGTCGGGGTTGATTCTGGATAGGTAAGAGTTTAACCTGTTACAGTATGCAGTTCGAAGTTGAGCTAGAGTGACTCGTGTCTCCCTGGGGAGTATGCGTTCCTCTTCCGCAATTTTTGGGTACTGTTTTTTGAGTACGGGATTCACCGGGCAATTCCTGGCATAAAGGTCCGACGCCGTTTGTGGAGTTCGCTGAGGACCTGCTTGTGTTTTTTGGCTTCATAAGGCTGAGTTCTCAGGTGCCGTATTTCCTCATAATGCTTACGGAAATGACTCCTTAAGCCCCTGGGCGGTGTTGGCTCATCAAGCAGATGTCTGTTTTGATGCACAGGTTTCTGGGTATTCAACAGGAACTGTTTGGTTATCATCTCATTTCTCTCCTTAGTGGGGAGTATTCTCACCTCGGTTTGTAGGCGGTGTTCTGGGGACATAAGAAGACAACCCGTGGCGGTTCTGAGGGCAGCATTTTGGCAGGCCTGTAGCTTCTTCCAGTGAGTGGTCTTTAGGCTTGGCGACCATATCGGGGATGCGTAGCATGCAATCGGCTGGCCAATTGCTTTGTAAGTGGTAATGAGCATTTCTTTATCTTTTCCCCAAGTACTACCAGCAAGAGGTTTGAGGATTTTATTACGACAATTACGTACAATTGTGGCTGCATGCTCACCAAAATGTAGATCCTGATCGAACGTCACATCCAAGGCTTTGGGGTGTAAGACAGTCTATAGCGAAGTGCCATTGACGTGGATGTTTAAAATGGTCGACATTTGGGACGTCCATGTTGCAAATAAGGTCGCGAAGGATTTAGTCGGTGATAATGCCAGGTTTCGCGAGGCGAAAAAACTGGAGAGATCAGGGAGTTAGCCGTTTATTCTGCTGCAAAGCTCATCGATCTTTTGGCCTGGGCCTGTAGCAATTATTGTGCAGTCATCCGCGTAGGAAACGATAGTAACTCCTTCTGGTGGCGAAGGTAGCTTTCATATGTAGAAGTTAAACAATAGTGGGGATAGGACACCACTCTGTGGCACCCCTTGTTTAATTCTTCTTGGTTTTGATGATTCCTTTCTAAATTGCACAGATGCCTGTGACAACCCACATAATTTGCGGTCCAACTTTTAAGACATGGGGGAAGGGTAGACCCTTCCAGGTCTTGCAGTAACGTGCCATGGTTGACCGTATCAAAAGCTGTTGATAGGTCTAGCGCAACGAGTACTGTTCTGTGGTGGGGCTTTTAATTTAAACCGCAATTTATCTGGGTGCTAATGGCATTTAGCGCGGTGATAGTGCTATGGAGTTTTCTAAAGCCATGCTGATGACAGGCTAGCTGCAAATTTGCTTTGAAGTAGGGGAGCAAAATGGCTTCAAGCGTCTTGGCTACTGGCGATAGGAGAGATCTCGGGAGATATGACTCTCCTATGTAAGCTGGTTTCACAAGCTTTAGTAGCGGGACCACCTTGGCCATTTTCCATCTTTCTGGAATGACAAAGGTGGAAAGAGACAGGTTGAAGACATGTGCTTAATATTTGAAACCCTCTTTCCCTAGGCTTTTAAGCATCAGCATGGCTATGCCGTCTGGGCCCACTGCTTTGGATAGTTGAGCACGACCGATGACGTCCCCAAACTCTTTGGCCGTGACGGTAATTGGACACGCGCTGAATTTATGTTTATGTGCTCGTTTGTTGGCCGTCCGTCTATCTTTGTCGACCTATTTTTTCGCATCCGACAGCACTTTATCGCCAAAGGCGTTGTGCTTAGACGGATTCGATAGCGACTTTACGGTGGACCAAAGTTTACCTACACCGGCAGAGAGGTTACAACCGCTTAGGTGCTCCTCCCATTTCGCCCGCTTGTATTCATCCACAAGCATTCTGATGCGTTGGTTTACATCCATTATTTGGGGGTCGCCGGGATCAAGTTGTCTTATAAGGTCACGTTCTCTCGCTAAGTTTGCGGCCTCCGCCGGAAAATGAGGCTGAATTTCGGGAATCCTACCGGCGGGAATGAAGCGAGCCAAGGCGGATTCAATGACCTTGCGGAAAACACGCTCCCCTTTGCGAGCATCAGTCGGGACAGGGAGGGAAGCAAAGCGGTTGTCTGTAAAGGATTTGTATTTGTCCCACTTTCCTTTTTGAAGTTTATGAAAGTGCGTTTCTCTGTGACGATGAAGTCGGCGGTACGGTCGAGCGAAATATGTATAGGCAGGTGGTCGGATGCCAATGTTACCATCGGCTTCCGGTTGACGCAGTTTACCAGTCCTGCGCTCACGATTGGTATATCCGGCGAACTGTGACAGCTTCCTACCATACGTGTGGGGGCGTCTCCGTTTATAGCGTAGAACGTCGTTTCTTCTATTTGATCCGCCAACATCTCACACCTGCTGTCTGCCTGCAAGTTTGAATGCCATAGATCGTGATGGGCATTGAAATCGCCCGAGATAATGCGATTATTGCCAGTGAGTAAGGCGCTGATATTAGGGCGGTATCCACTGGGGCAACAGGTGGCAGGAGGTATGTAGATGTTGATGATTTCTAGGTTTGCATCGCCTGGCCGGACTGATAAGCCTTGACGTTCTAAGACACTGTCCCTGCGGCCGATGCCGGGATCAAATATATGATATTGCACAGAGTGATGTATGATAAACGCGAGGCCGCCTCCATTTCCGCTTTCGCGATCTTTTCTGAGGACATTATACCCAAAACAGGTCTGCAGAGCAGATCTAGCTGTGAGTTTAGTCTCATGAATCGCAGCAATGCGGATGTTGTGCCGCTTCATGAAATCGACTATCACCGTGATCTTCCCATTTAATCCATTACAGATTAACTGCAGAATTGTGAAGTGCAACGGGGGACACGTCGTCACTCTCGGTGTAAGTGACGGGCGACTACGCCTGGCTAGGACGCAACAGATGTTGCGGCCCTGAGACTGGACGTCCATGGTTAAGCATTGGGGTACCCGGTGTATTTGTGTATGCGGCCTGGCAACATGGCGCAATGAAACCCGTCGGGGGGTTGCCGTCGCGGAGACCAGAACATCTAGGAATGTGGCACCGCCCAAGGTAGGACCTGCATTGGGCGGATGTCGCAAACATATACATTCTGTGCTGGCAAACGGTGCAAAAGGAGGTAGGGACTAAGAGTCTGTTTCCCTGACCTACACGATTGCTGGCGGAAAAGAGGGGGGGGGGGGGGGGGGGGGGGGAGGGGGGGAGAAAAACGGGGGAAGGGTCTGCTGCTCGGCATTGCTTACGGCTCTACTACGGAGATTGTAGGTGTGAGTGTGAGCACCCGTATGAGTTGGTGGCGGGAACATGTTGTGGCTTGCTGAGCAGCGGGGCTGCTGGAAGGTAGTGGGGGCGCACTAAGGCGTAGACTACGGGACGCCCTTGGGCGTGAACAGCAAAGAGCCATAAAAGATGTATAGAAGTTACGTGGACGTCAGGTTTTGGGATCTAGCCCAGGAAAACCTGTCCGATGCAACCATCCCTTACACGAGACACACTGACAAGAGTATAACCGTCCTAAATATATTCTTCTCCGGCAGACTCAGCAAAACCATTTCTCAGGACCGGAGTTAGGAGACGGACCCGGATTGGATTCGATACCTTCCCGGAGAAAGAGAATATGGGGAAGTCCCGCTGCAAGGAGCTGCTGGGAGGATGACAATTTGTGGGAGGGACGCAACAAACTAAATGGGGTTACACTGAAATGCAAGTCCTTGGTCGGGAAAAATCCCGAGTCACTCCGGTACATAGAACCGACTGCCTTGGGAAGCGGTCAGCTACTCCTCGTACCTCTTGGCGGATGTGAAGTAAAATAGCACGGTATATCGGTTTGTTTTTTACCACCTTGAAGTCAGACAGGATGCTCTCAAAAGAGTGTACCCATGAAATATATTGGACAGGGTTGCCGTCAAAAGTTTGCAATTCTTTCACACAGTCAGGTAATCTGAAGATGTCTTTAAGATCCACCTCCGTTGCAGGAGCTCACGGTTCTGCTTCCCATACTGGCAGAACCGGTGATTTGCTAGCACTTTCTAAAAGGCCAAGCCGGGATCTCAGATTGTCCAACGCAGATACCCGCCTGACGCTGTTGACCTGTTCCAGGAGTGCTTTAGCCGCAGCCATTAAATTGGCGACAGTGGTCTGTAGAGCTTACATTGTCCTGCAAGAAAATATTAATATTTTATAGATTCTACTTATGCCCCTATCACGTACAGGTTTAGCATTAGCACAGGGTTTTTTGTTAGTTCGGCTCTCAGCTTTTGCTCAAAAGTTTTTTAAAACACAGGGTTTTTTGTTGGGCTATTGGCCTCTTTTCACTTTCTATAACGCAGGGTTTTTTCCTTTTATAATTTTTTGGGCTATCAGCCTCTTTTCACTTTTTATAACGCAGGGTTTTTTTTTTTCTTTTATAATTTTTTGGGCCATCAGCATTTTTTCACTTCTTATAATGCAGAGTTTTTTCCTTTTATAATTTCTTGGGCTATTATACTCTTTTTACTTTATTATGCAGGGGTTTTCCCCTTTTGTAATTTCTTAGGCTATCAGCCTCTTTTCACGTTTTGCACTAGCTTCACAGTTCCTGCTCGGGCGCCGTTTAAAGGATCAAGGATCCTTTCACTGAACAAAATTAAAAGGCCAACTTGCCCTGGATACTAAATAAAAAAGAAGCTTTTCACAATTAAGATTTAACAATTTTGTTTAACATTCAATAATTAAATATGATAGTGGTTAGTATAAAGCCCCGTCGCAACTGCCCTCGCAATGTCTTCTGCTGCCTTTTATAACATTTCTCTTGCCGTCTTTCCGTAGCCAGACATATGCGACGTCTGGGTGTGAGTGTGGCCTTGACTTCCCGCAGGTGTCTTACTTGGCTGACATGTGCACTGCAAAAATCTTACAACAGTATGAAATAAAAATATGCTGACTCCGCTGCAATGTGTATAGGTACTGTCTTGGTTCCCATAGGTTTGATAACGTTGCGCAATATTGTCATTGCGTTATATGATGAAATGCACTTGGCCTTGAAGCGGGTGTTGCGTTGCAATTATACTGCTTACAATAATTATTCTTACGCAGCTGCAGGTGGCCCATCAAACGTGGGAAAGATAATTATGCTGACACAGCGCCAGGTGGGCTATGGTACTGTGGGAAGAATAATTATGCTGACACAGCGGCACGTGTAAACTTCAGCTTGTGGGAATCCAACATGTTGGGTGCCGCCAGCGTGCTAACTTCTATGTTTTTTTGCCGGCTCAATGTCCAAATAAAAACACAAACGTTTCGACTTTTTTTTTCAATAGATTTCGGTTACACTTCGGTAACCGTCCTCAGCACACTATTAACAACATAAAAAACATCACAATATAAAACAATGTACAACATAAAAATTTGTAAACAAAAATCACATGATAAATATCCTATCCGTCTAATGTGTCTTTTGTTGTCGCTTGCTCTCCAACAAATGCCTGTACAAATGTGCGCTGTGGTCTATGTCCGTTTTACAGTTCATTCGTATGTTTGTAAGTACGTTGATTATGTGAAGCATTTCCAATGTAAAAACGTTTCCCGTAGTGTTGTTTTTATTCAAGTATAGTTGCTCTGTCAAAGTTAGGAGAATGCCCGGTACTTTTACAGTTGGATGTAAGGGCTGTTTTATGAAAATTTGTACTGTGGGACTGTTTGTAATCAGACTTGTGTTGTGACAGTCTGGTTTTTAACTTTCCTTTTGTTGTACCCACATATATGCTACATGGCTCATCCGTGTTACCGTTACATGGAATTTTATAAACTACGTTACTTTTTTCGGGTGTTGGAATTCTCTGTTTAGTTCTATTAAATATATTCTTTAAAGTATTTATTGGTTTGTGAGCTATTCTCACTTTTTCTTTATTATAACAATCAGATCTCGCTACACGTTCTGACAGTTCAGGTACATATGTTAACGATTTGGATATTTTCGCTTTTTCTGAGCTATTTTGATGGGTTTTTGTTGAAGATCGCCTTAATAGAGAATTTATAACCGATTTCGGAAAATCTTTGTCTTTTAGTAATGATTTTATTTCTGGTTTTATATCTTTGTGGTATATTTCGTCAGATATTTGTAGCATTCGTTGTATACAGGCCATTGCTGTATTCATTATCATCGTTTTGGGTGCTTTGAATGGAAACCGATAATTCGTTCAGATGAGGTTGGCTTTTTATACCTCTTTAATTTTAATTGATTTTGTCTTCTGATGATTATTGAGTCAAGATAAGCTAATTTTCCGTTTTCTTCGAGCTCTATCGTGAACTTTATATCGTCGGTACAATGCCAAAGTGACGAATGCACCATTTTTGTTTTAACGATATATTATATATGTAAAATTTTTCAAAGTCAAAAAAAAACAAATGTGCATTTTTTTGAAAAAAAATTTAAAAATAATTTTTCAATTAACATTACTTAGTGGTTTACAAAAGTAAACCTTCCAATAGTGGTTGAAAAATACAAAATTAAATCTCTATTAATAAAATTTCTATTTTTAAATATGTCTTACGCGTTTTGCTCAAAACATCAAATATGCACATTCGTGACTTTGGTATTGGACCGACGATACGAATTTAGAGCGCATGCATCTAAGACGGTTCACACGCCACAGGGCATTTGACACTTTCGTTGCGTCGTTACTATGCATTTGTTTATAATAAAAGCAACGCAAACATATTTACGTTTCCACAGCAAGGCACGTGCGTTACTTGAGCTGCCCTTAGGAAATACGCCACGATCATTTACTATGTACATACGTTTTGGTCACTCATGCATATGTTTAGTATGTAGGAACTTTAGTGAATAAGAATATGTTTAGAATAATTTAGTATAAATAAGCCAAAATTGTTTTAATAAAGACACACTTGGTGCTGCAATACGGCACCACACAAACTTCTTTGAGTTTTACTTCAATTTATTCCTAACTTTACATGGCGATCCTGTCAGATTTGCGGAATATCGCAGAATTCCTCTAAAAATCCTTGGGCTGCTGAAATAAAAGGCAGACTCCCTTTAGAGTTCTTCTAAACTTTCCTTAAACTCACTCCAATGGCTGCTGCTTGCAGACCAATTTAAAACAAGTAACGCGCTTACATGAATGCAGCGAAAACACAAGCATAAGAGGGTGGAATAAGAAATCCCGCAGCAAGGGTGAATGATCACCTTATATCAAGCATAACGGATGGAATAAGAAATCCCGTAGCAAGGGTGAGTGATCAACTTATACCAAGCATAACAGGGTGGAATAAGAAATCCCGCAGCAAGGATGAATTATCAATTTATATTGACGAAATTTATGTGGACGAAAACACCAAGGAAGCGACTTATTATTTAATTATAGTTATCCGTATGAATTTAAAACATTTCCCTATACTTTCTAGAAGCTTATGGCAACCTAACTTCTGCCTTGCTATGGGCAAAAAGTAGATTTCTGCCAATAGATTTAAGTAAAATGAATCCTGTTGAAATGAATGAGGAAACAGATATTATTAGTCAGTAAGAATTTGACGGAATATTTTTGCGTTGCAGTAATTTAACTTTAGAAGGAGAAAATAAGCAGGCAGAAGAACAACCGATAGCAATAGAATCAGTTAGACAGGGCCCTAAGGCTATAATGATAGAAGAATATAGACAAAGCCAAGCAAAATTAAAAAAGAGAGGAAGAAAAGATTTAACTTAAGAAGGGCCATAATATATCAAAGAATTAACCTTTCAACAAGCACGGAGGAAAGAATCCGCTTAAAAATAAGATTAGGCAATTAAAAACATATAAAAGGAAATTTTTTTTAAGAAAAAATGAATTTTTTTTAAATAAATGAATAAAAACAAAATTTAAAAGAAACATTTGTTATATTTAAATTACAATGCCGACCAAGAACCCAATAACTTGGCTTGAGAACAAAATAGAAAAAAGAGACTTTGAAAAGTAATTACAGTGGTTGAAAGGATTTTGGAAGGATATTGGAACGACTAGTGAGCCAACTATTGAGGATGTTATTAATCCTATAACTAGAATCGAGGAAACCAGACGCATGATGATAAGGTATAACCTTACAGATCATAAATAAAAATAAAACAAAAAATAGAAGAAGGAACAAAATTTTGTTATATATCTTTTTGACAATGGGAAGCCAAGAATCAAAAGTCACTAATCCAAATGCTAACGTGGTAAACACGGTTCAAACAATAGACCACACTGAAGCATTGGAAATCATAAAAATTTACTGTTTAGTTATTGTCGTTATTAGCGCTGTGAACTTATTTTTGAGATGCTATTCAACACATAAAAAAATTTTGAAAAAGTACCAGAACCGAGCAGACCGTCTGGACAAAGTCCTAAATTCAAAAATAAAAATAAAAGAAAAAAATCTTTTTCTCAGTTTACCTAAACGGGTCAATGGGAAACTCTTCTGAACACACTTGTGGAATATTGTAACCTCGATGTTGATAAAGAAAATTAGTATTTAAACGTTAGAATTCTTCATTTATTGAATTCATTTACACACCAATATTTTAACTATAAAAACAGTGATTAGTACGTCGCTCGAGTCATAGGAAAAAGCCGGAAGTGCCGATCAGCTCGTGTAAGCGTTTCCACTTAATTGTTTACAACAATAATGTTTCTGTGCTCCCAGCACCTTCCCTTTTCAATATGTTTATTGGATGCATTTTTTCTAAGTTGGCTTAAAACGGTCGACGGGTTTCCGAACACGCTGTGGTCGTATATAAGCTCTTTCTGACTGATTGTCGTTTTCACTCCGCATACTATGTCTTTCGTCTTAGCGAGGCTGCACTTCGTGGGTTGTTGGTGTTACCTGTGGAAAAGGCACTGATTCCACAGCTGACGTATCGTTTGGCATATGCACATGCACACGTGTGTCAAGGTTTGATACATTATCCAGTGCAGTATCATACAACTGAAATGCATCTGCCAGTAGTTTGTCGTTACATTCGGTTACGTTTGTGATAACGCAGAATTTTCCTGATGACGTTTTCGAATTTGATTGGCATAACATCGAATCGATTTACCATTCTGTAATCGTATATTATACATGACTTTTCCGATGCGCTCAATGATTCTACCTTTCGCCCACTTGTAGCTGTCTTTGTTTTTGTGTTCGCAAACAAAAACGAAATCTTCAATGTCATAGCACCTCTGCTTAACACCATGCTTTTTATCAAACTGATTCTTCATTTTAGCTTGTCTGTCGCTTTAAATTTTAGATTCTGTGGGTACAGTTGGTTTAAGTAAATCGAGTTTTAGACGTCTCTCTCTTCCAATTAGAACTTCTGCTGGTGATTTTCTGTCATCATTCTGCTTGTTTGGTGTGGATCTGTAAACTTGTCAAAATACTAACAGATTTTGTGCTGTTGTCCCTTCCCCGTTCAGCTTTTTTAGTGCCCGTTTGAAGGTATTCACAAACCTCTCAGCCTGTCCGTTCGACATGGGATAGTAGGGACTACTACGAGCATGTTCAATGTCGTGTTCAGCTAAATATTGCTGGAACTCATGGCTGGTGAACTGTGTGCCATTATCCGATACTATTGTTATCGGCAATCCAAATCTAGAAAAAATCTCATTCAAAATTGAAATCGTTTGCGTTGTTGTAATCGATTTGGTTTTATTATTTCTGGCCACTACGAAAACGCGTCGATAACGATGAGATAATAACATGAATCAATTGGACCAGCATAATCAATATGAAGCCGTTCCCAAGGCCCGGAAGGGCCAGGTTGGTAAATTTATTTTTGTTGGCACCTTAGCTGCTGCCATGCAGTTTGAACAACCTTTAACCAAAGTTTCAATGTCAGAGTCAATGTTTGACCAGTAAACGTAGTTGCGTGCGATAGCTTTTTTATACTGTATGCCAGGGTGTCCACGATGAAGTTCTTTGAGTACACGCTTTAGGAAAATTTTTGGTATTATGATCCGGCTACCTAACATTAAGCAACCTTCGACGATGTTTATGCTATCTTTTCGATTAAAGTATGCCTTGAAGTCATTATGGTGTAATTTGGGTGGCCATCCGTCTGTTACATATTTAAAAATTTTCGAAAGGACACTGTCTTTCGCGGTTTCAAATCGCACCATTTTTGCTGTGAGTGGTAATTTGCTAATTGAATCTCCTAAAATTTGCTTTATTTCAGATTAGAATTTAATTGCTGCGATGAAGAATTCTTCTGAAGAGTTGAGTGTGTTGCTAATAAGGCGTGACAAGACATCAGCGTAACCGAAACTGTTTGTTGATATAAATTTTAACTCAAAGTCGTATGCAAGCAATTTTACTGCCCATCTCTGTAGTCTATTTGCTTGATGTGCACTTATTCCAGTTTTATTTCCGAATTTAACCGCAGCCGTTAAATTGGCGACAGTGGTCTGTAGAGCTTACATTGTCCTGCAAGAAAATATTAATATTTTATAGATTCTACTTACGCCCCTATCATGTATAGGTTTAGCATTAGCACAGGTTTTTTGTTGGTTCGGCTCTCAGCTTTTGCTCAAAAGTTTTTTAAAACACAGAGTGTTTTGTTGGGTTATTGGCCTCTTTTCACTTTCTATAACGCAGGGTTTTTTCCTTTTATAATTTTTTGGGCTATCAGCCTCTTTTCACTTTTTATAACGCAGGATTTTTTCTTTTATAATTTTTTGGGCCATCAGCCTTTTTTCACTTCTTATAACGCAGGGTTTTTCCTTTTATACTTTTTTGGGCTATTAGACTCTTTTTACTTTATAATGCAGGAGTTATCCCCTTTTGTAATTTCTTAGGCTATCAGCCTCTTTTCACGTTTTGCACTAGCTTCACAGTTCCTGCTCGGGCGCCATTTAAAGGATCAAGGATCCTTTCACTGAACAAAATTAAAAGGCCAACTTGCCCTGGATACTAAATAAAAAAGAAGCTTTTCACAATTAAGATTTAACAATTTTGTTTGACATTCAATAATTAAATATGATAGTGGTTAGTATAAAGCCCCGTCGCAACTGCCCTCGCAATGTCTTCTGCTGCCTTTTATAACATTTCTCTTGGCGTCTTTCCGTAGCCAGACATATGCGACGTCTGGGTGTGAGTGTGGCCTTGACTTCCCGCAGGTGTCTTACTTGCTGACATGTGCACTGCAAAAATCTTACAACAGTATGAAATAAAAATATGCTGACTCCGCTGCAATGTGTATAGGTACTGTCTTGGTTACCATAGGTTTGATAACGTTGCGCAATATTGTCATTGCGCTATATGATGAAATGCACTTGGCGTTGAAGCGGGTGTTGGGTTTCAATTATGCTGCTTACAATAATTATTTTTACGAAGCTGCAGGTGGCCCATCAAACGTGGGAAGAATAATTATGCTGACACAGCGGCACGTGTAAACTTCAGCTTGTGGGAACCCAACCTGTTGGGTGCCGCCAGCGTGTTAACTTCTATGTTTTTTTCCGGCTCAATGTCCAAATTAAAACAAAAACGTTTCGACTTTTTTTTCACTATATTTCGGTTACACTTCGGTAACCATCCTCAGGACACTATTAACAACATAAAAACATCACAATATAAAACAATGTACAACATAAAAATTTGTAAAAAAAAAAATCACATACATGATAAATATCCTATCCGTCTAATGTGTATATTGTTGTCGCTTGCTCTCCAAGAAATGTCTGTAAAAATGTGCGCTGTGGTCTATGTCCGTTTTACAGTTCATTCGTATGTTTGTAGGTACGTTGATTATGTGAAGCATTTAAAATGTAAAAACGTTTCCCGTAGTGTTGTTCTTGTTCAAGTATAGTTGCTCTGTCAAAGTTAGGAGAATGCCCGGTACTTTTACAGTGGGATGTAAGGGCTGTTTTATGAAACTTTGTACTGTGGGACTGTTTGTAGTCAGACTTGTGTTGTGACAGTCTGGTTTTTAACTTTCCTTTTGTTGTACCCACATATATGCTACATGGCTCATCCGTGTTACCGTTACATGGAATTTTATAAACTACGTTACTTTTTTCGGGTGTTGGAGTTCTCTGTTTAGTTCTATTAAATATATTCTTTAAAGTATTTATTGGTTTGTGAGCTATTCTCACTTTTTCTTTATTATAACAATCAGATCTCCCTACACTTTCTGACAGTTCAGGTACATATGTTAACGATTTGGATATTTTCGCTTTTTCTGAGCTATTTTGATGGGTTTTTTTTGAAGATCGCCTTAATAGAGAATTTATAACCGATTTCGGAAAATCTTTGTCTTTTAGTAATGATTTTATTTCTGGTTTTATATCTATGTGGTATATTTCGTCAGATATTTGTAGCATTCGTTGTATACAGGCCATTGCTGTATTCATTATCATCGTTTTGGGTGCTTTGAATGGAAACCGATAATTCGTCCAGATGAGGTTGGCTTTTTATACCTCTTTAATTTTAATTGATTTTGTCTTCTGATGATTATTGAGTCAAGATAAGCTTATTTTCCGTTTCCTTCGAGCTCTATCGTGAACTTTATATCGTCGGTACAATGCCAAAGTGACGAATGCACCATTTTTGTTTTAACGATATATTATATATGTAAAATTTTTCAAAGTCAAAAAAAACAAATGTGCATTTTTTTGAAAAAAAAATTTAAAACTAATTTTTCAATTAACATTACTTAGTGGTTTACAAAAGTAAACCTTCCAATAGTGGTTGAAAAATACAAAATTAAATCTCTATTAATAAAATTTCTATTTTTAAATATGTCTTACGCGTTTTGCTCAAAACATCAAATATGCACATTCGTGACTTTGGTATTGGACCGACGATACGAATTTAGAGCGCATGCATCTAAGACGGCTCACACGCCACAGGGCATTTGACACTTTCGTTGCGTCGCTAGTATGCATTTGTTTATAATAAAAGCAACGCAAACATATTTACGTTCCCACAGCAAGGCACGTGCGTTACTTGAGCTGCCCTTAGGAAATACGCCACGATCATTTACTATGTACATACGTTTTGGTCGCTCATGTATATGTTTAGTATGTAGGAACTTTAGTGAATAAGAATATGTTTAGAATAATTTAGTATAAATAAGCCAAAATTGTTTTAATAAAGACACACTTGGTGCTGCAATACGGCACCACACAAACTTCTTTGAGTTTTACTTCAATTTATTCCTAACTTTACATGGCGATCCTGTCAGATTTGCGGAATATCGCAGAATCCCTCTAAAAATCCTGAGCTGCTGAAATAAAAGGCAGACTCCCTTTAGAGTTCTTCTAAACTTTCCTTAAACTCACTCCAATGGCTGCTGCTTGCAGACCAATTTAAAACAAGTAACGCGCTTACATGAATGCAGTGAAAACACAAGCATAAGAGGGTGGAATAAGAAATCCCGCAGCAAGGGTGAATGGTCACCTTATATCAAGCATAACCGGATGGAATAAGAAATCCCGCAGCAGGGGTGAATTATCAATTTATATTGACGAAATTTATGTGGACGAAAACACCAAGGAAGCGACTTATTATTTAATTATAGTTATCCGTATGAATTTAGAACATTTCCCTATACTTTCCAGAAGCTTATGGCAACCTAACCTCTGCCTTGCTATGGGCAAAAAGTAGATTTCTGCCAATAGATTTAAGTAAAATGAATCCTGTTGAAATGAATGAGGAAACAGATATTATTAGTCAGTAAGAATTTGACGGAATATTTTTGCGTTGCAGTAATTTAACTTTAGAAGGAGAAAATAAGCAGGCAGAAGAACAACCGATAGCAATAGAATCAGTTAGACAGGGCCCTAAGGCTATAACGATAGAAGAATATAGACAAAGCCAAGCAAAATCAAAAAGGAGAGGAAGAAAAGATTTAACTTAAGAAGGGCTGTAGCTATAATATATCAAAGAATTAATCTTTCAACAAGCACGAAGGAACGAATCCGCTTAAAAAATAAGATTAGGCAATTAAAAACATATAAAAGGATTTTTTTTTAAGGCAAAAATGAATTTTTTTTAAATAAATGAATAAAAACAAAATTTAAAAGAAACATTTTTTATATTTAAATTACAATGCCGACCAAGAACCCAATAACTTGGCTTGAGAACAAAATAGAAAAAAGAGACTTAGAAAAGTAATTACAGTGGTTGAAATGATTTTGGAAAGATATTGGAATGACTAGTGAGCCAACTATTGAGGATGTTATTAATCCTATAACTAGAATCGAGGAAACCAGACGCATGATGATAAGGTATAACTTTACAGATCATAAATAAAAATAAATTTAAATGGCAATGGGAAGCCAAGAATCAAAAGTCACTAATCCAAATGCTAACGTGGTAAACACGGTTCAAACAATAGACCGCACTGAAGCATTGGAAATCATACAAATTTACCTTCTAGTTATTGTCGTTATTAGCGCTGTGAACTTATTTTTGAGATGCTAAAAAAAATTTTGAAAAAGTACCAGAGCCGAGCAGACCGTCTGGCCAAAGTCTAAATTCAAAAATAAAAATAAAAGAAAAAAATCTTTTTCTCAGTTTACCTAATCGGGTCAATGGGAAGCTCTTCTCAACACACTTGTGGAATATTGTAACCTCGATGTTGATAAAGGAAATTAGTATTTAAACGTTAGAATACTTCATTTATTGAATTCATTTACACAACAATATTTTAACTATAAAAACAGTGATTAGTACGTCGCTCGAGTCGTAGGAAAAAGCCGGAAGTGCCGATCAGCTCGTGTAAGCGTTGTTGGTGTTACCTGTGGAGAAGGCACTGATGCCACAGCTGACGTATCGTTTGGAATATGCACATGCACACGTGTGTCAAGGTTTGATACATTATCCAGTGCAGTATCATACAACTGAAAAGCCTCTGCCAGTAGTTTGTCGTTACATTCGGTTACGTTTTGTGATAACGCAGAATTTTCCTGATGACGTTTTCGAATTTAATTAGCATGACATCGAATCGATTCTGTAATCGTATATTATACATGACTTTTCCGATGCGCTCAATGATTCTACCTTTCGCCCATTTGTAGCTGTCTTTGTTTTTGTGTTCGCAAACAAAAACGAGATCTTCAATGTCATAGCACCTCTGCTTAGCACCATGCTTTTTATCAAACTGATTCTTCATTTTAACTTGTCTGTCGCTTTAAATTTGAGATTCTGTGGGTACAGTTGGTTTAAGTAAATCGAGTTTTAGACGTCTCTCTCTTCCAATTAGAACTTCTGCAGGTGATTTTCTGTCATCATTCTGCTTGTGTGGTGTGGATCTGTAAACTTGTAAAAATACTAACAGATTTTGTGCTGTTGTCCCTTCCCCGTTCAGTTTTTTTAGTGCCCATTTGAAGGTATGCACAAACCTCTCAGCCTGTCCGTTCGACATGGGATAGTAGGGAGTACTACGAACATGTTCAATGCCGTGTTCAGCTAAATATTGCTGGAACTCATGGCTGCTGAACTGTGTGCAATTATCCGATACTATTGTTTTCGGCAATCCGAATCTAGAAGAAATATCATTCAAAATTGAAATCGTTTGCGTTGTTGTAATCGATTTGGTTTTTATTATTTCTGGCCACTTTGAAAACGCGTCGATAACGATGAGATAATAACATGAATCAATTGGACCAGCATAATCAACATGAAGCCGTTCCCAAGGCCCGAAAGGGCCAGGTTTGTAAATTTGTTTTGTTGGCATCTTAGCTGCTGCCATGCAGTTTGAACAACCTTTAACCAAAGTTTCAAAGTCAGAGTCAATGTTTGACCAGTAAACGTAGTTGCGTGCGATTGCTTTTTTATTCTGTATGCCAGGGTGTCCACGATGAAGTTCTTTGAGTACACGCTTTTGAAAAATGTTTGGTATTATGATCCGGCTACCTAACATTAAGCAACCTTCGGCGATGTTTATGCTATCTTTTCGATTAAAGTATGCCTTGAAGTCATTATGGTGTAATTTGGGTGGCCATCCGTCGGTTACATATTTAAAAATTTTCAAAAGGACACTGTCTTTCGCGGTTTCAAATCGCACCATTTTGGCTGTGAGTGGTAATTTGCTAATTGAATCTCCTAAAATTTGCTTTATTTCAGATTCGAATTTAATTGCTGCGATGAAGAATTCTTCTGAAGGGTTGAGTGTGTTGTTAATAAGGCGCGACAAGACATCAGCGTAACCGAAACTGTTTGTTGATATAAATTTTAACTCAAAGTCGTATGCAAGCAATTTTACTGCCCATCTCTGTAGTCTATTTGCTTGATGTGCACTTATTCCAGTTTTATTTCCGAATATAGCAAGTAGGGGTTTATGATCTGTCTGATGTGTAAACTTTCGAAAAAAACCATTCTGTGGAACTTTGTTAGTGCGAAAATAATTGCCAAAGCTTCTTTTTCTATTTGGCTGTAATATTTTTCTGCAGGTGTTAGCGATCGCGATGCATGACAGATTGCTTTCAGTGAGCCGTCTTCAAATTCATGAAAAATAACAGCTCCGAGACCGTAATTGGATGCATCGGCTGCTACTACTATACCTTTTGTTGGATCATAATGTGTTAGTAACAGCTTGGATGAAATAATATTTTTAAGTCTACTAAAACCATTTTGGTGGACTTTTGTCCAGTGCCAGGCTATGCTCGATTGTAGTAATTCATCCAAAGGACCTCGATATTTTCGCATGTGGCTGATAAACTTTCCGTAAAAATTTATTGCGCCTAAAAATGATCTTAACTCGGATTGATTTGTTGGCGGGGGTATATTTTTAATTGCATCAATGTGCTTTGGATCAGGACTTATGCCATATTTATCTAGAACGTAGCCTAAATAAGACATTTTAGAATAAGAAAATTTGCACTTTTCTAGTTTCAATTTGAAATCCGTATTGTTGTATTCGGAGAAAGACTTCGTGCAGATTTGCGTCGTGTTCTGCTTGGTTTTTACCCGAAACAAAAATATCATCAATGTTGGCTGCCGCGATGGGCAACCCAGCTAGCATCTGATCCATTATTTGTTGAAAAATAGCAGGAAGTGTCTTCACACCGAACACCAATCGATTATATCTGAATAAACCGATGTGTGTATTTATTGTGAGAAGCTCTTTAGAAACGTCGTCAACCTCAACTTGAAAGAATGCATCAGATAAATTGATATGACTGAACACTGTGGCGATGCTGAGCTTAGCAAATATATCCTCAGGTAGAGGCAATTGATATTGGTAAGTTTCTAAGGCGCTGTTGAACCCTGTGGAAAAATCAGCGCATATAAGAATACTGCCGTTCTGCTTCTCTATTACAACAATTGGCGCTGCCCATTCGGAGTAATTAACAGGCGAAATAACGTTAAGATCTTGCTGTCTCTGTCATTCTGATTCAACCAGATGTTGAATTGCATAAGCAACCGGCCGCTTAGTTTGAAAAACAGGTTGACGTTTCGTCTTAACAACCAAATGCGCTTTAGTTTTATTGCAGAGGCCTAGGTGATTATCGAATAGTGCTGGAAACAAATCTTTAGGTAGTGATTTGTCAAACGATTTATATACTGGAACTATACTTGCCTGGTTTCTTGAAGAAATATGCTTGCAAATAGTACTAAGAGGCGTATTCTCCAGTTGGAATGCAGATATCCAATTCAAACCGAACACATTAAGATTTATCGTAGTTACAAAACACGTCAATGATTTTATTGTTCTCTTTAATTCGACTTTACACGCAAATTGTGCTTTTAAGGGTAATTCACCAGTTGCGCTTCTTGCGGTGGGTGTAACTTCTCTGATTTTTGTTAAACCAAATTTATCAAAATTATCTTTCGAAATTATGGTGATATCCGATGCTGTATCAAACTGTAATTGCATTTCAACATTGTTGATTTTCACGTTGACATATTTACGTTGTGAAGTTATGCTGTTTGTTTGATATATACTGTTAATGACCGGCTGTTTCGTATTTGCTATGCCTTTGCTGTGGCTTTTGTTTTGATTATTTTGCTTTGTTGTTGATTTAGATTTTATTTTGCAATAACCTTCTTTGTGTCCCACTTTGTGACATTTTTCGCATATATGACTTTTGTAAGTGCAATTGCGCACGTAGTGCATCGCTCCACAAAACTAACAGGGTGTTTTTGGCCTTTTTTGTTTAAGTTCGTTGTTGTTGTTCTTGGCAGACAATTTGTTTACTTGAGTGATTTCGCGACTTTTGCTTTCCACTAATGCATTGTCTGATTTCAAGTTAATAATTCGTTGATATTCTCGAGAGAGTGTGTCCAAATTAATTTTTTCGGCTTCTGTGTCCAATTTAGTTAACATTCGGGTTCTTATTTCGAAATCTGATTCGGCTTTAAGTCCCATTACGAATATTAAACATTTGAATTGATCCAATGTTATGCTATTTAACTTGTAATTTTCACACTGTTGTTGACCTCAGCAGCGTATGTGGCAAAATCCATGTGTTGCGCTTTTGTCATTTGTAAACAATTATAGCGCATGCTGAATTGGGATTTTTGATTCCCAGAAAATTGCTTTAATTTGTCTACAGTGCAGGCGAAGTCGAATTCCCTTGAGTGCTTGTGTAAAATGTAGTCAATATACCTGCTGTGAACGTTTGTGTTGAGCTTCCTTAATAAGAGTCTGACTTTAGCTGCGTCATCGAGCTTATTTGCATCTATTAAAAACAAATCCTCGTAGCGAGCGCACCACGTTTCAAGAGTTAGGTTATGTTCTGGGTCGTATATGAATTCAGTGATGCTAGATGCTAATGTGTCCATTGTTCGCTCTGGTTGCAAATTTACCTTTGGACCATCACATGTATTCCCAGATGTCGATGTAAAACGCTGTGTTATAAGAGCTTGCATAGCCGCATTATCTTGCTCTCGCTGCTTTTGCATTTCGTTAAAAAACATTTGCATTTGCTGTGCATCCATTTTACAGCGTTTTTAATTCTGGTGTGTACAAAGAGAAAAATGTTCACCACCTCGTCGCCACTATTGTAACCTCGATGTTGAAAAAGGAAATTAGTATTTAAACGTTAAAATACTTCATTTATTGAATTCATTAACACAGCAATATTTTAACTAAAAAAACAGTGATTAGTACGTCGCTCAAGTCGTAGGAAAAAGCCGGAAGTGCCGATCAGCTCGTGTAAGCGTTGCCACTTAATTTTTTACACAAATAATGTTTCTGTGCTACCAAAATGGAAGAAAAGACTTTGACAGAAAAGTCTTATAAATGCATTAATAACAAGTAAGGAAGGCTAAGTTCGGGTGTAACCGAACATTACATACTCAGTTGAGAGCTGTGGAGACAAAGTAAGGGAAAATCACCATGTTGTAAAAAGAACCTAGGGTAACCCTGGCATGTGTTTGTATGACATGTGTATCAAATGGAAGGTATTAAAGAGTATTTTAAAGGAAGTGGGCCATAATTCTATAGATGGACGCCATTTAGGGATATCGCCATAAAGGTGGACCAGGCCTGACTCTAGAATTTGTTTGTACAATATGGGTATCAAATGAGATGTTTTAATGATAATTTTAAAAGGGAGTGGGCCTAAGTTCTATAGGTGGACGCCTTTTCGAGATATCGCCATAATGGTGGACCAGGGGTGACTCTAGAATTTATTTTGTACGATATGGGTATCAAATGAAAGGTATTAATGAGTATTTTAAAAGGATGTGGGCCTAAGTTCTATAGATGGACGCCTTTTCGAGATATCGCCATAAAGATGGACCAGGGGTGACTCTAGAATTTGTTTGTACGATATGAGTATCAAATGAAAGGTGTTATTGAGTATTTTAAAACGGCGTGGGCCTTAGTTCTATAGGTGGACGCCTTTTCGGAATATCGTTATAAAAGTGGACCAGGGTTGACTCTAGAATGCGTTTGTGCAATATGGGTATCAAACGAAATGTGTTAATAAGTGTTTTAAAAGGGAGTGGGCCTTAGTTGTATGGGTGGACGCCTTTTCGGGATATCGCCATAAACGTGGACCAGGGGTGACTCCAGAATGCGTTTGTACAATATGGGTATCAAATGAAAGGTGTTAATGAGTATTTTAAAAGGGAGTGGGCCTTAATTATATAGGTGGACGCCTTTTCGAGATATGGCCATAAAGGTGGACCAGGGGTGACTCTAGAATTTGTTTGTACGATATGGGTATCAAATGAAAGGTGTTATTGAGTATTTTAAAACGGCGTGTGCCTTAGTTCTATAGGTGGATGCCTTTTCGAGATATGGCCATAAAGGTGGACCAGGGGTGACTCTAGAATGTGTTTGTACGATATGGGTATCAAATGAAAGATGTTAATGAGTATTTTAAAAGGGAGTGGGCCTTAGTTCTATAGGTGGATGCCTTTTCGAGATATCGCCATAAAGGTGGGCCAGGGGTGACTCTAGAATTTTTTTGTACGATATGTGTATCATTGAGTATTTTAAAAAGGAGTGGGCATTAGTTCCATATGTGGACGCCTTTTCGAGATATCGCCATAAAGGTGGACCAGGGGTGACTCTAGAATGTGTTTGTATGATATGGGTATCAAATTAAAGGTATTAATGAGGGTTTTAAAAGGGAGTGGCCCTTAGTTGTATATGTGAAGGCGTTTTCGAGATATCGACCAAAATGTGGACCAGGGTGATCCAGAACATCATCTGTCGGGTACCGCTAGTTTATTTATATATGTAATACCACGAACAGTATTCCTTCCAAGATTCCAAGGGCTTTTGATTTCGCCCTGCATAACTTTTTTATTTTCTTCTACTTAATATGGTAGGTGTCACACCCATTTTACCAAGTTTTTTTCTAAAGTTATATTTTGCGTCAATAGACCAATACAATTGCCATGTTTCATCCCTTTTTTCGTATTTGGTATATAATTATGGCATTTTTTTCATTTATCGTAATTTTCGATATCGAAAAAGTGGGCGTGTTCATAGTCGGATTTCGGCCATTTTTTACACCAATACAAAGTGAGTTCAGATAAGTACGTGAACTGAGTTTAGTAAAGATATATCGATTTTTGCTTAAGTTATCGTGTTAACGGCCGAGCGGAAGGACAGACGGTCGACTGTGTATAAAAACTGGGCGTGGCTTCAACCGATTTCGCCCTTTTTCACAGAAAACAGTTATCGTCCTAGAATCTAAGCCTCTACCAAATTTCACAAGGATTGGTAAATTTTTATTCGACTTATGACATTAAAATTATCCTAGACAAATTAAATGAAAAAGGGCGGAGCCACGCCCATTTTGAAATTTTCTTTTATTTTTGTATTTTGTTTCAACATATCATTACTGGAGTTGAATGTTGACATAATTGACTTATATACTGTAAAGATATTAACTTTTCTTTTAAAATTTGAATTTAAAAAATTTTTTTTTAAAAAGTGGGCGTAGTCGTTCTCCGATTTTGCTAATTTTTATTAAGCAGACATATAGTAATAAGAGTAACGTTCCTGCCAAATTTCATCATGATATCTTCAACGACTGCCAAATTACAGCTTGCACAACTTCTAAATTACCTTCTTTTAAAAGTGGGCGCGCCACGCCCATTGTCCAAAATTTTACTAGTTTTCTGTTCTGCGTCATAAGCTAAACCCACCTACCAAGTTTGATCGCTTTATCCGTATTTGGTAATGAATTATCGCACTTTTTCCATTTTTCGAAATATTCGATATCGAAAAAGTGGGTGTGGTTATTGTCCGATATCGTTCATTTTAAATAGCGTTCTGAGGTGAGTGCTCAGGAACCTACATACCAAATTTTATCAAGATACCTCGAAATTTACTCAAGTTATTGTTTTAACGGACAGACGGACGGACGGACGGACATGGCTCAATCGAATTTTTTTTCGATACTGATGATTTTGATATATGGAAGTCTATATCTATCTCGATTCCTTTACACCTGTACAACCAACCGTTATCCAATCAAAGTTAATATACTCTGTGAGCTCTGCTCAACTGAGTATAAAAATATAACAATACAAACTGTAACTGTTTTGAAACATCTCAGGATAATATTACAGTCGTTGAATAACATTGGCAAGGCTATACGCGAGATATATAGCCAATTAATAGCCAGTCATCAGCTGGAAGTACACCAAATTTTGTCCAGTGTTAGGGATAAATTGGTGTCCTCACTAGCAAGATATAACATTGAGACGTTGGTCCCAACGTCATATGAAAAAGCGATAGAATAAACTTTGATGCCTTATTAGTGGAAACTCAACCCAATTTAGAGCAAACTCCAAAAACTGAAATTCTTCATAAAAATTCACAAACAGAAAACGACAAAATGTCACAAACAGTTGTCAAATATTTAAAAACTACTTCGTCAGTTCTGCCAGAATTTGATGGTAAAGCCGAGAACTTGCATAGTTTCTTGGATCCTTTGGATACCCATGAGGCTATAACTGTTTCGACGATAAAAACAAAGTTTAAAGAAACGGCTAGAAACCTGTTAGGAACTGAAAGCTCAATTGAAGCGATAAAACAAAAACTAAAAACAGCAATGAAAGATGAATCAGTCGAAGTTTTGACAGCAAAACTCCTGAACATACAGCAACGCAGCAAAACGGCCAATCAATATGCTGCCGAAATTGAAAAACTGACATAATCGTTGGAAGGAACATACATATCCGACGGACTAACACCAGAGTTAGCAACCAAGTATGCTACACAATCAGCTGTTAAAGCTATGTGTAAAAACTGCTCCAAAGACAAGATGAAAAGAATTATGCAGGCTGGAACGTTCACCTCAATGAACGAAGCTGTATCAAAATTTAGCAACAGTTGCACAGAAATATCTGGAAATCCAAATTCACTTTTGCATATTCGCCAACAAAATTACTTTCGAGGTAACATCCGTAGGGATTATCAAAATAATAATAATAACAATAACAGAGCAAATAACCAAATATCTGGTCTGGTTATAACCGTAATAATACCAGAAATGTCAGAAATGTTACCCAACAGGAAAACCAGCAACCCACACCTCAATGAATAAAAAATTATATGTTTTCAATTTACACCTCGATAGCTACATATCTTCCAAACCAACTCTGAATAATTCCATTTCAACCCTCCTGATCGATACAGGAGCAGATATTTCAATTGTCAAAAAGGGTCAAATTGACAGCACTGTCACAATTAGTAATTCACAAAAAACAGATTTAAGAGGAATTGGTCAATTTATAACAAGCACTATTGGCACGGTTAAAGCAGATTTAAAAGATGATTATCCATTAATTATACACAAATTTCACATAGTAGAAGACAATTTCCCAATCCCATGCGAAGAAATATTATTTCATTAATAAATATAATTGCATTTTAGATTATCAAAAAGAAGGCGACACCCTAATACTAAGGCCATATGATTACCCAGAAAACATAATAATTGAAATGTCTAATAAACCATCAATCAATAGCATTTCAATTCCCGCAAGATCAGAAGTAGTTCGACCAATTCACATTAAAAATAATAATTCCGAATTACTTATTCCACAACAAGAATATCTGAAGGCATTTGCAAACACCTTAGCAAATTCACACCAAACATTTGTTAGAATTGTAAATACAACAGATTAAAATGCAAAACTCCAAGATTTCAATATACGCACAGAAAATTTGAGTGATTACACAATAATAAAAAATAATAAATTTGAAAATGAGGCCAACAGCAAAGAAAAATTAGAAAGATTTAAAAAAAATTTCCACACTTTGCAAATAAATCACTTAACACATTTTGTGCAGAATTCATTGACATTTTTTCATTAGAAACAGAATAAATTACTACTAATAATTTTTACAAACAAAAAATTCATACGAAAGCCAATAACCTAGTTTACGTAAAAAACTATATAATACCAGAAGACCATAAGAGTGAAATTAATAAACAAGTAAACAAATTAATTAAAGACGATATAATAGATCTTTAAATTTCAGCAGGCATGCTTAACCAACGAACCGATATCATTTCGTTACGATAATTAACGTTAATAAACGAAACAAAGTCATTTCGTTTCGTTTATTAACGTTAAGAACGTCAAATTAACGAAATGATTTTGTTTCGTTTTCTGCCATATCAAAACGAAATCAAATCGTTTATGTTGATTATTAATTTCAAACTATGCTGGCAAAGGTGAAAGCATTAGCCTAGCTGATTGCAACTTTTCTCATAAATTTTGACAGTACGAACATTTCTCAGAGTATTTTTGACATTACCACCAACGAACTACACAAACAAATTACATGCAGTTTGTGTGTGTATGCCCGCTCGCTGTTACCACCTTACGGCTTCACCATGGCTATAGCATTGCCAGCACAATTCAAACATAAATTATCACGTTTTTTTAACATTTTTAACGTTAACGAAGGCTTTTCGCTTCGGTTAAAAACGAGATACAATTTATCTTGATAATTTCTTTATCGATAATATTTCGAAGTGTTTCAACGGAAACGGTGGAAATTTTTTGATAAACGATTAGCTTAACGTTAAGGTGCATCCCTGAATTTCAGAATTTAATAGTCAAATTCTATTGGTGCCCAAAAATCACTTCCAAATAAACGAGAAAAAAGATGGAGAATGGTTGTTGATTACAGACAAGTAAATAAAAAGCTAACTGCAAATAAATTCCCGTTTCCGAGAATTGGTGATATACTAGATCAATTAGGAAGAGCTAAATATTTTTCATGCTTAGATTTAATATCTGGTTTTCACCAAATAAAACTCAGCCCAGAGTCAAGAATGATGATGGCACATACCGCCTTAAAAGATTACCTTATGGCCCAAAAGTAGCTCCAGACTCATTCCAGAGGATGATGACATTAGCATTCGCAGGCTTAAAACCATCACGAGCATTTTTATACATAGACGATTTAGTCGTATTAGGATGCTCCGAAATTCATATGATAAAAAATTTACGGGATGTTTTCGCAACTTGTAGGAAATATAATTTTAAATTACATCCGGATATATGTCTATTATTCAGCCAAGAAATAACTTACCTTGGTCATTAATGCACAAGCAAGTTCGAAACTGTTAAAAACTATCCGACTCCTAAAAATGCGGATGAAGCAAAAAGATTCGTCGCATTTTACAATTATTACAGAAGATTCATTCCAAATTTTGCAGAATACTCTAGAATAATAACAAGACTTTGTAAGAAAAATGTAGTTTTTGATTGGACAGAGGATTGTAAAAAGTCTTTTGACCATTTGAAAGCTGCATTAATAAGCCCTAATATTCTACAATATCCCGATTTCAGTAAACAATTTTGTATAACAACAGATGCTAGCGGCTATGCTTGTGGGGCAGTTTTGAGTCAAGAGTACGAAGAAACGCAACTATCAGTTGCTTACGCTTCTAGGTCATTTACAAAAGGAGAAATTAATAAAGCCACAATTTAAAAAGAATTAGCGGCCATTCATTGGGCCATAACATATTTTAGACCATACGTTTATGGTAGAAAATTCTTGGTCAAGACATTCCATTTCGACATTCCTATTTTCGATGAAAAAACCTCCATCAAAATTAACTAGAATCAGATTAGATTTGGAAGAGTATGATTTCGAGGTGGAGTACATAGCAGGAAAAGAGAATTATGTAGCAGAAACACTGTCACGAATAGATATCAAAGATTTAAAAGAAATGTCAGTACAAGCACGTAAAATAATGAAAGTTCGACAAGATCGGAAACTAAACAAATACTCGTAGTAGAACCAGTGATATAAAAAATAAAAGTCACTATGAGAACCTTAAGATATATGAAGCGCTAAATAAATGTGAAATAAAAAGACTAGTCCAGCTCGTTTTCGATCTTCCGAAATTATATTTCAAAAAGGGAAAGAAAATTTGTACCGAAATAAATAAAAAAAAAACCTAATTGTTGAGGCGAATATTGACTTAGGCCAATTCTTTACCAGGCTTATGTAAGAAGCCGGCACTTTAGGTTTGGAAAAATACATGTTTGTCCTTAGGAGACAAATTGTTTAATTATACTCGAGTAGACACATTTAAGGAAAAAAAGTACCAAAGTTCTCAAAAATCTAATTATAGCATTTACTCCGGAGGTTATGGCATGTGACAAATAATGAAAAAATTAAAGAAATTCGTCATAAATATCATGACGATCCTGTTTTTGGTGGCCACCCAGGAATAAATCGTATGACAAACAAAATAAAACAAAAATATTACTGGAAAGGAATGAAAAATTATATCCGAAAATAAATTAAAAATGCTTTCATTGCAGCAAAAATAAAATAAATAAAAATTTTAAAGAGCCTATGATTATAACCGAAACGCCCATAAAAGCAGTCGACATAGTACAAATCGATACAATTGGTCCTCTCCCATGTCAGAAAATGGAAATGAATATGCAGTCACTATAGTATGTGACTTGACTAAGTATTTGGTGGCAATCCCAATACCTAGCAAACATGCAAAAACGATAGCCAAAGTTATTTTTGAAAAATGTATCCTAATTTATGGTTGTATGAAAACAATTATAACGGATATGGGAACCGAATTATTTGAGGAATTGTGCAAGCTTTTAAAAATAGAGCATAAAATCTCAACACCTTACCACCATCAAACATTAGGCACAGTTGAACGTAGTCATAGAATATTCAATGAATATATACGTTCATACATATCCATTGACAAAGACAATTGGGATGAATACCTCATATATGTTTCGTATTGCTATAATAAAACGCCATCCATTGTTCATGGGTATTGTCCGTTTGAACTCGTTTTTGGAAAGACGCCCCAATGTTATGAATTTCTGTTAGAAGATACAGTAAACCCACTATATAACTATGAAGATCACGACAAAGAAATTAAATATAGAATCCAGATAGCGTACAGAAGAGCTAACCAATTAGTATAGCAATAAAAAAAGCAGAAAGCTATTTATGATAAAAAATACAATATAAACAAATAAACTTAGGAGATTTAGTATTAGTTAAAGAGGAAGCAGGTCAGAAGTTAGACAGTAAGTATAAAGGGCCCTATAAGGTAGAAAATATTGATAAAAATAATAATTTTACACTAATTCCATATAAGTGAAAGCAGCTACATGCTAAGTGATTTAGTAGAAAGTGTAAACAAAGCAGCGCAACATCGTCAGAGCAAAAAGTCCGGTACTCGTAAAAAGGAATTACACTCTTGGTCTGATTAGGAATGCAAAGAGGCCAGAAAGAAATCGTTCTCTGCGTTACGAAAACGCGAAAAGGCAAGGCACACAGTACTAAAGATTATAAAGCACCGGGGCCGAACGGTATACCTGCGGAATTCTTTAAACATGCACCCCTAACTTTATAGAACAGCTTGCTTTTTGCTTTAATAGTATGTATAGCTCCGGGTAGGTTTCTTTGATGTTTCAGCGCGCCATTATATTCCCACTTTTTAAAAATTGAGATATAAATGACCCTAATAATTAAAGAGGCATTTCTTTCCAGAATGCGATTGCAAAAATATTTACTTTAATTTTGTAAGAAAGGCTATCGGCTTGGGTGGAGAAATTTTCATGCAGGATTTAGAAAGGGATATTCTACAATTGATCACATTTTCAGTTTGACAAGCGTATTTCAGTATTACATTTCAAAAAAGAAAGAGCTCTATGCCTTATTCGTTGACTTTAAGCCGCTTTTGACTATAATGCGGAAGGCGCTGTTCTTCGAATTAAGTAATATAGGTCTTTCCACAAAAATGCTTTGATATACTAAGTAGTCTCTACAAAAGTAACGTGGCAAGAATGTGGGAGGGGAGCACAATTTCAGAATGGTTTCCAACAGAAGCGGGTGTTAAGCAAGGCTGCCTACTTAGTCCATTACTGTTTGCTCTCTTCCTGGATGATTTGATGAATCACTTACCAAATGGTATTACGTTTGGGGGTATCCATATAAAGACACTTATGTACGCCGATGATAAAATAATCTTAGCTGAAACCCCTAAACAACTACAGAGAATGGTCGACAAACTGTAGGAGTACTGTAGTGACTGAGGTCTTACAATAAATACAAATAAAACAAATGTACTTATTTTCAGGCTGTCAAAAGGAAGGTATTGTAGAGATGAAAAGTGACATTTGTTTGGACAAGAGTTAGAGAAGGTTAAGCAATACAAATATCTAGGAGTACTTGTTACGCAAAATATATCGTTCCACAATCGTTTGGCGGGTAAACTTAAATCAGCAAAATTGGCTATAAACAGCACCTAGAGAACATTTTTGGGTAAAAAATGCATTCCTCTTAGTCATAAATACAAACTATTCGAAGCAGCGGTGCGTTCGGTATTAGGGTAAGCCTCAGAAGTGTGGGGGCTTGATTCTTACGAGGAAGTAGAAAAGTTGCTTAGATACTTCATCAAGGGGCTGTTCAGATTTCCACGTAATACACCGAATTATATGATTCATCTAGAATCTGGCCTCCTTGAGTTGTACATTGGTCTCTTGAAAACGCATTTCAATTATATATCGAGGGTTATGGAAATGGGTAATAATCGTTTCCCAAAGAAAATCGTAATGCACTTGCTTGAAACACGGTCCCAATGATTCCAAAAATGGGATGCACTTTCCAACGAGTTCGAAGAATCATGGCACCGCAATATTCTATCTAAGATTGGCACGGAGAGAAGGAACAAATTTCTATTCAGAGGTCGAGGTAGCGTAGAAAGACGAAGCTACCCCGGCCTCGAACATAATCTCTGTGAGCGTAATTATTTTAGAGATGATTTTAGCGGAGATACGCTCAGTATATTGTTACGGTAAGAGGAGAACTACTAAAACTAAATTACGAACTTTACGTTATGCATCCAGATAGGCCCTGTCCAATTTGCCACTCAAGAAATGAAGAAAATATTTCGCACTTTCTAAGTAGTTGTGCAGTGCTTAAGGAATATAGAATTTTACTCCTTAAATAAAGTGTATTAACACACCAAGAGGTTACTGAATGGTTAAATGGGAAAAACTGGATCACGTTGTACCATTACGTATAATCAGCGTTGAAATGTAGAAAGTAGATTTTAGATGAGCCATTTTAAAAGTTATAATTAAGAAACAGTTTATTATTAAATAATTTAGAAACAGTTTATAATAAATATAATGTTAAGAGATGAAAATTAAACATGTTGACACTGACGGCACTAAGCCAAAATTTAGTGTAAAAAAGTAGTATTTAAATAGTAATCATTATTCTATTGTAAATTTAAAACAAATAAACAACTACTACTGCTACTACTACAAAAGTAAAATACAATAATAAAGAGAAACAATATGTAATGTAAACAAGTAAACTCAAATCAAGCACGTCTCTTTGACACAAATATACTGCACAAAAAAAAAAATTACAAAACCAAAACCACTTATCTATATGTAAACATTTAAAATACAAAAGCATTTGAAAATTTGACATAAATTTAATTGTAATAGAATACTTCTACAAGCAGATATATTCTTTACAAATTGGTGGTGTAACACACGTATATACATATACATTGCATGCATCTAAGACGGTTCACACGCCACAGTGCATTTGACACTTTGGTTGCGTCGCTAGTATGAATGTGTTTATAATAAAAGCAACGCAAACATATTTACGTTCCCACAGCAAGACACGTGCGTTACTTGAGCTGCCCTTAGTAAATACGCCACTATCATTTACTATGTACATACATACATTTTGGTCGCTCATGCAATGTGTATGTACGTATGTTTAGTATGTAGGAACTTTAGTGAATAAGAAATTGTTTAGAATAATTTAGTATAAATAAGTCAAAAATTGTTTTAATAAAGACGATTACACTTGGTACTGCAATACGGCACCTTACAAACTTCTTTGAGTTTTACGTAAATTTATTCCAAATTTTACAATAAGTCGTCAACATATTTTGTTAGCAGTACTTGGGAGACGTCTTAATCCTGTTATCGTTTTTCTAAGAGTTCTTCCGTTATAATATCCGCAACCAATGGAGATGTTGATGATCCCATTGGCAGTCCTTTTAGCTGCGTGTATACCACATCGTGGAATTTAAAATACCTATTTTCCTGAATACAAAATTTTACAATTTCCATGAATATTTGTTTTGGTATTTTGGTGTGTTCCTTTATCGTTGACCATTTATTTAGAATTACATCTAATGACAGCTGTATCGGTATGCTGGGAAAAAGTGAAACCCCATCGAAGGAGACAAGTTTTTCGTCGCCACAAATTAGCGTGTTATTAATCCTTTCTTTAAAATCAACTGTATTTTTAATATTATAGACTGACAACTTATTTTCCATAGTTAACGAAAACGAAGTACAGGACACACTGAGCGCACTAAATTCGTTTTACAAACATATAAAGTTCACGATAGAGCTCGGAGAAAACGGAAACTTAGCTTATCTTCACTCAATAATCAATTAAAATTAAAGTGGTATAAAAAGCCAACCTCATGTGGACGAATCATCACCTTCAATGCAAAGCACCCCAAAACGATGATAATGAATACAGCAATGGCCTGTATACAACGAATGCTACAAATATCTGACGAAATATACCACAAAGAGATAAAGACAGAAATAAGATCATTACTAAAAGACAATGATTTTCCGAAATCGGTTATAAATTCTCTATTAAGGCGATCTTCAACAAAAACCCATCAAAATAGCTCAGAAAAATCGAAAATATTCAAATCATTAACATATGTACCTGAATTGTCAGAACGTGTAGCGAGATCTGATTGTTATAATAAAGAAAAAGTGAGAATAGCTCATAAAGCAATAAATACTTTAAAGAATATATTTAATAGAACTAAACAGAGAATTGCAACACCCGAAAAAGGTAACGTAGTTTACAAAATTCCATGTAACGGTAAAACAGATGAGCCATGTAATAGCACATATGTGAGTACAACATGAGGAAAGTTAAAAACCAGACTGTCACAACACAAGTCTGACTACAAGCAGTCCCAACTTTCATAAAACAGCCCTTATGTCACATTGTAAAAGTACCGGGCATTCTCCTAACTTTGACAGAGCAACTATACTTCAACAAGAACAACACTACGGGAAACGTTTTTACACTGGAAATGCTTCACATAATCAACGCACCTACAAACATAAGAATGAACTGTAAAACGGACATAGACCACAGCGCACATTTGTACAGGCATTTGTTGGAGAGCAAGCGACAACCATAGGCACATTAGACGGATAGGATATTTATCATGTATGTGATTTTTGTTTACAAATTTGTATGTTGTACATTGTTTTATATTGTGATGTTTTTTATGTTTTTAAATTGTCCTGAGGATTGTTACCGAAGTGTAACCGAAATATATTGACAAAAAAGACAAAACGTTTGTGTTTTAATTTGGACCTTGAGGCGGCAAAAAACATAGATTAAGAACATAAAGGCCGCTAAATCATTAAGAATGATTTTGTTGTTGACGATTTACTGCCTTCGTTGGAGATTGTAGGAGTTGTTGGCTTGCTAGGCTTTGCGTTACTTCTTTCGCTCTGAGTAGTCGTTGAGTGAGAGGGTGTTGTGTTTTCGTCTTCGTACGTTATTTGATTGCGGCTAGCCGAATAGTTTGTGTTTTTTGTCTTGGTTGCTGATGCGTATGTAGTGGAGTCGTGTTGATGACGCTCGTAAAAAATTAGTTTTGCTGCTCTGGTATCCACTCTTTGGAGTGTTTTAATGGCTTGTAATGCTTTTGTGTGGTGAATATTGGGCAGCTTTTGTTGAGTACAAAGTGTTTAGTGTCGTTCTGTTGGTCTTTTTCGCAGTTGAAGCAAACTGTTTTGTTGCTGTACTTTTCTTTTTCTTTGAGTTCATCTTTGGTATGAGCCGTGAGACCGCAGTTAATGCAACGGTCGGAGTTTTTGCTGTGCTTCGAATTCCAAACAGTTTGTACAATGAAGTGGGAGAGGAATGTAGAGCCCTATGTTAATTGATTGGTAGCCAATATTGATGCGTTCGGGTAAGTTTATGCAAGAAAACGTTAGGATTATAAGGCCTGTTTCCGTTAGGGTGTCACTAGACTTCTTCATAATTTTTTTTACTTCAATGACATTTTGTTGTTAGGGTTCAATTTTTTATTTTTTATTCTTCGCTTATTCCTCGGAGATCGTTAGAGTAAATGACACCTTTTCTAAAATGGAGCGATGTGTGTAAGAATACACATAGAGGTGGCAACCCGTAAATGCTCTTATACGTTAGCTGCTCCTATGCATATTAATGCATGCTCTCTAGTGACTTATATATATGTAGACATTATAGCATGAGCTAAACTGTAAAACTCAAATGAAGTCATTCAATAAAGTAGGTACAAGTAAAGATCTTACATAGCGCTGCGGACAAATCATTGAATCGTGTTCGTGTACTGAATATACTTAAATAAAATTTAAGGTTATACACGTGTGTGCAAAAAAAAAACTTATATTTTATTCAAGGAAAAAAAAGCCAAAAAGCTTTTATGACTAATACAACCAACGACACAAAGTAGAAGGAAGTTCCAACCATGAATCCACAAAGAATGATACCATCAAATTTGCCCCACGCCAATCCTGTTGGCTATAGCTGGAAACTTGGCGGACAATTGGAAAAATTTCAAGCAACATTTTTTGAAATATGGAGTAGCAATTGGATTAGTGAAACTAGAAAAAGAGGCGCAAGTGACAGTATTTAAGTTATTGGTTGGAGAAGGCGGCAATGAAATATTTGAAGTGCTAAACCTCTCCGAAAGTGAGGCTAAGTCCTTGGAAACTGTTTTAAAAAATTTTGACGAATACTGCATTCCAAAGAAAATATAATATTTGAACGCTTTGTATTTAATTCAAGAATACAAAAATATGGCGAATCATTTGAGCTATTTGTGAAAGACCTGAGGCATCTGGAGAAATCATGTGACTATGGTACATTGGAGGATTTTATTTTGAGAGATCGCTCAGTGATGGGTGTATTCGACAAAAAACTGCAGGAAAAGTTGTTGGCTGATACTGGCGCTGTCTGCCTGTGTGTCCCATTTGAAAGGTTTTTCGCAGATATAGCAAAGTTTTAGGGAAAAGTTATCCCGTACTCGCTGATTCGTATTCGAAATGGATTGAAGTTTTAAACATAAAAAGTAAGTCCGCTGTCGAAGTAATTTCGGCCCTTATGCCCGTATTTGCGACTTTTGGGATACCAAATAACGGCCACCGTCATGTGATGGTAGCGTGCTCCGCCTATCACACCGTATGCCCTGGGTTCAACTCCCGGGCAAAGCAACATCAAAATTTTAGAAATAAGATTTTTCAATTAGAAGAAAATTTTTCTAAACGGGGTCGCCCCTCGGCAGTGTCTGGCAAGCGCTCCGATTGTATTTCTACCATGAAAAGCTCTCAGTGAAAACTCGTCTGCCTTGCAGATGCCGTTCGGAGTCGGCATAAGACATGTAGGTCCCGTCCGGCCAATTTGTAGGGAAAAATCAAGAGGAGCACGACGCAAATTGCAAGAGAAGCTCGGCCTTAGATCTCTTCGGAGGTTATCGCGCCTTACATTTATTTTTATTTTTAAATAATTTGTTTCGGACAACAATCCTTTTAACAGCAATGCATTTAGAAGTTTTAGCAAAGAATATGAATTCAAAGTCATCTTCTGTTCACCAAATTATCCACAAAGTAGAGCTTTTGCAGAAAAGGGAGTACAGATAACCAAAAAATTACTTAAACAAGTAAGGACGGGACTGTCTTCGGCTGTGCCGAAGACTTCATACCTTTCATGAATGGGGCTGAACAATAATCTTATACTATTCGTAATCTCCGAATAATCGGATGTATAAGATAAGAAATATATAGTGAACAAATCTACATACCTAAACGATTTTTAAGATAAATATAAAATAAAAAATAGGTAGGTACTTTGTGTGAGGGTGCAAAGTTTCAAGTTTTTTGTGGTCTGCGTGTGACTACGAATCACGTGTTTCAACAATATATGACGTAAACGTAACTATTTGATGAAATTTTATGAATTTTGAAGCTTCTATCCGTAAAAAAGGGGCAAAAAAATACAGTTTATATGGGGTATATAATATATGTACCACCGATCTCTATGATTTTTTCAGACAACAATATATGCTATATACGTAAGCATTTGGTGAAATTTGAAGCTTCTAGCTGTTAAAATGGGGCAGAAATTTCGCAAAGTTTCTTATCTGAACAATCGGTTGTATGAGATATATACTATATATACCACCGATCTCAATGATTTTTTCAGACAACAATGTATACTATACACGTAAGCATTTGCTGAAATTGAAGCTTCTAGCTGTTAAAATGAGGAAGAAATTGCGCAAAGTTTCTTATCTGAACAATCGGTTGTATGAGATTATATATACCACCGGTCTCTATGATTTTTTCAGACAACAATATATGCTATACATGTAAACATTTGGTGAAATTTGAACATATCTAAACGATTTTCAAGATAAATATAAAATAAAAAATAGGCAGGTACTTTGTGTGAGGATGCAAAGCTTCACGTTTTTTGTGGTCTGAATGTAAAAACTATGACTACGAATCACGAATTTCAAAAATATATGACGTAAACGTAACTATTTGATGAAATTTGATGAATTTTGAAGCTTCTATCCGTAAAAAAGGGGCAAAAATGAGAGTTTATATGAAGTATATAAAATATATAGCACCGATCTCTATGATTTTTTCAGACAAAAATATATGCTATATACGTAAGCATTTGGTGAAATTTGAAGCTTCTAGCTGTTAAAATGGGGCAGAAATTGCGCAAAGTTTCTTATCTGAACAATCGGTTATATGAGATATATACTATATATACCACCGATCTCAATGATTTTTTCAGACAACAATGTATACTATACACGTAAGCATTTGGTGAAATTTGAAGCTTCTAGTTGTTAAAATGGTGAAGAAATTGCGCAAAGTTTCTTATCTGAACAATCGGTTGTATGAGATATATAATATGTATACCACCGATCTCAATGGTTTTTTCAGACATCAATATATGCTATACACGTAAGCATTTGGTGAAATTTGAAGCTTCTAGCCGTTAAAATGGGGCCGAAATCGCAAAAAAAAAAAATATATATATACCATCATACTATATATACCATCATATATATATTATATATATCACCGATCTCTATCATTTTTTGACACAACAATATATACGTAAGCAATCGGTGAAATTTGAAGCTTATAGCTGTTAAAATGGGGTAGAAATTGCGAAAAGTTTCTTATCTGAACAATCGGTTGTATGAGATATATACTATATATACAACCGATCTCTATGATTTTTTCAGACAACAATATATGCCATATACGTAAGCATTCGGTGAAATTTGAAGCTTCTAGCTGTTAAAATGGGGCTAAAATTGCGAAAATATATATATATACTATATATATATACTATATATACCACCATATATATACTATATATACCACCGATCTGTATGATTTTTTCAGACAACAATATATGATATATACGTAAGCATTCGTTGAAATTTGAAGCCTGTAGCTCTTAAAATAGGGCAGCAATTACGAAAAGCTTCTTATCTGAACAATCGGTTGTGGGGGATATATACTATATATACGACCGATCTCATAAATTTTCTATGGCAACAATATGTGCAATATACGAAATTATATGGTGAAGTTTGAAGCTTCAATCTGTTAAATTGAGTAAGATATGACAAAAATCCTCTTTTTATGAAAAATCGGTTGTATGGAGGATATATGCTATAGTGGTCCGATCCGGCCGGTTCCGACAAATGTCTAATCGGACACCCAAATACACCCGCTCGCCAAATTTTATGAAGACATCTCAAAACTTGAGGGACTAGTTTGCATACAAACAGACAGACGGACAGACAGACAGACGGACATGGCTAAATCAACTCAGCTCTTCAACCTGATTATTTCGGTATACTTAATGGTGGGTCTATCTATTTTCCTTTAAGGACTTACAATTTTGGGTTTCGTGACGAAATTAATATACCATTTCATTTTCATGAAAGGTATAAAAATGATCGGATTCCAAGAGTGACCTAAATCTGGCGCTTTTAGAGTACAGAAACAGCCTTGTGAAAGGCATGGATGCCTCGCCTTCACAACTGTTGATGTCGCGCATAACTCGAACCCCAATCCCAATTACAGAGGAATCTTTAAAGCCGAAAATAGTTACAGAGGTGCCTAACAGAATTGGAAAACAAAATGCACAAAATAAAAAGTATTTTGATAGACAGACAAAACAAAAATAAATGTTTAAGGAGGGGCAAAAGGCGTGGGTGAGGGCTAAAAATGAATGGGTAGAAGGGGTAATTATTGAAAAACTAAATACGCCGAGGTCTTACTTGGTCAAGTTAAGCACAGGAGAAGTGTATCAGCGAAACACACGGTACATAAAAGGGTCATATATTTCATCTTATGATGCAATGCAAGTTTTGCCAAACACACAAAACAAAGCTAATGATAAAAAAGAGGCAACGGCAGAACGTTCTCCTTATCTTTTACGGCCAAGATCATGGTTTCAGTCGACCACTGATTAAATTTTAAACTAAGTTCATAAATTTTCTAAATTAAAAATATTACTGTACGTTAATATATTCATCTATATTTCATATTCCATTTTCTTTAACCTACAGTGAGCTTGTGTATAAATTGAAAGATTGAAATTAAAGCTAAAATTTTGAGTTTGATAATATCATATATAATTTGCACATATGAATTATTATTCTTAAAGTTTACATCACTTCTTGGGAGAAAGATATGAATTTAAGAATGCTATTTTATTTTATATATGTATATATAAAACACAGAATTGTACGTAATATCTTGGAGGATATATGTAAGAATATACATAGAGGTGGCAAGCCGTTGCTCTTATACGTTAGCTGCTCTTATATATATTAATGCATGCTCTCTATTGACTTATATATATGTAGACATTATAGCATGAGCTAAACTGTAAAACTCAAATGAAGTCATTCAATAAAGTACATATAAATACAAATATCTTACAGTGTGTACACTAACTTCGACTCTTATATTTTCAGTAATTGCTGATAGTTTTGGAAAGGAGTAGCACAAAAAGGCAACACCTACAGACCAATTGCAAATCGAGCAACGGGGCATTCATATAGCTGAGTGGTTAGAGGCATCTGCCTTTACAATGGTATGATTGTTGGAGATTCGAGTTCAATACTCAGCTCCCGAGAAGCTAGCTGATGAAGAAGTAAAATTCAGAAACATGTCCTAGTAACCATCGCCGTTTGTTAACTTTGGAATTTTTCTCTAATATCAATAATAAAACAACTGTATAAAGCAATGTGAGGAAGTCTCGCTATTTAAAGGCAGATAATATCAAAGTGAAAATATTTACATTATTTTATTTTAACTGTGCAAAAAGTACTTATTCTATATAAGATTCATCTCCGGAAAACTCTATTTAATCAAGTTTACAGTATCCACATTTTCCTCCGAACTGTTTATAGAAAATCTAAAGACCTCGTCAACATCAAGAGGTACCGGTTCACCGTCGAACCAGCGAGGTTTAAAAATTCCGTGATCATTAAACAAACCACATTCTTCCGCAGGAAACTTAACACAAGTTTATTCAGTCGCGTTTAGCCACATGTAACTGACATAAGCTGGGCTTAATAATTTTTGCTCAAGGGATTTCCAGCATGGTGGAATAGTACTTGAGTCAAAGCCCTTAATTTTCTTCATAACTTTCTCTTATATTTTGTTGTTCCGTACATCCTTTGGAAAATTTGTAAACGTGCATTGTTGACACTGGCGCACCATTTCACATCCTATACATATTACAACTGAATTCTTGTAGAACTTAAATCTTTTTTTCATCACATACATCGGTTTGATCAGTCAGAAAAGTGAACGTTGTTGAAAAAGTTTATTACCTTCCAAATTTTAAAAGGCCTCGTTTTACCTCGATTAATAAACGACGCTGTATAATCCCATCCAGTGAAAGCATGATATGCTGGCAGAGCTAAGCACAAGGTTATAAGTTCTCTATTAAGGCGATCTTGAACAAAAACCCATCAAAATAGCTCAGAAAAAGTGAAAATATTCAAGTCATTAACATATGTACCTGAATTGTCAGAACGTGTAGCGAGATCTGATTGTTATAATAAAGAAAAAGTGAGAATAGCTCATAAAGCAATAAATACTTTAAAGAATATATTTAATAGAACTAAACAGAGAATTGCAACACCCGAAAAAAGTAACGTAGTTTACAAAATTCCATGTAACGGTAAAACAGATGAGCCATGTAATAGCACATATGTGAGTACAACATGAGGAAAGTTAAAACCCAGACTGTCACAACACAAGTGTGACTACAAACAGTCCCACAGTACAAAGTTTCATAAAACAGCCCTTACATCCCACTGTAAAAGTACCGGGCATTCTCCTAACTTTGACAGAGCAACTATACTTGAACAAGAACAACACTACGGGAAACGTTTTTACATTTTAAATGCTTCACATAATCAACGTACCTACAAACATACGAATGAACTGTAAAACGGACATAGACCACAGCGCACATTTTTACAGACATTTCTTGGAGAGCAAGCGACATCAATATACACATTAGACGGATAGGATATTTATCATGTATGTGATTTTTTTTTTTACAAATTTTTATGTTGTACATTGTTTTATATTGTGATGTTTTTTTAACACAAGTCTGACTACAAACAGTCCCAACTTTCATAAAACAGCCCTTATGTCACATTGTAAAAGTACCCGGCTGTTTAGGCAGGATGCCTAACTTTTCCGCATCTGATTGCGATCCCCCCAATGCAACTCTGCAAATCGATACTCGATACTCGACTTAATTTATAACCACCCATACCATCACCCTCATGCATGTGCATGCATGTACATGTACGTGTATGTGTGCTTTTTGTCAGCACTCATGCATATGCATGTCGGGGTTGATGTGTGGGTGCCTTTCCCCTCCAAAACGGAGGATTTTGCGGCTCAACGGTTGTAGCTTGCTATACAACCGGCCTCTTGGATTCTAACCGCCAACCAGCACGCATCTGCCGCCAACGATCTCTGCCGTTTTATACTCAGGTAATATTGTACCCTAGCTATTTATCTTTACTGAATAAACATCATCCTTTGTAACGAGAAATTCTCGTCTATTTGTTTATTTCATTATTCTACACGCCATATTCCCACTGAGATCGACCCCGGTGCGCCGACCTACGACTCAGGAGCATACGCACCCCGGCCGAACATTTGGTCCATCTTCACCAGGAATTTGGTATACAGTACCTATATACAGTCCACATCATAAGATCATAGCTGCCCCCACCAAAATTCAAAATTACAGAAATTGCCATAAAAAGCTATCCGGAGAATTTTGCCACAGCCAACAGCTATCCCACAAAAAGTTTACTATTTCACAACAGCGTCAAAACACTGAGCAAGCGACAGCCAGCTGAAGCCGCTGCAACACCACAAGCTACTTGCCACACCGGAATACAAATCACCAAAAAGTTCAAAGTAAGTGCAATATTTCTTGCCACATTTTTTTTTGGTTAAAAATAATAAATAAAAAGTGCGAAAAATCCATTTGAAGTGCCATACATGATTATAATTAACCGCGAAAAGTGTGAAAAAACTGTGTAGTGCCAAAAAGAAAATAAGTGCAAACGCGGATCATTAACGTTGTTAAGATTCCTTGTGACTATCTGGCCTGTCCCCCCACCAGCGGTAAAGCTCTCCGGACACAGCACAAGGAAGAGGTACACATAACCTCACTTTCACATAAAATTTCACGCCATTCGATTTAAATTTCCTTTGCATCACATTATTTTCACTAATTTCTCTAATTAATCTTGTTACCCATTTTTTGTTCTTTGTTGCATAAGATTTATTTCACGGTTTCACGCTTTTCGACGAGTTTATATCAACGCGAGCACTTAATTTATAATAAAATTGAAGGTTGAAGTGGCGAGTGGCCCCCTTTTACTTCGCACAAACACATTGGTGTTGATTCCCCCTGCTCCCGTTTTTAAGGCACAAAAAATCTGCAAAGTCAGACAAAAATAAACAAATTAAGAGTAATAAATCAATTTTGCGTAATTTTAATAGTTGTTGGTTGGGTGATTCGCTCAGGTTTTCAAAGTTATATCCCTTGGTTAATCTGCTCTCCACTTTTCAACCATGAACATGGACTCCTACATTAGATTGGCCGATCGAATAATCGAATTCGAGGCCGATTTTAATGACATAAATGCGGCTCTGCACACTATACACACTCTTGCAATACAGCAAAAAGAGTTGCAAGCTAAGTGGGAAAAAGCCGATACCGCCCTCGAGGAATTGCTTGACTCTGACACGCTCGATGCTAAGAAAATTGCAGCGGTCAAGATCAAGCATAAAGCGGCATATGCCGTATTCCTGAGATGCATGTCGAACATGGCTGAAATTCAAACTAAATTGAAGGAGGAAAAAGATAGTGCAGTCAAACCTGAGGGAGAACGCGCGCGCGAACATAGTATCCGCCTGCCAGCTTGTGATACTGAGGTGTTCAAGGGCGACTACCTATCTTGGCCAACGTTTCGTGACCTGTTCATGGCCATATACAAAAACAACAGTCGCCTAAGCGCGGTAGAAAAGTTGTTCAACCTCAATCAGAAAACTCAAGGTGAGGCAAAGGACATCGTCAAGAAATGTCCCTTGACAAATGAAGGCTTCGAAACAGCCTGGAAAAACCTATGTGAGAGATACGAGAATAAGCAGATTCTCGTAAATTCACAACTACAAATTTTGTTTAATCTAAAAAAGATAGATAACGAGTGCGGCAGCTCTATCAAAACCTTACAGCGCGACATAAATAATTGCTTGGCATCTCTAAAAACACATCAGATCGGTGTTTCAAATTGGGATGCGATTATTACCTATTTATGTTCGACAAAATTACCTGAAAATACGTTGGCTCTATGGGAGCAGAGCATTGACCACAAGACGGGCATATCCAAGTGGGAGCATATGGACAAATTCTTGTCAAATCGTTTCCAGACACTTGAAACCGTGTCTGGTTTTACAGGGAATGCCACTTCTAAAGTGCAAAAATCAAACACGTCGCGCCAGTCGACGGAAAACCCTACAAAAAGACTTGGTGCTTTTCAAACCAAAGTAACCAAGCAAACAACAAAATCAATGTGTAAAATGTGCAAATCTACGGAGCACAGATTACGCAACTGTTCACGTTTTTGCGATTTAAACCCGGTAGAAAGGATTAGATTCGTCAAATCCACAAATGGCTGCCTGAATTGTTTATCCCCAAGACACACAGTGACGAGGTGCACCAGTTCATACAACTGTTCCAAATGCCACTCTCGTCACCACACGCTCCTGCATGCGGGCACACTCCAGCAACCGGCGGTACGAAATCCCTTCAAAGATGCGGATAATGCCCCATCAACTTCGGCACAGGCAAGGAAAAGACAGGAATCGGGACAACCACCTTCCTCTGCGAATCAGAATGTCAAATCCTGTCATGCCAATTCCAGCACAGGCGTGCTATTAGGAACTGCTCGCGTACACATTCACCATAATGGTACCGACTTCTCCGCGCGGGCATTAATTGATTCTGGGTCTGAATGTTCCTTTATAACTGAAAGACTGAAACGCAGAATCAATTTGCCAGCGAGGAAAATGCATGCCCATGTTTCAGGCATCACAAATGCGGTGTCAGCTCAGGTGAAAGAAGCATCCAACATCGAATTACGTTCACCAGTGGATCCCTGCTTCAGCCTGACTACACCCGTACTAGTTCTAGCGAAACTCACTGGGAATCTTCCATCCTGCCATATCAACGCAATGACTATGCAGGCATTCCCAGACTTGATTTCGGCAGACAAGAGGTTCTACGTCAACGAACACGTAGACCTCATACTTGGCGGAGACATATATCCCCACATTATAATGAGCGGTATAAAAAAGAATGTGCTAAACACACTCTTAGCCCAAGAGAGAGTGTTCGGTTGGATACTAACCGGTCGTATCGAATCACCGAATCCAAAGAAGAGCATTATGTCTTTCTACAACGAGGTTGCGTTAGACAACCAACTCAAAGCTTTCTGGGAGGTAGAAAATGTACCCAAAAATAAAATATTAAATGAAGATGAAAGGTACTGCGAACAACTATTTAAAGAAACAACGCAGCGAAGTGAGAATGGAAGGTACACCGTGTCGCTACCATTCCGGCAGGATTACCCTAACAATATTAACTTAGGACCATCCCTGAAGCGTACATGCTCTCAATTCTTCCGGAATGAGGGGCGGCTAATAAAAAACCGTTGGCATTTACAAATTTATTATCATTAGTAATATACTACCAGAGATACCTGTCTACTACAATTTCACAGATTGTTCCTCAAAGCACAAACCTCTAGTAATTGAATCAAACTCACCCACTCATTCTCTGCCACAAAATCAGCAATAAAATTAGCAATATCATCACCTCATCGCCCCATAAGAACTACGTCCAAATCTAAAAGTATTTTTCGATTAAAAAAGTAATGTATCGTCGGGAGAAAAATGTACTTTAAATGTGATTATTCTTAAATAATCATTTAGGATTCACTTTACGAAACGCTTTATTCACAATTGATATCATTGTCAGAGTGAGCTTTAAATGTTTGGGAGTGATTCACAGGCATTTTCAGATCATGGTCATGAACATATTTTAATCGTTTTTGGTAGAGATGTATGGATGATTTTCGGATTGGATTATCATGTATTTATTCTTCATACCTCATAAAAAAATAAGATCTTCAATGGACAGTTAAATTCTAACAAGTATAATATTCATTATTCACTCAACTGATATAATCAGAAAAGATTCAGAAAGCTGAAGGAAAAATTATTAAAAATTGTTGATCCCCCAAAGTAACCACATTTAATTCGAATATGATTCCAAAGTATGATTGAAAAACTATATTCAATTTTTTGATCACCTAAGTATTCATATTTGATTATCTCTTTTGTTCAATTGTATGACAACTCATTATTCAGTCAGAAAGAGTAACCAGCTTGTATGGATAGGTGGAAAATTTCGGAATTGTGGTAAAGCTTGACACATCGTCCATTGCATTCAACAGAGAGTAGGCGATATTTGTAAATAAAATTGATATGTCAGACAGTAATTGCTAATATCCGCTTCTGTATTCAGTTATAGAGGTCCTTTTTTTCCGCCATCCTTACTTGTGGCTACAAGCCGCAGGAAGGGGCTCAGCGTATGATTGCGCAAGAATCGGTACCACCAAATCCAAATATACCACAAGGCTATTATCCTACCGGCGCACTTGATGCCTATCAAGGCACTGCAACTATTCACAGCAACAAAAATGCATGCTTTCAAAACCTTGCAAAAGGACCCATAAGCCGGTAAATTGGCAGAAACCACGAAAAAATAACAAGTAACTTTATGAACCGAAAATTTTTAGTCGGTTAAAAATATTTGTAAAACCAAAGATTGTTTATGCATATTAATTATTTATTTAATTGATTCTTACCACCAATTACATTCACGTCCTTAATCATTGTCCACGTCCTGTGATTGCAGTATCTCCAGACTAATATAATCTGGTGTGCCAACAGCGCTGCTCGACATCACCCAACCATTCGGTTCCATACGCCTACATGTACCAATTCCGGTCAGTTTTAAATGGCCACGACGATCGAGTAGCACCTTCTCTGGTTTCACATCACGATGCGCAAAACCCATATTATGTATGGTGTCAAGTGCGAGTACAACTTCCATTGTTAAAATATGGCCCATTCTTCTGGTATTGCTTACCTGGATATAGGCAAAACGTCGGTGCGCCGCCATGCAGGTGCATATCCGGACTCGGCGATCCCAGTTATTGTTTCGCTATCGGGGCTATGATATTAAGTTATGTATCTACCCAGAATTAAAAATTTATTATTTATCTTAGGGCGTTTGTTCAAAAGCGAACAAATTTATTTTGGTGTAAGGTACACATCATCGCGTACTGGAATCACCGTCCGTAGCCAGTTTAATTAATTTTCTTCATCCCCTCAAAAATCACAGCTTTTCAGACGTATTTTGTTGGGTGTAGTATAGGCTTCCATAATTAACGCATATGCAAAACACTACGTGACACATTTAAATATATTTTTAGAGCCTTTCTGATTTAAGTCTGATAAACCGACTTTATTTCTAGTTATTTTCATGTGCACGTTTTTGGTTCATCGCCTTGAATGGTCGAGTGTGGATTTTGAGCAGTTTTTATTATTTTTCCTTTATTCGTCGACTTTGATGTTTTTAATCTCGTTCCAGCACTTCAACTGATTTGGTGTTTGATTGTGTTCTTATTAATTCCACCATGGGCTTATGTTCATACATTTCGATTACACTGACACTTACGTTTTTAAAAAAGGGGTGTATCCGCTTCATACTTTCACTCCAAAAACTTTAAGAGCATAGCACCAGCCACATTGTTAATTATGAAAGCGCCCCCGAAACAAACAAAAATTGTAGCACCCAGAACGATTAAGTTGTTATTGAAACGCTTTATGCGCTATTAAGGACTCAACTGCTTAATATATATTATATATATCTATTGTTATTACAAATCATTTAGTGGTTCCTTAAATAGCGAAAATTCCTCCCACAACAACGTACCTAGCCATTGCTATGCAGATTTCTCATTTGCTAAGTCCATTTTTGTTATTAAACGTCTCTGGCAATAAGAACACGGAACAACACTGCGTTTGCCCACATCTTTCATTAGATGCTCGTCCAGCCTATCTTTAAAACGAAAAAAAGGGATAACCACAATGGGGGAAAATATACAGTGTCCTTTTGTGAACTGTTTCATTATGGTATTTCCATTCATCATAAACTTTAAAGTATTCATTACAATTGATGCAATGGTAACGTGTAGTAGTTTGCTCTGTATGTGTAGTGATGAAGTGACGCCTTAATGTAAAAGTTCGTGTAACCGATTGCTCACATAGTGGATCAGGACATTTGAAGTTACGTGGCCAATATCGTTGTTGGATATGCTCCAGTAGATGTATTTCGCACACATACGCCTATTCAGACTCATTGCATAAATATCGCTTATCTTTGGGCATTATTTTATGAACGAGTTCAATGTGACGATAAAGAGTGGGCTTCCAAGAGAAACGCTGGGTACAATGCGTGCAAGCGAAAATGTTGGGGTCATATACTCCATTCACTGTGCGCCTCTGTCCTGTTATATGTTTACTTGTCTTCGTGCTGAAGTTGCACTCCTCACAATTGAATATTACCACAATCGCAGGGTCTCCATCTTTCATACGCTTCGCTGATGGCTCACTTTGTGGTGATATCGTAACGTCTTCTTCCTTTTAGAATCGATCGAGCCTACTGTATGATGTCCTGGTGCTGGATTTAGTTCGGTATCGCAATTGTGAGGCATTCATGTGCTCTTCACTTTTTTCATAACATTAGAATGCGCGTTTAATGTCTGCCTTTGCAAGAGGTTTTAACTGTGAACGTTGATATTGAAAGTTCTGTTTGGACTCTTGGCATTGTAATATAATGTTTTCAGCAATCAGAACAGATGCAGCACATTGTGAGAAAAATGGGCTTGTGGTTCATTCATTCATTGGAGATATTAACTCCCCGTTACGTATAACTTGTGGTTAATATTTCTTTTTCTTATACGTATAGATTGTAAAATTATCTGGACTTCGTTTAAAACAAATTATTTTCCTGAAAATAAAGGAAAAAATTGATTAACAATAATAAATAAAAGTATATTTATGTAAGTACCAAGTACAAAAATTTACCTACCATTTTTTCGTTCCTAAGAATCTTCAAACATGTACGATGGCCACGCGCCGTAGTAAAAGAATGATAAGACGGTTTAAATCATTCTGTTTATGTCCCGTTTGTTTCAATTCTGTGGAATTTACATTATATATACGGGTGTGTATGAATGTTCATTTGTTTTGTCTTTTCCCGTTGGCATATTTGTAACAAACGTATGTACATAGGTATGTATGTATGCCTACTTGGTTCGGCACATCCTATTAGTGTTGCACCAAAAGAGGCAACCGGGTACCGAAAACCGCAAGACATCACAGTCGGGACTGACGCGTTTTTCTATTTTTACCCAGGTGGGCGTCTCATGCAGTACCAACCAGTCATACACAACAAAGGAATTCAAAAAAAAAGGGAAACCAAAACAAAGACAAACCTCTCCTTGCACAAAAAATTTTACATTTTTTTTCCAAGGAAATTTTTTTTGTTGTTTCTTTTACCCTTTCCGTTTTTTGGGTACTGTTTTCTGGCTGGGGGGCAGGACTTGTTGTTTTTCAACAACAAACATCACAAACAGTCATTATAAGGGCTCGGTACAAAAACAATCCGGGTCCCGAAATAAAAGAATCCCGACACGACAAAATCCCGAAATGGAAAAAAGTCAACTGTTTCTACTGGCCTAGTGTGCTACTGCCCCAGTGACGTAGTTTTTTTTTCAAGGGCAAGCAAATACATATATTTATATATATACTCGCACACCACAAATTCACCATACCAGCTGTCAGCTAACCAATAAATATACGACAGGGTTGCATGCAGTCTCAGAATGGTACGTGCAGATAGAAAGCGTCATGGAGAACGCATCGCCAATCTGCATGCAAGCACCGGCAGTTGAATTTAATTACGATTTGCGCTGTTCGTCATGAGCTGTCGCACAAAATTAAATCCATACCTTCGTCAGCCTCTACGCTTCGTTTTAAACTCGGTTTATTCATCTATTTTAACGTACGGTTGTTAATAAAACAACACACGTATCACGAAAACAAGTAATTTTGCGCGGGTGGCTTGGAATCACGCCCGTTCCAACCTCCCACATATCGCAATCTTGCTGGTTTTGTTGAAATACATAAGCTGCTCGAAATCACAGCACTAACTACTTTGCAAAAACGCTCTCGTCACTCCACATCATTTGACTAGTCATTTTACGGTGATAGGGTATATTCGTAGTCACATTTGCATGGGCGTGGGTAGGTTTTGTGACCAGGTGTTTTGTAGGGTAATAATATAATACACAACTGACGAAATACATGCGATGCAGCGAAAACGCGCATCACCCAACCAACCTCACGGCCACTCGCCCTGGCACATCCATAAAATGCCACAGTCGCCCTGAGAGCGACACGACACGTTATACGCTGGAACGGAGACCTCGGCCTCTTCGTCCAGCCCAGAAAAACCTAAAAACCCTCGAGTCTGGAACGGCGACCTCGGCCTCTTCGCCCACCCAACACAAAAAAACCGCAAATCTGGAATGGAGACCTCGGCCTCTCCATCCGAAACGACAAAAACCAAAGAATAACAAAAAATGGTGCCACTCTGGAACGGAGACCTCGGCCTCTTCGTCCATCCTTACTGGCCATCGACTATAGATATATTACGTTCTGAATTTCTATATTTAAGAATTATGTATAATTCAATGGCAAGAAATATTCACTTCACTGTTCATAACCGCTAATTCTTTCATCTTAGCTCAGGTGGCATTCTAAGCAAGTCGGAAAGGATTCCCGACCATTTTGCGTCGCAGACGAACTCCTCATTTAGATTAAGTTTAGCGTAAGTCTTATATTAATTTTTTCTCGTTTCAGCGGAGGTCATTGGCGGAAAACGATGTTGCGTATCGCAAGGGGGGCCGGCATGTTTAGGCAGGATGCCTAACTTTTCCGCGTCTGATTGCGATCCCCCCAATGCAACTCTGCAAATCGATACTCGATACTCGACTTAATTTATAACCACCCATACCATCACCCTCATGCATGTGCATGCATGTACATGCACGTGTATGTGTGCTTTTTGTCAGCACTGATGCATATGCATGTCGGGGTTGATGTGTGGGTGCCTTTTCCCTCCAAAACGGAGGATTTTGCGGCTCAACGGTTGTAGCTTGCTATACAACCGGCCTCTTGGATTCTAACCGCCAACCAGCACGCATCTGCCGCCAACGATCTCTGCCGTTTTATACTCAGGTAATATTGTACCCTAGCTATTTATCTTTACTGAATAAAGATCATCCTTTGTAACGAGAAATTCTCGTCTATTTGTTTATTTCATTATTCTACACGCTATATTCCCACTGAGATCGACCCCTGTGCGCCAACCTACGACTCAGGAGCATACGCACCCCGGCTGAACACCGGCATTCTCCTAACTTTGACAAAGCAACTATACTTGAACAAGAACAACACTACGGGAAACGTTTTTACACTGGAAATGCTTCACATAATCAACGTACCTACAAACATAAGAATGAACTGTAAAACGGACATAGACCACAGCGCACATTTGTACAGGCATTTGTTGGAGAGCAAGCGACAACAATAGACACATTAGACGGATAGGATATTTATCATGTATGTGATTTTTGTTTACAAATTTTTATGTTGTACATTGTTTTATAGTGTGATGTTTTTTATGTTGTTAAATTGTCCTGAGGATTGTTACCGAAGTGTAACCGAAATATATTGACAAAAAAGACGAAACGTTTGTGTTTTAATTTGGTCCTTGAGGCGGCAAAAAACATAGATTAAGAACATAAAGGCTGCTAAATCATTAATAATGATTTTGTTGTTGACGTTTTACTGCCTTCGTTGGAGATTGTAGGAGTTGTTGGCTTGCTAGGCTTTGCGTTACTTGTTTCGCTCTGAGTAGTCGTTGAGTGAGAGGGTGTTGTGTTTTCGTCTTCGTACGTTATTTGATTGCGGCTAGCCGAATAGTTTGTGTTTTTTGTCTTGGTTGCTGATGCGTATGTAGTGGAGTCGTGTTGATGACGCTCGTAAAAAATTAGTTTTGCTGCTCTGGTATCCACTTTTTGGAGTGTTTTAGTGGCTTGTAATGCTTTTTGTGTGGTGAATATTGGGCAGCTTTTGTTGAGTACAAAGTGTTTAGTGTTGTTCTGGTGGTCTTTTTCGCAGTTGAATCAAACTGTTTTGTTGTTGCACTTTTCTTTGAGTTCATCTTTGGTATGAGCCGTGAGACCGCAGTTAATGCAACGGTCGGAGTTTTACAAAACTTTGCTGTGTTTCGAATTCCAAACAGTTGAAGTTGGAGAGGAATGTAGAGCCCTATGTTAATTGATTGGTAGCCAATATTGATGCGTTCGGGTAAGTTTATGGTAGAAAACGTTAGGATTATAAGGCCTGTTTCCGTTAGCGTGTCACTAGATTTATTCATAATTTTTTTTTTACTTCACGCTGACATTTTGTTGTTGGGGTTCGATTTTTTATTTTTTATTCTTTGCTTATTCCTCGGAGATCGTTAGAGTAAATGACACCTTTTCTAAAATGGAGCGATGTGTGTAATACAATAATAGAGGTGGCAACCCGTAAATGCTCTTATACGTTAGCTGCTCCTATGTATATTAATGCATGCTCTCTAGTGACTTATATATATATAGACATTATAGCATGAGCTAAACTGTAAAACTCAAATGAAGTCATTCAATAAAGTAGGTACAAGTAAAGATCTTACATGGCGCTGCGGACAAATTACTGAATTGTGTTGGTGTATTGAATATACTTAAATAAAATTTAAGGTTATACACGTGTGTGCAAAAAAAAACTTATATTTTATTCAAGGAAAAAAGCCCAAAAATTGTATGACTAATACAACCAACGACACAAAGGAGAAGGAAGTTCCAACCATGAATCCACAAAGAATGATACCATAAAATTTGCCCACGCCAATTCCGTTAGCTATAGCTGGAAACTTGGCGAACAATTGGCAAAAGTTCAAGCAACATTTTTTGACATATGGAGTAGCAATTGGATTAGTGAAACTCGAAAAAGAGGCGCAAGTGACAGTATTTAAGTTATTGGTTGGAGAAGGCGGCAATGAAATATTTGAAGTTCTAAACCTCTCCGAAAGTGAGGCTAGGTCCTTGGAAACTGTTTTAAAGAAATTTTACGAATACTACTTTCCAAAAATATATAATATTTGAACGCTTTGTATTTAATTCAAGAATACAAAAAGATGGCGAATCATTTGAGCTATTTGTGAAAGACCTGAGGCATCTGGAGAAATCATGTGACTATGATGGTACATTGGAGGATTTTATTTTGAGAGATCGCTCAGTGATGGGTGTATTCGACAAAAAACTGCAGGAAAAGTTGTTGGCTGATACTCGCGCTGTCTGTCTCTCTGTCCCATTTGAAAGGCTTTTCGCAAATATAGCAAAGTTTTAGGGAAAAGTTATCTCGTACTCGCTGATTCGTATTCGAAATGGATTGAAATTTTAAACATAAAAAGTAAGTCCGCTGTCGAAGTAGTTTCGGCCCTTAAGCCCGTATTTGCGACTTTTGGGATACCAAAATAATTTGTTTCGGACAACAATCCTTTTAACAGCAATGCGTTTAGAAGTTTTAGCAAAGAATATGAATTCAAAGTCATCTCCTGCTCACCAAATTATCCACAAAGTAGAGCCTTTGCAGAAAAGGGAGTACAGATAGCCAAAAAATTACTTAGAAAATGATCGGATTCCAAGAGTGACCTAAATCTGGCGCTTTTAGACAACAGAAACAGCCTTGTGAAAGGCATGGATGCCTCGCCTGCACAACTGTTGATGTCGCGCATAACTCGAACCCCAATCCCAATTACAGAGGAATCTTTAAAGCCGAAAATAGTTACAGAGGTTCCTAACAGAATTGGAATACAAAATGCACAAAATAAAAAGTATTTTGATAGACAGACAAAACAAAAATAAATGTTTAAGGAGGGGCAAAAGGTGTGGGTGAGAGCTAAAAATGAATGGGTAGAAGGTGTAATTATTGAAAAACTAAATACGCCGAGATCTTACTTGGTCAAGTTAAGCACAGGAGAAGTGTATCAGCGAAACGCACGGCACATAAAAGGGTCAAATATTTCATCTTATGATACAATGCAAGTTTTGCTAAACATACAAAACAAAGCTAATGATAAACAAGTAAGAACGGGACTGTCTTCGGCTGTGCCGAAGACTTCATACCTTTCATGAATGGGGCTGAACAATAATCTTATCCCGTTCGTAATCTCCGAATAATCGGATGTATAAGATAAGAAATATATAGTGAACAGATCTACATACCTTAACGATTTTTAAGATAAATATAAAATAAAAAACGGGTAGGTACTTTGTGTGAGGATGCAAAGTTTCAGGTTTTTTGTGGTCTGCGTGTAAAAACTATGACTACGAATCACGTATTTCAAAAATATATGACGAAAACGTAACTATTTGATGAAATTTGATGAATTTTGAAGATTCTAGCCGTAAAAAAGGGGTCAATATGACAGTTTATATGAAGTATATAATATATATACCACCGATCTCTATGATTTTTTCAGACAACAATATATGCTATACACGTAAGCATTTGGTGAAATTTGAACATATCTAAACGATTTTTAAGATAAATATAAAATAAAAAATAGGTAGGTAATCTGTGTGAGGATGCAAAGCTTCACGTTTTTTGTGGTCTGCATGTAAAAACTATGGCTACGAATCACGTATTTCAAAAATATATGACGTAAACGTAACTATTTGATGAAATTTGATGAATCTTGAAGCTTCTAGCCGTAAAAAAGGGGTCAATATGACAGTTTATATGAAGTATATAATATATATACCACCGATCTCTATGATTTTTTCAGACAACAATATATGCTATATACGAAAGCATTTTGTGAAATTTGAAGCTTCTAACTGTTAAAACGGGGCAGAAATTGCGCAAAGTTTCTTATCTGAACAATCGGTTGTATGAGATATATACTATGTATATCACCGATCTCAATGATTTTTTCAGACATCAATATATGCTATACACGTAAGCAGTTGGTGAAATTTGAAGCTTCTAGCTGTTAAAATGGGGTAGAAATTGCGAAAAGTTTCTTATCTGAACAATCGGTTGTATGAGATATATACTATATATAGAACCGATCTCTATGATTTTTTCAGACAACAATATATGCTATATACGTAAGCAATCAGTGAAATTTGAAGCTTATAGCTGTTAAAATGGGGTAGAAATTGCGAAAAGTTTCTTATCTGAACAATCGGTTGTATGAGATATATACTATATATACAACCGATCTCTATGATTTTTTCAGACAACAATATATGCTATATACGTAAGCAATCGGTGAAATTTGAAGCTTATAGCTGTTAAAATGGGGTAGAAATTGCGAAAAGTTTCTTATCTGAACAATCGGTTGTATGAGATATATACTATGTATATCACCGATCTCAATGATTTTTTCAGACAACAATATATGCTATATACGTAAGCAATCAGCGAAATTTGAAGCTTATAGCTGTTAAAATGGGGTAGAAATTGCGAAAAGTTTCTTATCTGAACAATCGGTTGTATGAGATATATACTATATATAGAACCGATCTCTATGATTTTTTCAGACAACAATATATGCTATATACGTAAGCAATCAGTGAAATTTGAAGCTTATAGCTGTTAAAATGGGGTAGAAATTGCGAAAAGTTTCTTATCTGAACAATCGGTTGTATGAGATATATACTATATATAATATATATGCTATATAAGTAAATATTCGGTGAAGTTTGAAGCTTCTAGCTGTTAAAATGGGGCTAAAATTTGCGAAAATATATATATATATACTATATATATATACTATATATACCACCATATATATACTATATATACCACCGATCTTTATGATTTTTTCAGACAACAATATATGCTATATACGTAAGCATTCGCTGAAATTTGAAGCCTCTAGCTCTTAAAATAGGGCAGTAATTACGAAAAGTTCCTTATCTGAACAATCGGTTGTGGGGGATATATACTATATATACGACCGATCTCATAAATTTTTTCAGGCAACAATATGTTCAATATACGAAAGTATATGGTGAAGTTTGAAGCTTCAATCTGTTAAATTGGGTAAGATATTACAAAAATCCCCTTTTTCTGAAAAATCGGTTGTATGGAGGATATATGCTATAGTGGTCCGATCCGGTCGGTTCCGACAAATGTCTAATCGGACACCCAAATACACTTGCTCACCAAATTTTATCAAGATATCTCAAAAATTGAGGGACTAGTTTGCATACAAACAGACAGACGGACAGACGGACAGACGGACATGGCTAAAACAACTCAGCTCTTCAACCTGATTATTTCGGTATACTTAATGGTGGGTCTATCTATTTTCCTTTAAGGACTTACAATTTTCGGTTTCGTGACGAAATTAATATACCATTTCATTTTCATGAAAGGTATAAAAATAGGTAGGTAATCTGTGTGAGGATGCAAAGCTTCACGTTTTTTGTGGTCTGCATGTAAAAACTATGGCTACGAATCACGTATTTCAAAAATATATGACGTAAACGTAACTATTTGATGAAATTTGATGAATCTTGAAGCTTCTAGCCGTAAAAAAGGGGTCAATATGACAGTTTATATGAAGTATATAATATATATACCACCGATCTCTATGATTTTTTCAGACAACAATATATGCTATATACGAAAGCATTTTGTGAAATTTGAAGCTTCTAACTGTTAAAACGGGGCAGAAATTGCGCAAAGTTTCTTATCTGAACAATGGGTTGTATGAGATATATACTATGTATATCACCGATCTCAATGATTTTTTCAGACATCAATATATGCTATATAAATAAATATTCGGTGAAATTTGAAGCTTCTAACTGTTAAAACGGGGCAGAAATTGCGCAAAGTTTCTTATCTGAACAATCGGTTGTATGAGATATATACTATGTATATCACCGATCTCAATGATTTTTTCAGACAACAATATATGCTATATACGTAAGCAATCAGTGAAATTTGAAGCTTATAGCTGTTAAAATGGGGTAGAAATTGCGAAAAGTTTCTTATCTGAACAATCGGTTGTATGAGATATATACTATATATACAACCGATCTCTATGATTTTTTCAGACAACAATATATGCTATATAAGTAAATATTCGGTGAAATTTGAAGCTTCTAACTGTTAAAACGGGGCAGAAATTGCGCAAAGTTTCTTATCTGAACAATCGGTTGTATGAGATATATACTATATATACAACCGATCTCTATGATTTTTTCAGACAACAATATATGCTATATAAGTAAATATTCGGTGAAATTTGAAGCTTCTAACTGTAAAAACGGGGCAGAAATTGCGCAAAGTTTCTTATCTGAACAATCGGTTGTATGAGATATATACTATGTATATCACCGATCTCAATGATTTTTTAAGACAACAATATATGCTATATACGTAAGCAATCAGTGAAATTTGAAGCTTATAGCTGTTAAATTGGGGTAGAAATTGCGAAAAGTTTCTTATCTGAACAATCGGTTGTATGAGATATATACTATATATACAACCGATCTCTATGATTTTTTCAGACAACAATATATGCTATATACGTAAGCAATCGGTGAAATTTGAAGCTTATAGCTGTTAAAATGGGGTAGAAATTGCGAAAAGTTTCTTATCTGAACAATCGGTTGTATGAGATATATACTATATATACAACCGATCTCTATGATTTTTTCAGACAACAATATATGCTATATAAGTAAATATTCGGTGAAATTTGAAGCTTCTAGCTGTTAAAATGGGGCTAAAATTTGCGAAAATATATATATATATACTATATATATATACTATATATACCACCATATATATACTATATATACCACCGATCTTTATGGTTTTTTCAGACAACAATATATGCTATATACGTAAGCATTCGCTGAAATTTGAAGCCTCTAGCTCTTAAAATAAGGCAGTAATTACGAAAAGTTCCTTATCTGAACAATCGGTTGTGGGGGATATATACTATATATACGACCGATCTCATAAATTTTTTCAGGCAACAATATGTTCAATATACGAAAGTATATGGTGAAGTTTGAAGCTTCAATCTGTTAAATTGGGTAAGATATTACAAAAATCCTCTTTTTCTGAAAAATCGGTTGTATGGAGGATATATGCTATAGTGGTCCGATCCGGTCGGTTCCGACAAATGTCTAATCGGACACCCAAATACACCTGCTCACCAAATTTTATCAAGATATCTCAAAAATTGAGGGACTAGTTTGCATACAAACAGACAGACGGACAGACGGACATGGCTAAAACAACTCAGCTCTTCAACCTGATTATTTCGGTATACTTAATGGTGGGTCTATCTATTTTCCTTTAAGGACTTACAATTTTCGGTTTCGTGACGAAATTAATATACTATTTCATTTTCATGAAAGGTATAAAAATAGGTAGGTAATCTGTGTGAGGATGCAAAGCTTCACGTTTTTTGTGGTCTGCATGTAAAAACTATGGCTACGAATCACGTATTTCAAAAATATATGACGTAAACGTAACTATTTGATGAAATTTGATGAATCTTGAAGCTTCTAGCCGTAAAAAAGGGGTCAATATGACAGTTTATATGAAGTATATAATATATATACCACCGATCTCTATGATTTTTTCAGACAACAATATATGCTATATACGAAAGCATTTTGTGAAATTTGAAGCTTCTAACTGTTAAAACGGGGCAGAAATTGCGCAAAGTTTCTTATCTGAACAATCGGTTGTATGAGATATATACTATGTATATCACCGATCTCAATGATTTTTTCAGACATCAATATATGCTATACACGTAAGCAGTTGGTGAAATTTGAAGCTTCTAGCTGTTAAAATGGGGTAGAAATTGCGAAAAGTTTCTTATCTGAACAATCGGTTGTATGAGATATATACTATATATAGAACCGATCTCTATGATTTTTTCAGACAACAATATATGCTATATACGTAAGCAATCAGTGAAATTTGAAGCTTATAGCTGTTAAAATGGGGTAGAAATTGCGAAAAGTTTCTTATCTGAACAATCGGTTGTATGAGATATATACTATATATACAACCGATCTCTATGATTTTTTCAGACAACAATATATGCTATATACGTAAGCAATCGGTGAAATTGGAAGCTTATAGCTGTTAAAATGGAGTAGAAGTTGCGAAAAGTTTCTTATCTGAACAATCGGTTGTATGAGATATATACTATATATACAACCGATCTCTATGATTTTTTCAGACAACAATATATGCTATATGAGTAAATATTCGGTGAAATTTGAAGCTTCTAGCTGTTAAAATGGGGCTATAATTTGCGAAAATATATATATATATACTATATATATACTATATATACCACCATATATATACTATATATACCACCGACCTTTATGATTTTTTCAGACAACATTATATGCTATATACGTAAGCATTTGCTGAAATTTGAAGCCTCTAGCTCTTAAAATAGGGCAGTAATTACGAAAAGTTCCTTATCTGAACAATCGGTTGTGGGGGATATATACTATATATACGACCGATCTCATAAATTTTTTCAGGCAACAATATGTTCAATATACGAAAGTATATGGTGAATTTTGAAGCTTCAATCTGTTAAATTGGGTAAGATATTACAAAAATTCTCTTTTTCTGAAAAATCGGTTGTATGGAGGATATATGCTATAGTGGTCCGATCCGGTCGGTTCCGACAAATGTCTAATCGGACACCCAAATACACCTGCTCACCAAATTTTATCAAGATATCTCAAAAATTGAGGGACTAGTTTGCATACAAACAGACAGACGGACAGACGGACATGGCTAAAACAACTCAGCTCTTCAACCTGATTATTTCGGTATACTTAATGGTGGGTCTATCTATTTTCCTTTAAGGACTTACAATTTTCGGTTTCGTGACGAAATTAATATACCATTTCATTTTCATGAAAGGTATAAAAATAGGTAGGTAATCTGTGTGAGGATGCAAAGCTTCACGTTTTTTGTGGTCTGCATGTAAAAACTATAGCTACGAATCACGTATTTCAAAAATATATGACGTAAACGTAACTATTTGATGAAATTTGATGAATCTTGAAGCATCTAGCCGTAAAAAAGGGGTCAATATGACAGTTTATATGAAGTATATAATATATATACCACCGATCTATATGATTTTTTCAGACAACAATATACGCTATATACGAAAGCATTTTGTGAAATTTGAAGCTTCTAACTGTTAAAACGGTAAATCGGTTGTATGAGATATATACTATGTATATCACCGATCTCAATGATTTTTTCAGACATCAATATATGCTATACACGTAAGCAGTTGGTGAAATTTGAAGCTTCTAGCTGTTAAAATGGTGTAGAAATTGCGAAAAGTTTCTTATCTGAACAATCGGTTGTATGAGATATATACTATATATAGAACCGATCTCTATGATTTTTTCAGACAACAATATATGCTATATACGTAAGCAATCAGTGAAATTTGAAGCTTATAGCTGTTAAAATGGGGTAGAAATTGCGAAAAGTTTCTTATCTGAACAATCGGTTGTATGAGATATATACTATATATACAACCGATCTCTATGATTTTTTCAGACAACAATATATGCTATATACGTAAGCAATCGGTGAAATTTGAAGCTTATAGCTGTTAAAATGGGGTAGAAATTGCGAAAAGTTTCTTATCTGAACAATCGGTTGTATGAGATATATACTATATATACAACCGATCTCTATGATTTTTTCAGACAACAATATATGCTATATAAGTAAATATTCGGTGAAATTTGAAGCTTCTAGCTGTTAAAATGGGGCTAAAATTTGCGAAAATATATATATACATACTATATATATATACTATATATACCACCATATATATACTATATATACCACCGATCTTTATGATTTTTTCAGACAACATTATATGCTATATACGTAAGCATTCGCTGAAAATTGAAGCCTCTAGCTCTTAAAATAGGGCAGTAATTACGAAAAGTTCCTTATCTGAACAATCGGTTGTGGGGGATATATACTATATATACGACCGATCTCATAAATTTTTTCAGGCAACAATATGTTCAATATACGAAAGTATATGGTGAATTTTGAAGCTTCAATCTGTTAAATTGGGTAAGATATTACAAAAATCCTCTTTTTCTGAAAAATCGGTTGTATGGAGGATATATGCTATAGTGGTCCGATCCGGTCGGTTCCGACAAATGTCTAATCGGACACCCAAATACACCTGCTCACCAAATTTTATCAAGATATCTCAAAAATTGAGGGACTAGTTTGCATACAAACAGACAGACGGACAGACGGACATGGCTAAAACAACTCAGCTCTTCAACCTGATTATTTCGGTATACTTAATGGTGGGTCTATCTATTTTCCTTTAAGGACTTACAATTTTCGGTTTCGTGACGAAATTAATATACCATTTCATTTTCATGAAAGGTATAAAAATAGGTAGGTAATCTGTGTGAGGATGCAAAGCTTCACGTTTTTTGTGGTCTGCATGTAAAAACTATGGCTACGAATCACGTATTTCAAAAATATATGACGTAAACGTAACTATTTGATGAAATTTGATGAATCTTGAAGCTTCTAGCCGTAAAAAAGGGGTCAATATGACAGTTTATATGAAGTATATAATATATATACCACCGATCTCTATGATTTTTTCAGACAACAATATATGCTATATACGAAAGCATTTTGTGAAATTTGAAGCTTCTAACTGTTAAAACGGGGCAGAAATTGCGCAAAGTTTCTTATCTGAACAATCGGTTGTATGAGATATATACTATGTATATCACCGATCTCAATGATTTTTTCAGACATCAATATATGCTATACACGTAAGCAGTTGGTGAAATTTGAAGCTTCTAGCTGTTAAAATGGGGTAGAAATTGCGAAAAGTTTCTTATCTGAACAATGGGTTGTATGAGATATATACTATATATAGAACCGATCTCTATGATTTTTTCAGACAACAATATATGCTATATACGTAAGCAATCAGTGAAATTTGAAGCTTATAGCTGTTAAAATGGGGTAGAAATTGCGAAAAGTTTCTTATCTGAACAATCGGTTGTATGAGATATATACTATATATACAACCGACCTCTATGATTTTTTCAGACAACAATATATGCTATATACGTAAGCAATCGGTGAAATTTGAAGCTTATAGCTGTTAAAATGGGGTAGAAATTGCGAAGAGTTTCTTATCTGAACAATCGGTTGTATGAGATATATACTATATATACAACCGATCTCCATGATTTTTTCAGACAACAATATATGCTATATAAGTAAATATTCGGTGAAATTTGAAGCTTCTAGCTGTTAAAATGGGGCTAAAATTTGCGAAAATATATATATATATACTATATATATATACTATATATACCACCATATATATACTATATATACCACCGATCTTTATGATTTTTTCAGACAACATTATATGCTATATACGTAAGCATTCGCTGAAATTTGAAGCCTCTAGCTCTTAAAATAGGGCAGTAATTACGAAAAGTTCCTTATCTGAACAATCGGTTGTGGGGGATATATACTATATATACGACCGATCTCATAAATTTTTTCAGGCAACAATATGTTCAATATACGAAAGTATATGGTGAATTTTGAAGCTTCAATCTGTTAAATTGGGTAAGATATTACAAAAATCCTCTTTTTCTGAAAAATCGGTTGTATGGAGGATATATGCTATAGTGGTCCGATCCGGTCGGTTCCGACAAATGTCTAATCGGACACCCAAATACACCTGCTCACCAAATTTTATCAAGATATCTCAAAAATTGAGGGACTAGTTTGCATACAAACAGACAGACGGACAGACGGACATGGCTAAAACAACTCAGCTCTTCAACCTGATTATTTCGGTATACTTAATGGTGGGTCTATCTATTTTCCTTTAAGGACTTACAATTTTCGGTTTCGTGACGAAATTAATATACCATTTCATTTTCATGAAAGGTATAAAAATAGGTAGGTAATCTGTGTGAGGATGCAAAGCTTCACGTTTTTTGTGGTCTGCATGTAAAAACTATGGCTACGAATCACGTATTTCAAAAATATATGACGTAAACGTAACTATTTGATGAAATTTGATGAATCTTGAAGCTTCTAGCCGTAAAAAAGGGGTCAATATGACAGTTTATATGAAGTATATAATATATATACCACCGATCTCTATGATTTTTTCAGACAACAATATATGCTATATACGAAAGCATTTTGTGAAATTTGAAGCTTCTAACTGTTAAAACGGGGCAGAAATTGCGCAAAGTTTCTTATCTGAACAATCGGTTGTATGAGATATATACTATGTATATCACCGATCTCAATGATTTTTTCAGACATCAATATATGCTATACACGTAAGCAGTTGGTGAAATTTGAAGCTTCTAGCTGTTAAAATGGGGTAGAAATTGCGAAAAGTTTCTTATCTGAACAATGGGTTGTATGAGATATATACTATATATAGAACCGATCTCTATGATTTTTTCAGACAACAATATATGCTATATACGTAAGCAATCAGTGAAATTTGAAGCTTATAGCTGTTAAAATGGGGTAGAAATTGCGAAAAGTTTCTTATCTGAACAATCGGTTGTATGAGATATATACTATATATACAACCGATCTCTATGATTTTTTCAGACAACAATATATGCTATATACGTAAGCAATCGGTGAAATTTGAAGCTTATAGCTGTTAAAATGGGGTAGAAATTGCGAAGAGTTTCTTATCTGAACAATCGGTTGTATGAGATATATACTATATATACAACCGATCCCCATGATTTTTTCAGACAACAATATATGCTATATAAGTAAATATTCGGTGAAATTTGAAGCTTCTAGCTGTTAAAATGGGGCTAAAATTTGCGAAAATATATATATATATACTATATATATATACTATATATACCACCATATATATACTATATATACCACCGATCTTTATGATTTTTTCAGACAACATTATATGCTATATACGTAAGCATTCGCTGAAATTTGAAGCCTCTAGCTCTTAAAATAGGGCAGTAATTACGAAAAGTTCCTTATCTGAACAATCGGTTGTGGGGGATATATACTATATATACGACCGATCTCATAAATTTTTTCAGGCAACAATATGTTCAATATACGAAAGTATATGGTGAATTTTGAAGCTTCAATCTGTTAAATTGGGTAAGATATTACAAAAATCCTCTTTTTCTGAAAAATCGGTTGTATGGAGGATATATGCTATAGTGGTCCGATCCGGTCGGTTCCGACAAATGTCTAATCGGACACCCAAATACACCTGCTCACCAAATTTTATCAAGATATCTCAAAAATTGAGGGACTAGTTTGCATACAAACAGACAGACGGACAGACGGACAGACGGACATGGCTAAAACAACTCAGCTCTTCAACCTGATTATTTCGGTATACTTAATGGTGGGTCTATCTATTTTCCTTTAACGACTTACAATTTTCGGTTTCGTGACGAAATTAATATACCATTACATTTTCATGAAAGGTATAGAAACGGGTAGGTACTTTGTGTGAGGATGCAAAGTTTCAGGTTTTTTGTGGTCTGCGTGTAAAAACTATGACTACGAATCACGTATTTCAAAAATATATGACGAAAACGTAACTATTTGATGAAATTTGATGAATTTTGAAGATTCTAGCCGTAAAAAAGGGGTCAAAATGACAGTTTATATGAAGTATATAATATATATACGACCGATCTCTATGATTTTTTCAGACAACAATATATGCTATATACGTAAGCATTTTGTGAAATTTGAAGCTTCTAACTGTTAAAATGGGGCAGAAATTGCGCAAAGTTTCTTATCTGAACAATCGGTTGTATGAGATATATACTATGTGTACCACCGATCTCAATGATTTTTTCAGACATCAATATATGCTATACACGTAAGCAGTTGGTGAAATTTGAAGCTTCTAGCTGTTAAAATGGGGCCGAAATCGTAAAAAAAATATATATATACTATATATATATACTATATATACCATCATATATATATTATATATATCACCGATCTCTATGATTTTTTGACACAACAATACATACTATATACATAAGCAATCGGTGAAATTTGAAGCTTATAACTGGGGAAGAAATTGCGCAAAGTTTCTTATCTGAACAATCGGTTGTATGGGATTGTTAAATATCCGAGAGAAATCGAGACACGACCGTTCATTAGTAATTCATTTATTGTAATCACCTTTGGCTTATAACTAATACAGAGTTGAAGTTGTGTACTAAAAGTTATCGTGTTTGGGTTGCCTCTGTTACAAACATCAGAGTTGCATTTTCTCTTACAAATTCCGCCTCAACCCAAATGCGATTCATATTTAAAATATAAAAAATGTAATTCTTTTGAAAATATAACTCAAACTATGCTAGAATTATCTTTAACAATTTACATAAATTTATATGTTTGTCTCCAGATAGGGGCTTCGTAAATATATCTGCGACGTTTTTCGCTGATGGAACGTACTCAATATCGATTTCGTTTTGGACATATTTTTCGCGTATGTAGTGAAACCTTATGTCAATATGCTTGCTACGCTTGTGTGCCACAGGATTTTTGACTGCGAACTGTGCACTTTGGTTGTCGCAAAATATTGTTGATGCTTTAGCGACATACTGCTCAAAACCCATTTCTGTCAATAAACTTCGTAGGAAAGATACTTCCTTTGCTGCGTTGCACATTGCGATGTATTCCGATTCCATGGTGCTAAGAGAAACTACATGCTGCTTCTTAGATTCCCATGCAATCAGCCCATCGCCCATAAAAATAGAATAACCACTGATCGATTTGCGGTCTTGTAAATCTGAAGCCCAGTCAGCATCTGAAAAACAAATTAAGCTTTGATGGTTAGCGTTAAAAGTTATCATACCCTTCGGCTTCTCTTTCAAATAGCGCAATACACGCTTGGCTGCCACGAAATGCTCTTTGTGCGGGTGACTGGTAAACTGTGCCAGCTTCGATACGGTGTATGCTATATCCGGCTGAGAAATTATTGCCAAATATGTCAAACCACCAACAAGTGACATGTACTGCTTGGTGAGAAAACCCGCACAATTTTTGTTACTGCATTTTGCAAGAAACGTGCCTTTACTGTAAGGCGTTGCAACACCTTTACAATCTGCCATATTCCAGCGCTTTAATAACTCGTCGACATAGCGCCCTTGATGGATTGAAATACTTCCACGGAGATCGTCCCTTTCAACCTCCATGCCCAGGTAATAACGAATAGGGCCACGATCGACAGCTTTTACTTTCTCATTAAGCATTTTAATAATTTCCTGCATCGTGTTTTCTGACGAACAAGCCAACATGATGTCATCAACGTATATGCTCAATATATTAATTTCGCCATTGCCGCACATAGTATATACACAGTTGTCTGATCTGCATCTCACGAAACCAATGTCGCTCAAAACTTTATCAATCTTTTCGTTCCAATATCTGCCGGCCTGCTTAAGGCCATATAAAGATTTTTGAAGTCTGCACACTTTTTGGGGTTGTTGCTCATCAATAAAACCTTCAGGCTGGCGCATGTACAACTCTTCTTTCAAATCACCGTTTAGGTATGCAGCTACGACATCGACATGGTTGACCAGCAGCTTATATTGTACTGCTAATGAAAGAATCATACGAATAGTCGAATGCCTGACGACTGATGCATAAGTGAAGGTAAAAGCTTCGCCTGGTTTCTGCGAACAACCTTGCGCAACTAAACGCGCTTTATACTTTTCAAGTCTACCATCGCCATCGAACTTTTTAGCGAACACCCAGCGACAACCAATCACGTTTTTGTCAGGTGGACAGTCAGCTAGAGTCCAAGCACCACTTTTCATTAGGGAATTATATTCCGCCTGCATAGCATTTCTCCATTGCGAACTTTCGTCAGATTGTATCGCATCTTCGACTGAATTTGGATTTTCGTACGCCAGATTAAGTACCTCAACTATATATTTTTTTTCTTGGTCTGCCTACTTTTCCTGTTCGGCATATACGCGGTCGTCCTCGTTTTCTTCCAAATACCATTTCGCCTTCGTCACTCGAAGCACTATCTTCAGATGCATCGTCGTCATCTTCATCATTTGCCATGTCATCACTGCTTGAGTTTTTATCAACACTCATATCTGCATTTTCACCATCATTTCCACTCATATCTGCACTTTCAATCGATTTAATTGCATTTTCGGTAATTAATTCAATGATCACGTTAGAATCAGCATTTTCGGGCTCATCGGAGTTATCCTCTACGGTTTCAAGTTTTGGCAAAGCGTGTTCGAAAAATATTACATCACGAGCAATTACAATGCTTTTCTTTAAGGGATCATAAAGTCTATACCCTTTAGTATGATCAGCATAGCCTAAAAACCGTACCTTCGATCCTTTACAATCGAACTTTGATTTTCCTGGCTACTTGTTAAGCACAACAGCTTCACAACCAAATACTTTGAAATGGTTAACACTCGGTTTGTACCCTCGATAACATTCATACGGTGTTTTATTTTTTAAAATTTTCGTGGGACACCTATTCCGTATGTAAGCGGCGGTGTTGACTGCTTCCGACCATAGCGATTGTGTGAGGTTCGATGAAACTAACATGCACCGAGCCATCTCAACTAAAGTGCGGTTGGCGCGTTCTGCCACGCCATTCTGTTCTGGTGTATACGCCACCGTCTTTTGATGTATAATACCTTTACTTTTCAGGTAACTTTGGAAATCCGTTCCCAAATATTCATGCCCATTATCACTGCGCAAACATTTTACTTTATTACCAGACTGACCTTCTACGAACGTAACAAATTGCTTAAATGCAAGAAATGCATCAGATTTTTTCTTTAGAAATTTTACTTCAATGTAGCGCGAGAAATCGTCAATAAACGTGATAAAATAATTTGAGCCACCTTGCGATGTCGTACGCATAGGTCCGCAAATGTCGGAGTGAATAATTTCCAAACATTTTGTTGATTGCACATTCGAATAATTAAGGAAAGCGCTTCTTTTGATTTTACACATTGCGCATATGTCACAATCAATATTCAATTTCTTATTGATACACAAGCCACGCACCATATTATTTTGTGCAAGCATAAACAAATCTTTATAATTTACATGGCCGAATCGCCGATGCCACTTTTGCACATTTTCATGTTCATTTTTATTTTCAGTTACTAAATTAATATATTCTTTGTTTTTAGTTTTAGTCAAATTTACGCGAAAAGCTCCGTTTTGCATATCAGCAGTGACCACTAATTTATTTTCTTTTGTCTTTACAATTGCTTTATTTTTTTTAAAGCATACTTCGTTTCCGTTACTCAGAATTTTGCTCACAGCTAAGAAGTTGTTGTTTAACTTTGGTACGTACAATACACCCATCAATACGATGTCAGTAGTTTCCGATTTGAGCATTATTTTTGCTTCGCCCTCTGCTTCAACCGATTCTCCAGATGCTAAAAATACCTTTTGAGTGGTTTTTCGCAAGCAAGAGAATAATGTGATATCTCTACACATGTGTGATGATGCTCCACTATCGAGTATCCATGCCTTCTCACCTTTCGCTGTTGGAGCGTGGGAGTCAAACAAACTTAGCACCGTTGGAGTTTGAGTGCTTTTGCAATTAGCTCTGATGTGACCTCTTTTACCGCAATTATAACATTTTGCATTGCTGAAGTTTCGCCTTATACTCTTAACTTTGTTGTTGCTACGATTGTCGCGTTCATTAGACAAGCCTTGTGTTTGATCTTTTTTCTCAACTTTGCCATTGGAATTCGCTGCAAACACATTTTCGGTTACGATGCGTTGCCCTCTCCTTTGCTCTTCTTCCAATATTTTAACCTTCAAAACTTCTAATTTCGGTAACTTGTCTCTACTTTCAATAGCTATTACGTAGCTTTCTATCTCATCTGGGAGACTACATAACAGTAATATGCAGGGCAGGTCTTCGGGTACAGTAACACCGATTTCGCTAAGATTTTCCACAATAGAGCAGAACTCATTGATTTGAAGGGCAAATTTCTGTGCAGCGTTCACTTTGAATTGAATCAATTTTCTAAACAAATTTACCTTTCTGGCTGGACCGTCTGCATTGTAGAGGGTGCTTCCATGCCTCTTTTGCTGTCACACACTTTTTTATTTGAATCAGCTCCGTAGGTTTAATGCACAAATGAATCATCGCTAATGCCTTTTGGTCAGCTTTCTGCCACTGCTCCTTCTCCTTTTCCGATGCTTCCGTCTTAATATCATCAGCAACGACGTACCACAAATCTTGTGTCACCAACAAACTACGCATAAGCAGCGCCCACGTCGAATAGTTTTCGCCGGTCAACTTTTCAATATTTATTAACGACGAACTCATTTTTTTTTTTTTTTTTTAATCAACTGTTTTTTAGAAAAGGCTACAAAATCGACAAACGATTTACACAATAAATATTACTATTAAAATTACCGAACAACGTGACCTGGGCCCATAACCCTTGTTAAATATCCGAGAGAAATCGAGACACGACCGTTCACTAGTAATTCATTTATTGCAATCACCTTTGGCTTATAACTAATACAGAGTTGAAGTTGTGTACTAAAAGTTATCGTGTTTGGGTTGCCTCTGTTACAAACATCAGAGTTGCATTTTCTCTTACAGGGATATATACTATATATACCACCGGTATCTATGATTTTCTCAGACAACAATATATGCTATACACGTAAGCATTTGGTGAAATTTGAACATATCTAAACGATTTTTAAGATAAATATAAAATAAAAAATAGGTAGGTAATCTGTGTGAGGATGCAAAGCTTCACGTTTTTTGTGGTCTGCATGTAAAAACTATGGCTACGAATCACGTATTTCAAAAATATATGACGTAAACGTAACTATTTGATGAAATTTGATGAATCTTGAAGCTTCTAGCCGTAAAAAAGGGGTCAATATGACAGTTTATATGAAGTATATAATATATATACCACCGATCTCTATGATTTTTTCAGACAACAATATATGCTATATACGAAAGCATTTTGTGAAATTTGAAGCTTCTAACTGTTAAAACGGGGCAGAAATTGCGCAAAGTTTCTTATCTGAACAATCGGTTGTATGAGATATATACTATGTATATCACCGATCTCAATGATTTTTTCAGACATCAATATATGCTATACACGTAAGCAGTTGGTGAAATTTGAAGCTTCTAGCTGTTAAAATGGGGTAGAAATTGCGAAAAGTTTCTTATCTGAACAATCGGTTGTATGAGATATATACTATATATAGAACCGATCTCTATGATTTTTTCAGACAACAATATATGCTATATACGTAAGCAATCAGTGAAATTTGAAGCTTATAGCTGTTAAAATGGGGTAGAAATTGCGAAAAGTTTCTTATCTGAACAATCGGTTGTATGAGATATATACTATATATACAACCGATCTCTATGATTTTTTCAGACAACAATATATGCTATATACGTAAGCAATCGGTGAAATTTGAAGCTTATAGCTGTTAAAATGGGGTAGAAATTGCGAAAAGTTTCTTATCTGAACAATCGGTTGTATGAGATATATACTATATATACAACCGATCTCTATGATTTTTTCAGACAACAATATATGCTATATAAGTAAATATTCGGTGAAATTTGAAGCTTCTAGCTGTTAAAATGGGGCTAAAATTTGCGAAAATATATATATATATACTATATATACCACCATATATATACTATATATACCACCGATCTTTATGATTTTTTCAGACAACAATATATGCTATATACGTAAGCATTCGCTGAAATTTGAAGCCTCTAGCTCTTAAAATAGGGCAGTAATTACGAAAAGTTCCTTATCTGAACAATCGGTTGTGGGGGATATATACTATATATACGACCGATCTCATAAATTTTTTCAGGCAACAATATGTTCAATATACGAAAGTATATGGTGAAGTTTGAAGCTTCAATCTGTTAAATTGGGTAAGATATTACAAAAATCCTCTTTTTCGGAAAAATCGGTTGTATGGAGGATATATGCTATAGTGGTCCGATTCGGTCGGTTCCGACAAATGTCTAATCGGACACCCAAATACACCTGCTCACCAAATTTTATCAAGATATCTCAAAAATTGAGGGACTAGTTTGCATACAAACAGACAGACGGACAGACGGACAGACGGACATGGCTAAAACAACTCAGCTCTTCAACCTGATTATTTCGGTATACTTAATGGTGGGTCTATCTATTTTCCTTTAAGGACTTACAATTTTCGGTTTCGTGACGAAATTAATATACCATTTCATTTTCATGAAAGGTATAAAAATAGGTAGGTAATCTGTGTGAGGATGCAAAGCTTCACGTTTTTTGTGGTCTGCATGTAGAAACTATGGCTACGAATCACGTATTTCAAAAATATATGACGTAAACGTAACTATTTGATGAAATTTGATGAATCTTGAAGCTTCTAGCCGTAAAAAAGGGGTCAATATGACAGTTTATATGAAGTATATAATATATATACCACCGATCTCTATGATTTTTTCAGACAACAATATATGCTATATACGAAAGCATTTTGTGAAATTTGAAGCTTCTAACTGTTAAAACGGGGCAGAAATTGCGCAAAGTTTCTTATCTGAACAATCGGTTGTATGAGATATATACTATGTATACTATGTATATATATACTATGTATTTTTTCAGGCAACAATATGTTCAATATACGAAAGTATATGGTGAAGTTTGAAGCTTCAATCTGTTAAATTGGGTAAGATATTACAAAAATCCTCTTTTTCTGAAAAATCGGTTGTATGGAGGATATATGCTATAGTGGTCCGATCCGGTCGGTTCCGACAAATGTCTAATCGGACACCCAAATACACCTGCTAACCAAATTTTATCAAGATATCTCAAAAATTGAGGGACTAGTTTGCATACAAACAGACAGACGGACAGACGGACATGGCTAAAACAACTCAGCTCTTCAACCTGATTATTTCGGTATACTTAATGGTGGGTCTATCTATTTTCCTTTAAGGACTTACAATTTTCGGTTTCGTGACGAAATTAATATACCATTTCATTTTCATGAAAGGTATAAAAATAGGTAGGTAATCTGTGTGAGGATGCAAAGCTTCACGTTTTTTGTGGTCTGCATGTAAAAACTATGGCTACGAATCGCGTATTTCAAAAATATATGACGTAAACGTAACTATTTGATGAAATTTGATGAATCTTGAAGCTTCTAGCCGTAAAAAAGGGGTCAATATGACAGTTTATATGAAGTATATAATATATATACCACCGATCTCTATGATTTTTTCAGACAACAATATATGCTATATACGAAAGCATTTTGTGAAATTTGAAGCTTCTAACTGTTAAAACGGGGCAGAAATTGCGCAAAGTTTCTTATCTGAACAATCGGTTGTATGAGATATATACTATATATACTATGTATATATATACTATGTATTTTTTCAGGCAACAATATGTTCAATATACGAAAGTATATGGTGAAGTTTGAATCTTCAATCTGTTAAATTGGGTAAGATATTACAAAAATCCTCTTTTTCTGAAAAATCGGTTGTATGGAGGATATATGCTATAGTGGTCC